>NC_065416.1:1241578-1551973 GCF_024362695.1 Pectinophora gossypiella | reverse complement strand
GAGGGAGAAGGTAACACGTCGCCCTAGAGGCATGTGTAGCCTGGGTGACCCTGCATGGACCCTCACAAACAACACATTACACAAAACAATGTGAAATTGAGGTCCTACTTCCCAGAATTTTAAACTCACGACCCCACTCTCTGAAGATCCTTTACACGATGATATATTAAAACTTTTTGTGTAACTTCCATTCAGGGCTGAAAAGGAACGCTCTCAATACTTTAGCGAAGTCAATGACCTTCGTGCCGGTCTCGACCACTTGTCCAACGAAAAGGTATAAAAAGATGGAGACTCTGTGTTCGCATCAGCGTTCGCTGGACATTTCGCTTCGCAGCTTTCGAAATTAGCCAATAAAGGATAGATGAAACACACAACATCACCACGACTCACTAATGACTCTCTAGATTTGATAATAATAACTAACGATATAAATTATACCTATCCTACACACTAGCACAGAAGCTAAGCTGCTTTGAATTAACGTGTGACCGACTTGAAATTAAATAATACTTGATTACATATTAAACAGTAACGCATGATATACTTACTTACATATTTTTTATAACATTTGAGTTATTTTTACTTTAAGAGGTAGAATAAAAAAATAAACTCTTATGGAAATTATAAACGTCGATACAAATCATTTTAACCATTTCATACATTTATATTACATCGAATGAAAGTTATTAACTCATTTCATTTTTTATAACAATCGATTACTGTAAAATTATAATTCTTTATGTGACAATACAATCCCGTATTAAATCCAAACCCAACGGATAACACTCGGTGAATTGTCACGTACAAGTAAGTGGTTAACATTGCCGCTCACACAATTTCTTCCTCACAGGCTGCCCAGGAGAAGATCGTCAAGCAGCTGCAGCACCAGCTCAACGAGGTTCAGTCCAAGGCTGATGAGGCCAACCGTACCCTCAACGACCTGGATGCCGCTAAGAAGAAGCTGTCCATCGAGAACTCCGACCTGCTCCGCCAATTGGAGGAGGCCGAGTCCCAGGTGTCTCAGCTGTCCAAGATCAAGGTGTCGCTCACCACCCAGCTCGAGGACACCAAGAGGCTCGCCGACGAGGAGGCCAGGGTTAGTATTACGAATATTAACAAACTGTGCAACCGTATCTATTGGATTTAATTACGTGAAATAATAATTGAAATCTTCTTTCAACAGGAACGCGCCACCCTTCTTGGCAAGTTCCGCAACCTCGAACACGACCTGGACAACATCCGCGAGCAAGTCGAAGAGGAGGCCGAAGGCAAGGCTGATCTCCAGCGCCAGCTTTCCAAGGCCAACGCCGAGGCTCAAATCTGGCGTTCCAAGTACGAGTCCGAGGGCGTCGCCCGCTCCGAGGAACTCGAGGAGGCCAAGCGCAAGCTCCAGGCCCGCCTTGCCGAAGCCGAGGAGACAATTGAGTCCCTCAACCAGAAGGTTGTTGCCCTCGAGAAGACCAAGCAGCGCCTCGCCACCGAGGTCGAGGACCTGCAGCTCGAGGTCGACCGTGCCACCGCTATTGCCAACGCCGCTGAGAAGAAACAGAAGGCCTTCGACAAAATCATTGGCGAATGGAAGCTCAAGGTTGATGACCTCGCCGCCGAGCTCGACGCCAGCCAGAAGGAATGCCGCAACTACTCCACCGAATTGTTCCGTCTCAAGGGTGCCTACGAAGAAGGCCAGGAACAACTCGAGGCTGTCCGCCGCGAGAACAAGAACCTCGCCGACGAAGTCAAGGATCTGCTTGACCAAATCGGAGAGGGTGGCCGCAACATTCACGAGATCGAGAAGGCCAGGAAGCGCCTCGAAGCCGAGAAGGACGAGCTCCAGGCCGCCCTCGAGGAGGCTGAGGCCGCTCTCGAGCAGGAGGAGAACAAGGTCCTGCGCGCTCAGCTCGAACTGTCTCAGGTCAGACAGGAGATCGACAGGCGTATTCAGGAGAAGGAAGAGGAATTCGAGAACACTCGCAAGAACCACCAGCGTGCCCTCGACTCCATGCAGGCTTCCCTCGAAGCCGAGGCTAAGGGCAAGGCTGAGGCTCTGCGCATGAAGAAGAAGCTCGAGGCCGACATCAACGAGCTCGAGATCGCTTTAGACCACGCCAACAAGGCTAATGCCGAGGCCCAGAAGAACATCAAGCGCTACCAGGCCCAGATCAAGGACCTCCAGACCGCCCTGGAAGAGGAACAGCGCGCCCGTGACGATGCCCGCGAACAGCTCGGCATCTCGGAGCGCCGCGCCAATGCTCTCCAGAACGAACTGGAAGAGTCCCGCACCCTCCTGGAACAGGCCGACCGCGCCCGTCGCCAGGCCGAACAGGAACTCAGCGACGCCCACGAGCAGCTCAACGAGCTGTCCGCTCAGAACGGCTCTCTTTCCGCTGCCAAGAGGAAGCTCGAGTCCGAGCTGCAGACTCTGCACTCCGACCTCGACGAGCTCCTCAACGAGGCTAAGAACTCCGAGGAGAAGGCTAAGAAGGCCATGGTCGACGCCGCTCGCCTCGCTGACGAGCTCCGCGCCGAACAGGAACACGCCCAGACCCAGGAGAAACTCCGCAAGGCTCTCGAGCAACAGATCAAGGAACTGCAGGTCAGGTTGGACGAGGCTGAGGCTAACGCGCTCAAGGGTGGCAAGAAGGCCATTCAGAAGCTCGAACAGAGAGTACGAGAACTCGAGAACGAGCTTGACGGTGAACAGAGGAGACACGCTGACGCCCAGAAGAACCTGCGCAAGGCCGAGAGACGCATCAAGGAGCTCACCTTCCAGGCCGATGAGGACCGCAAGAACCACGAACGCATGCAGGATCTGGTCGACAAACTGCAGCAGAAGATCAAGACTTACAAGAGGCAGATCGAGGAAGCAGAGGAGATCGCCGCACTCAACTTGGCCAAGTTCCGCAAGGCTCAGCAAGAGCTGGAGGAGGCCGAGGAGAGGGCAGACCTCGCCGAACAGGCTATCAGCAAATTCCGTGGCAAGGGACGCGCGGGATCCGCCGCGAGAGGAGTCAGCCCGGCGGTAAGTGTTCACTTCTACAATAACGTTCTTTGAACTGAAGGAAGACTTACAGGAAACGTTCTTCGCTCGTAAAAAATCTTTTACTGTTCTCTCTCAGTAATAACTTCTTTCTCAGCTATTCTAGATACTAAACGGTATTCTTTCATTCAGGCGTCCGTAAAAGGGCGTCCCTAAATCAGCACTGGAGTACTATGTAAGTTGGGAACTTGCCCCCAAGGCACCGTGAGCAGTGCTCCCTTAGTCTGCATAATATAGAAACCTCCTTGTTTTAACTTGTCTCGTTTATCCGTCCGGCATGCTCGAGCTCTTGACAAAATTTTGACGTTCTAAATTCGATCTTCGAAGTTCGAAATACAAATGGCAGAACGTACGAATAATTTTTGGACCTGCGTTCGAATTTTGTCAGAGGTTGTCCCTCCTCGTGTGATGCCAGTAGGTGCTGTGACGTAATATTGACATTTATCTTTTATTTTTCAGCCCCAGCGTTCGCGCCCCCCACTCGGTGATGGTTTCGGCACCTTCCCACCAAGGTTCGACCTAGCCGCGCACGATGATTTCTAAACGTTCCACTACAAAAAACAAAAACGGACTGTACAGATTTTTCGTTGAAAATGTAACTCACTTTTTATACCTACTGAACGTGTTACGAGAACGTGAAACGAGAAACTGTAAATTTTGTAAACCACAAAAAAAATATACACTTTAGTAATCTAATCTTTTTACGAAAGGCTATTTTGTAATTTGTTGATATTTATTTATTATTTATATTATTTATTACCGCGGATATGTATCGAGTGCGCGAGGAGCGGCGTGGCGCGCATGCGCCGCGATCACAGAGACACGCCCACCACCCCGTTACCGGCGCGCGCGCCGCATCGCTCCCCGCATGCAATAAAGCGATATCGTTGTCATAAAATACTTACTCTTGCTGTTTTATTTATTGCACCCTTTGCTGCCTTACACACAAAAATGTACAAATATACCGACAAATATTCCGATGTGGACGCATAAAATACACAAACTACAAAAAAGATAAAAGATAGTGAACGATCAAAGTTCGAGTGCCACATTTCAAAGTACTCATGTGAACATAAAACTTAGTACAGTCAAGGACAAAATGAAAACTTTGAATGTTCCATGCTAAGTGGATACTTAATCAAAATAACATATACACATTCTTACATACATAACCAACCTATCGAACGAAGGGTTTATGAAACAATAAAATAAAATACTCAGAGATAAAATACCAAGATTTTTTTAAACGTCGCGAAGATCTCCCTGTAAAATACACATTGCGCCATGGAAAAAGATTAAATTTACCTATATCTAGACTCGTCCTACATTCTTGTAGCCCACAAAATTTATAATAAACTGCCTAACATATTAAAAGAAGAAAAAGGTGACAAAATCTTTATTAAAAAAATAAAAGAACTTCTCGTTAATAAATGTTACTACAGCACCAGTGAATACCTTAATGATACTGATGTTACCATTTGAAAAGCTTCCTCCTCTCTTTTAAACTTCTATTTTGTTGTGCCCGAAAGGGTCTATGATGTGAAACTCATACATGTAACTTACAAACTTGTACACCATCATAGTATGCAAATAAAGAATATTGAATATAAAAAACAATGCTTTTATTTAAATAACTAGGAACTTGTTCATATGCACAATAATTGCGTACTTAATGTGATATATTACCCACAAAATTCTGTTAGCACCAGAATGACCGGTCACTCGGCGAATTCAAATCTAGAGTGTTCCAATCGAAATGATGGCCAGTTATTGCTTCTCTATTAGTACCGCTTAGTGCGTATCACCAGACATTTGCTTCCAATGTCAAGTATATTTAAAGCACATAATAACGGGTGTTTCCCGCGTTTAAATGGGGATATGAGACTTAATTATGATAATAACCGCGTAAACTTAAAACGATGTAAGTATGATAAGTATATTATTATCAATAACAGTATACTAATTACACATTCAAAAATTCTTTACACAGTTTATAGGTACTTCGTTATATCTCTATATAAGTAAAATCAAGAAAATGTAGTTATAATGAAGATAAACATAGTCATGAACAGCAGCCGTTTTAAACCGTCATAAATGGTTGATTTCGGTTATAAACGGTTTTTTTCGTTTTAAACTGTTTGATTTAAATGGTTTTAAACCGGCCTGACATCTATTACACTAGAACTGTTTCAACTATACGTACAGTCATGAGCAATACAATGTACCCACTTTAGGACTCTGTCGCACTAACATATTTGACATTTAGTGAGACTTGCAGTTCAATTTGTCAAAAAAGTTAATGTGACATGGTACCAAAGTGTATACATACATATTAATGCTCGTGACCGTACGCCGAGTGACCGGCCATTTTGACGTAAAGTACCCAATAAGCAAGTAGTTCAGTACGAGGTACTACTTCACATGTATTTATATAAAAAAATCAGTACAGTCATGAGCAATATAATGTACCCACTTTAGGACTCTGTCACACTAACATATTTGACATTTAGTGAGACTTACAGTTCAATTTGTCAAAAAAGTTAATGTGACATGGTACCAAAGTGTATACATAATTATTAATGCTCGTGACCGTACATACTTAATTTACAAATCATTAAAACCTCATTTATCACTAGTATATTTAAAATATGTCACCAGAATCTAGAAATCCCTATCAAAAGTAATAAAACAACCCAGCTAATACTATGGACGGCAGCACTGTCAGGTAAACAGCAGGGCATAGGATCCTCCGGTTCAGGATAGTCCAAGGCACAGAAGTTCAGATTGGTGTCATTGAACTGTTTAAACATATGTTCAAATTCTTCCCAAGAGCAACCCTCGACGGGACAAAGTTCAGTGACCTTCTCGCCTACGAAGATCTGGACTCTGTAGGCTTCAGTCCCCGACTCTTGACACCTGAAAAGATTAGACTTCGTTAGTACGATCATCATAACTTTGATCAACAGCCTGTTTGGCCATTGTTGTGCCTTGGGCTCACGATCCAGTGGTCCTGGAGTGATCCCCAGTTTGGTTAGGACATTACAGGCTGATCACCTGATTGTTCATAAGTACGATGGTCCGTGTTTCGAATGGCACGTTAAGCCATTTGTCCAATTACTACTTACTGATGTAAGTACGTAGTTGTTATATGAGTCATGTGAGGAGTCAGGGGATTTTGGCAGCTCATATAACCCTGACACTAAGGTTGGTCATCCATCTCACAACTCACATATGGGATTGCGAGGAGAGGGGAGGTCTATACCTACAGTGGACTGATAATCTCTTCTCTCGTGTGAGTTGTGAAGTCATAGACCGACCTCGATTGAGCGAAGCCCCTGACATGGCTCATAAAACAAAGATCATCATCATCATCATCATCAGCCCATTAACGTCCCCACTGCTGGGGCACGGGCCTTCCCTATGGATGGATAGGGAGATCGGGCCTTAAACCATCACGCGGGCCCAGTGCGGATTGATGGTTATTAACGACTGCTAATGCAGCCGGGACCAACGGCTTAACGTGCCTTCCGAAGCACGGAGGAGTCTCCCATCCTATAACCGGCCTTTGCGAAAGTTGCTTAACTTCAACAATCGCAGACCGAGTGCGTTTACCGCTGCACCACCGAGCTCCTCAAAAACAAAGATACGTTTAATGTATATTTGACAATGACGCAAATGTCTGAACCGAACAAAGGACACTCCCACAAAAGAATCAAACCCGGACGTTTCTGAACGATTTCGCTGTAAAGATAAGCAAAGATATCGTTCAAAAATATCGAATTGGATCAGTATTACACCTGATAAAGCATGTAAAGATAATCATCCATCACTCATCATCTAAATGATACATGACGGCCAGCCAGATAACAAGAGAGTTCTTTATCATCTTAATGCTATAAATAATCAGAAATGAATTTATCTGATACAATTCACACCTTATCACGAAACTTTGTCTTCTGATTTGGACGATGTATAAGATTTCGATGATTACAAGCCCTACCAAGCTGCCAGGAAAAAACATAGTATACTCCATATAAAAATCCCGCATAACGCGTAAGAGAGAATGAGACAGACAGATCGCGCACTCCGTTGTACTCCTTAGCGGCTTACGGCCATTTAAGACTAAAGTAAGACCCAAAGGGGGTGAGGTCGGCGCCTGATACGAATTGGTGCGGGGCGAGAGGAGAGCGGGGGGAGAGTTACCGTTCGTTAACAATTAGTTATTATTCTAAAGAATCATTCATCATCATCATCTCCCTAGCATTATCCCGTTTTTCACAGGGTCCGCTTACCTAACCTGACGGTTTTTTCCAGAAGCGGCTGCCTGTCTGACCTTCCAACCCCCGAAGGGAAATCCAGCCTAATACAGGTCTTCTTCTATCGTGTGGGTTGTGAAGCGGAGTATCAACCTCATCAACCCTAGTATCAGGATTACTATTGAGCCGCCAAAGGCCCCTGACTTGGCCTTTCTTACACTACTTACTTACATCAGTAAGTAGTAACCGGGACCAACGGCTTAACGTGCCTTCCGAAGTACGGATCATCTTACTTTAGGATAATCAGGTAATCAGCCAGTAAAGTCCTAACCAAACTAGGGACCACAAAGTAATTTTTGTGATATGTTCCCACCGGGAATCGAACCCAGGACCTCCGGATCGTGAGCCCAACGCTCAGCCACTGGTCCACGGAGGTCGTTGCCTAATATAGGTTAGGTTAGTTCTTTCTAAAGAATCATTAAAACTATTTTAAACAACTTACCTGTTCAAAACGGTAATCATATTAATAGCCATGGCTCCTATATAGCTTGTCCTCCAAAGTCTATCAGGATTCCTGTTATCTCCCCGGAGTGGTTCCCGATCATTGAACAGTTGCAACGCGCAGTAGACCATCTCCATCATGGCATCGTGGGAGAAGTACGAGACTATCTTTTGACCCTGACCCTGGGTAGCTGCTGATAGCTTCTGGTAGAGGTCTCTAAGAGGCTGTTCTCCTAGACGACTGTTCACCTGTGAATGGAATTTTATGTCAGTCAGGAGTCAGGGAAAGACAGCTAACGTATGAGTTTGCTACTGGGATATGTTGGTCTAATGGTCAAATCGTTAGTCTCTATCTGAAAGCCCCGGATTTGATTCCCGGTAGAGACAATATAACTATACACATATGAACAATGTAAATTCTGAATAATCTAAATGCAGACAGGAAGAATTTAGTGACTATGTAGTCGTTACCTGAGCCATATCAGGAGTCTTTGGAAGTTCAATCGTAACCCTGACGACAGGGTTGGTGGGGTCGATCACTGACCTCACAACCCACGCGAAAGAAGAACACTACTGAAATAGACAAGTCACCAACGGGATGGCAAACTTAGTTTAGTCTAGATTTTCGTTTCTGGAACTGACCACTGGAACAGAACCCAGGATTTCCGGATCGATATCCCAGCATTCTCAGTTCTAAGCACTTAATCCACTGACGCTAACTGGACTTTGTACCTTATATTCAACCGGAAGTTTCATTGTCAGAATGCCACCACAATGCGAGATCATTACCTCGCTAAATTACTCGCTACCCACATAAAGATTACCATTGTTCATTATCATTAGTTTATAAGTACATACATACATAAACTCACGCCTATTTCCCACCGGAGTAAGCAGAGACTATAGAATTCTATTTGCTTCGATCCTGACACACTTCTCTTGCTTCCTCCACATTCATCAATCACTTCATACACGCACGCCGGTTCAAAGTAGATCGTGTCCTTTTCTAAGGACATCTCCAATTTGGTCAATATAAGTCCTTCTAGGTCTTCTTAGGTTTATAAGTACAAAAATAATAAGGCTAACACAGATATAATAAGGTACCAGCAAAGTTCATCCGCATCGTACTTGCTCTAGACCGGAGTCAATACGGCCAAAAGGCCTGCAACTTCAGAGTTTTCGAATCATCGCTTTAATTTATTTTTCATAGTAATACCATATCTAGTTCTCCGCCTGCATAACATAACATCACGCTTTATCCCTAAAGAGGTAGGCAGAGGTGTGTGGTATACATATTGATCCACATTCCTTGCCAGGTATGTTTTAGTCCCATGTAAATGTGATAGGGGCGAGCCTATTGCCATTAACTGGACACAAATACTGAAATCCACGTAATATTAATTTTGCGTCCGCTTCTATTCTTAACTTTAAACTAATTACTTGAATGTATATTCATCTGTGGTGGACCCAACTTTTACTATCTAGTTCTGCCCATACAACATAGATGGCGCTTATCGGTCCTGACACGGGCTAACGAAGTTTTCACAGAGCGATGCACATATACAACTTCCAACGTAACACCGTCATCGATCCCTAGTCACACTCCATCCTATGGCTAGCGGGATACTACGCTCTGTATTATACCCTGAAAAACGTTTGTGATAGCACACCCTCTCCGCCAAACATCTACTTACCCAAGATCCGTAGCCATTCCGATAATAATGCCTCAAATCGTCCCTGTAGTCAAGTATAACCAGCTCTTCATTAGTGAACATAGAGCACCATGGCGACTGCTTCTTCTCATCCCAGGATCGGTAGAACCGGCACAGCTCATAGATGGAAAATACGTCTTCTGTAGTGATCTGATATGCGATGCCCAGGCGTTTCTGTACTGCGTGTCTGATCTGTGGGATTAATGTATTTACGTAATTAACGAACATTGCAGGCTGATCATTCGATTGTCCAAAAGAAAGATGTTACGTAGTTCGGAGGGCGTTAAGCCAATAATTTAAAATGTATTCGTTACATGAGCCATGTCAGGGGCCTTTGACGGCTCAATAGCAACCGTGACACCAGGGTTGAAGAGATCGGTCATTGATCTTACAACCCACACGAGACAAGAAGAAGAATTGGCTTCCTTCCTTCTTAATTCTTGTATGCTTTAATTTGGAAAAGAAATCGAGAAAAACTTTTTAAGTTTGGCGACCCCAACTCGTATTAAAAAGCTGATCCCAGCCTCGAGACTGCCCTCAAGTGAAGTCACAATGTGACAGTTCTTACATAAAAAACAGGGACTTGAGCATGATTTTGAGGGCAGTCCCAGCTAAGATTAGTTTATTAATACCACCCATAGAGTAGCGAGATGGATGATGCTACTCAATCTCCTTTCAATCCTATGAAGGAACCTCTGACCAATAGTAACAGTAATAAGGAATGTCAACTTACAGCAGCATAATCGGGGGAAGATTCCAACTCCGCAACGACTTTATCCAATATAGGGGCATCTCTGACCGTTTCTTGATATTTTTGGCAATTTGCATATGGCTGGAATGTAAAGATGGCATTATTATAAAATGTATATCGATTAACTCCCTTATCACCTGCCTAGCATTACCCTTTATTTCTCAAGGTCCCCATATGAACCTGTAGATTTGACAGAGGCAGTTTTTTCATAAGCGATTGCCTGTCTGGTCTGCCAACCCTTAGTGATCAACCAGTCCAATTACCAGGTTAGATCACATATCTCCGAGAATGCATTTCTCGAGTAAGTATGTGGGTTTCCTCGCGATGTTTTCGTTCACCGCTGAGCACATGTTAAACGTTTCAGATCCAAACAAGAATTCAAAAAGCATTGGTTTAGCAGACAATTGTCGTCTTACACATTTTTAGCGCTTTTGATTCGTCAATGTTCTTGCACACTGACATAACCGTGCAACGTTAGGAATGAAGGTACTAATGATAAAAAGAAAATACCTACTTGAATGACATCGTCCACATCCCGAGGCTCATCAATTGCTACCTTCAAGCTTGTTCCATCAGTCAACCCATGGACAAAACCCATAGCACTGGTGATTGTCCGCTGGTAATTCGTGGGTCTGAAGTAATAGTCTTCCGTGGACCCATTCAGGAGTTCAGGGTAAGCGGCCCGGATTCTGGAGCCGATGCCGTAGAGTTCTTCATAGCCAACGCCGGTGAGGTATGACGGAGTAGTCTCTAAAGTCTCGTTCCACGTCCATTTTCGAAATTCATCGATGTCCTGAAATATTCATGATTTGTTCAGTTCAAGTTCTTACTCACATATTTTACAGGATTTGTGCCCGGTTAGCGGTTAAAGGCTCGTGCTTTATTGCATGGGACTTAACAAGGAGTGGGTTTATCACTACATAGTATAAAACAAAGCCGCTTTTTCTGTCCCTATATCCCTATGTACGCATAAATCTTTAAAATTTTGATGTGTTTTTTTTAATAGATAGAGTGATTCATTAGGAAGGTTTATATATATAATAACATCCATTAAATAGTGGATAAATACTGTTATTTTTGGGGTTTTTAATGTGATGTCGTAAATAATTTCATTTTTTCCTCAGCATTGCATAGTAATTCTTACTGCACCTTTTCAGAATCGGGCTCATTTCCCTAGACACGCGCGACATGAGTGGCAAGTAAATAATCAAAAAATCCGGTTTTACATACAAAAAAATTGTCAAAAAAAAAATTCAATAAAAAATTCAAAAAATATTTTTTTTTCTTAATTGGCTTACAAAGTTAGCGCTTTTTGAACGTCAAACATAATTAAATTACATATTATGTAACTAGCTGTAAATGTCTCTAACAAACAAAATTATTTTTAAATTATTATCATCTGCCCCCTGCCTTCTCTACAGCGTTATCCCGTTCCTCACGGTGTCCGCTTACCTAACCTCACAGGTCCGGTGTTCTTACAGAAGCGACTGCCTGTCTGACCTTCCAACCCGCGAAGGGAAAACCAGCCTAATACAAATTAGGTCACATACCTTCGAAACGCATTTCTCGGGTATGTGGGGTTTTTCACGAAGTTTTCCTCTGAGCACGTGATAATCATATTATGAACCAAACATGGATTGGAAAACAAATTCGAAAATCACTAGTTTAGGCCGTGCCGGATATGAAACTGCGACCTCACAAATGACTGCCAAAATGGCTGGTCGTTCCGGCTTTCATGTTAGACGACCTGGTAACCCTAGACACAAGCAATTGCAGCAAAATTATTGTCATTCTCTTGTTATAAGTTTGTGCAATAAAGTTTTATGGCTTATTTATTATTTAAGCTTACCGTAGCACACAACAAGCTGCTCCCCTGATCGAAGGCCTGCACGATCTGGTCCTTCAAGCCAGCTATGACCTTGACGGCCGCGGTCACTGAACTGCCCGGATTCCGATTGCCGTGCCGGTGGATCGACCACAGGCTAACTGCTTCGCAACCTGCACACGGAATCATTTTTAATTTTTTTAGCTTATAATTTTTTATTTGATTTGGCAGGTACTTAAAACTTAAAATAAAAGTAGAAGGTGTCTGCAAGATTACTAAAAAAAATTAAACAAATAAGTTTAAAAAAGAACTTACCTTCCAATTTCTTAAAATCTCTTAAATCGCCTCTGCCTGTATCATATGGTGTTTTTGACCCGAACATTTGAAAAGGGCACGCATTATTAAAATAACAACTAAATTCGCTTCCGCTTACAACTAGAGATAATAAACACGAAACTACTAAAACGCTTCTATACATTTTTTAAAGTACTAAACTAATATAAATTTTGAATTTGGAACACTTTATTTAATTTTTATAAAATAAGTTTTATTTTAAAAAATTTATTACTTATTAAAAATAAAAGGTTATTTTTATTTGTTAAGCTTTATATTTTTTAAATTTAAAAATAGTTAACACTATTCCTTTTATAGTTTTTATTATTTAAATTTTGTTTCGTGTTCTATTTGTAGCGCGATTTATAACTTGTGTTGCTACGTCTGTGATTCAAGCAACTAACTACTCTATTCTGATGCGCTGTTAGTCACGCTTCGGCAATTTATTCAATCTCTCCACGTGCTGATGATAAAGATCGGGGGGGTGTGAATTCAGTTTCTATCTTAAGCGATACAATCCCATCCTGTGATTGGCTAAAATTTCAATGAATTTACAGGAGTCAGTATCAACCAATCACAGGATATGGTTTTTACACAAGTAGTAAAATGTAGAAACTGGGTTACACCGCTAAGCATCTGTTCACATGCGGATATGATAGACATGACAAATTATTAGATAGAATGATACATTACTTACTTAGTATTTTAGTAGGTAATCAAATAATAAAATAGGCAGCAAAAGGGTTAAAAAATCCTAATGCCGATCATTCCAAATTTTGTAATAACATTGTACAACTAAACACAATTAAGTAACGGCCAAGTTCGAATTCCGGTGGGGACATAATCACAAAAATGACATTGTGTTCCCTAGAATGGATAGAAATGACTAGCTGATCACTCGATTGTCCGAAAGTAAACGATCAGCAGGGTACTATTTACCAAAGTAAATATGTAGTCGTCACGTGACCTATGTCAGGATTGTCAGGGGCCTACGACGGGTCAATAACCTTGACATCGGTCATTGGTCTCACAATCGACACGAGAACATACTCAATTCAGTTTAGGTATCTAAAAATTCGAATGGACGGCCTTCGTGGTCTAGTAGTTGAGCGTTGTACTCACGATCCGGAGGTCCCGGGTTCGTACCCCGGTGGGGACAAATCACAAAAATCACTTTGTGATCCCTAGTTTGGTTAGGACATTATAGGCTGATCACCTGATTATCCAAAAAGTAAGATGATCCGTGCTTCGGAATGCCCGTATTAAGGGTACTTTTTTTGGATGTTTCTAAAAGCCTATTAAATAAAACCTATTAAGCCTAGCCTTATTAGGCTTAATAAAGCCTATTAAGCCTATTTAATATTGTTATTTTTAGATCATTTATTTGTTTATATTTAATATATTGTACAATGTATGGTTTCAAAGCCTATTAAATGGAGCAGTTTTTAGAAATACTTTCAGGTGTCCATGACAATCTCATGTGTTTATTATTCTTCGGCGAAGTTTCACAACTGTAACAATTTTGGTCGAATTCTCACTTTGACTTCTGATAACTTTTTTTTATCTTTGATTTCACTTTGATTTATCTTTGATTGAGCGGTACACAGACTTAGGCATAGTTGTGAAGTAAAATAAAATAATTATTAAGAAAGGGATAGCGACAAAATGATTATTTCTGAAGTAAGGTAAAAAATCTAGAAAAAGGTACAAAATGGGTCATATCTCCTAAACCGTAAATAATCGCTGAACATACATGGGGGTGTTTCTGATAGCTAATGAGCCCCTCTATCTAATTTTTCATTTTGAACCTGAACTTCTGGGCCACCCTGTATATAAAGCGATCTACTCTGAACCGGCGTGTTTGTATGAAACAGTTGATGAATGTGGTTCTAGGGCCGTGTGCGGAGGTTTTTCTGCAGCTACTTTTCCTGAGCTACACAGGTTGTGAGAAGCTGCAGTAATTTTAGGCGGATGACACGTTCGACAAAATATACATTATGTAAAAAATGTATATATAAATATTCTATAATGCAAATATTCTAATATCTATAATATAAGTAGTTAAACAGAAACTTTGCAAAAAAGGTTATTATAAAGTTAGTGATTATTTAGAAGATATGAATGCATGGGATTAACTCTCTGAGAACTGATATTAGGCAGCTAAATTACTCATTGTATAATAATATTTTATGTTTTTTAAAAAAAAACGTCTAGAGCCCTGTGCCGAGGCTTTTCTTGCAGATTCTTGTCCCCGGCTATACAGGCTGTGAGAAGCTGCAGTAGTTTTTGACGGATGAGACGTTAGTTATGTAAAAATTGACGATTCATTTTTTACATACCTACTGTTACTGAATGTTACCTACTGAATAGAGATATTTTTGAATTTGAATTTAATGAATAAAGAAATTTTTGAATTTGAGTTTGAAATAGGCGTGAAGTTATGTCTGTGTTTATTTATACAGGACGCGTAAAACCTCACTTATGCTATTTTACGCACGAACGCGCTAATGACGTCGCAGTATAAACGACAAGAATTATCCGCAATCAAATACGTTTATTTTCTATTGTAATATAATGTGCTACACCTGAACAAAGTCAAAATGTGATGTTTACGAAAAAACATATACATTGTCATGAACATGACAAATGACAATGCAAATAATAAAAAATGACTAACACACCTATTCTGAGAAGTTCACTCGAATTTTCCTCCACTCGACTCGACTTTTTGGTGTTTTGTGTTGACATTTACCTCCTCGACTTGAGGACTTTACTCACGGGAGTCGAGCATAATAATATCATACTGCTAACACAATAATCGAAAAAAATGACTGATTTTGACGTGACTTATTGTATATTTGCCGCAGATGGCATTAACTACTTGGCCGGACAAATGGGGAGCGCTGAAGGCTCTCGGTACAACGTTTAAGACTACAGGCCTGAGGATGCCCAGTTGGGCCTGGTGGGTCGATAGCGATAAGCGCTGATTGAGGGAAATCGTCGACCACGCCGGCGGAGTCGGTATCGGGGTCCTGAAGTGTTTGGTGTCGCGAGCTGATTGGCTGCCTCTATGGCTAGAGTAATCGGGTCGTCTCGGGATCGTATATTACGTCCTTCGGACGCCGATACGCCGATACTTTTCAGTTCCGTCCCTAAATTACTCCGTGGTATTTCAATCAATACAATACAAAAACAATGCAACAGAAAAACCTGCATAAAATAAATGCTTTTTAATGCATTTTTTTCTTTTAAAAACAAACAAATATTAGCACAATAGAAGAAAACGTTTTGACGCAACCAAGCTGTTTTGTCAGACCTTGAAAGTAACGTACATATACGGGATCGTATAACGTCTTTCGGACGCCGATACTTTTCGGTACCGTCCGTAAGCGGGATATTAATACTAAACTATCGTAAATATCTTTTTGATGCTGATATG
Organism: Pectinophora gossypiella; assembly: GCF_024362695.1. Classification (NCBI taxonomy): domain Eukaryota; kingdom Metazoa; phylum Arthropoda; class Insecta; order Lepidoptera; family Gelechiidae; genus Pectinophora; species Pectinophora gossypiella. The sequence continues at coordinate 1,536,119 of NC_065416.1, read as the reverse complement.
ATAACAGTATCTGTGACGTCACTCACACGCCTCTCAAACGTGCACTAAGATAATCTATAGCCGTGCCCTCTTTACACCGATTGTTATAAAAATACATTTCTGGTTCCAAATTATACAGGGTGTCCAATAACTGGAACCAATTCACCGTCATCTTTTCCGTGATCTTACCGGACTTTTAACAGCTTCCGTGGTCTAGTAATTAGAGCTTCTCTGCTTCTAGAGGTGCGGGTTCGATTCCCGATGGGGACATTGTCGACATCACTTTATGAAGCTATCCTTTATTTGGTAAGGACATTGTAGGTTTGAATCACCTGATTGTTCGAAAAAGTATGATGATTCCGTGCTTCGGAAGGCACGATAAGCCGTTGGTGGCTACTAGCCTTAACACTTCCACCAACCCGCAGTGGAGCAGCGTGGTGCCCCCACCGGTTGATTGAAGGGAGGCCTGTTCCCAACAGTGGAAATGTTAATGTCACCCGACTTTTATTTTTGACGTGACTTGACATTAAGTAACTACTTGGCCGACCAAATGGAGTGCTGAGGACTTTTGGTACAAAATTTAAGGCCTGAGTGTGCCCAGTAGGGCGCGTACCTTGGCTCAGGGCTTCGTCTGAGAGGATTTCAATGGACCCCAGTGGGCCGATAAGCGTTGAATGAGGGAAATCGTCTACCACGCCGGCTAGGTCGGTAAGTATCGGGGCCCTGAAGTGTTTGTTGTTTACTGATTGCTCGTCTCTATGGCTAGAGTAATTGGGTCGTCAGGATCGTATATCACGTCCTCCGCCAACGGACGTTGGACTGACCTAATTGTCAGAAATATTGAGATGTAAGTTTTTACATATTTTAAATTTTTGGCTCTTCATAGCTCTAGTTTTTTTTTTTTCAAAAATCATATCGGAACTACTTAGTCTTATATATATATATATTCCAGTACATATTTATTATATTTTGTATTTATAAAGTTAATAGCCTAGGCACAAATGACAATACCTAATCTAATTAGTAAAGTATATTAATAAGTATAAGAAAAAAGTAAGTAGTTGGTAAGTAGTAGTAAGTATAGGTATTAGTGAGTATATTATTAGTACTTAATAATATTTATTTATTAAGTACATGTACGTTACTTTCAAGGTCTGACAAAACAGCTTGGTTGCGTCAAAACGTTTTCTTCTATTGTGCTAATATTTGTTTGTTTTTAAAAGAAAAAAATGCATTAAAGAGCATTTATTTTATGCAGGTCTTTCTGTTGCAGGTGTTTATTGTTCCTTTTGTGCAATAATGTGTTTTTGTATTGTATTGATTGAAATACCACGGAGTAACTAATAGGTATACTACGTAGGTAAGTAGATACAAATTGAGAAGGCAGGGTTATTGTAAATCGCTCGTCTTCAACTCACGTGCGAAAATACAGGGTGTTAGTGACATCGTAACGAATACTGAGGGGGATGATTCAGTCCACGATTCTGAGTTAATATCAGGTGGAATTTTCCGTCGCAAAATTCATGTTTTTTTAGTATTTTTAAATTATTTTCAATTCTATACTTTTGTGATCGAAAATTCCACTTGATATTAACTCAGAATCGTGGTCTGAATGATCCCCCTCAGTATTCGTTACGATGTCACTTACACCCCGTACCAGTACATACAGGTAGCCATACAAGTAGGTATGGGTGTTAGTGGCACCGTAACAAATATTGAGGGAGATGATTCAGACCATGATTCTGAGTTAATATCAGGTGGAATTTTCCGTCGCAAAAGTCATGTTTTTTTTTAGTTTTTTTAAATTATTTTCAATTCTATACTTTTGTGATCGAAAATTCCACTTGATATTAACTCAGAATAATTTAATGAACTGAATGATCCCATGTGTAATGTGACATGGTACTAAAGTGTATACATATTAATGCTCGTGACCGTGCGTATGTTACAGCAATATCTAAACATCCAACAAAACTGAACACCCTCTACCTATTACGACCATAAATAGAATCACGCGCATAAATATAAAATGTCCACGCTTCCACGCCTCCTGAAAGTGATTTTATAGTATACTTAATTGGTTATAATTGTAAAGGTCTATTCATACAATTATGTAGCACCTAGTCATTAGGATGGGTTCATAAAAGCGACTACGAACCAATGTACAGTAAAACATGGATATTAAGAATTTTCTAACATAAATGAAAAAAAAATGAAAAAGTTATGTATTTCAACAAAAAGGTACAATCATTGCCAAATGCAGCGACCTTCTGTTAAGTGAACAACACCTGTGTTAGTTAGCTGCTGTAATAATATAACATCATAAAAGCTTACTAAATATCCCATTGGGGCTAGTTAGAGGTACCTACATGGGACTTTAACATAGCTGGCGAGGAGTTGTTGTACTACAAATATACACTGCCTATCCCTTTGGGGATGTAGACGTAACGTTATGTTATAGCTAATTGTTATAGTTAATTTTATATGCGCAAATGTCTTTAAATATTTCGAGTTTAGATTAATTGGCTGATGAATTGAATTGTCCAATACAGATGCTACACTCACACACGCACTCGCACACACACATACACACATACACACATACACACACACACCCACACACACAAACGCGCGCGCGCGCATTCCACCCTCCTTCAGGTATTAGCGGCGAGACTGGGGGCGAAGAGATGAATTGATTTATATACTTTTATGCATTAGTTAGGTATCTACCTACTAATATACACGGATCTGCAAAACTATGTAGGTACCTATGTATTACACCTTTAAAATTATATATTTTTTCTAAACTATAGAATTAAGACGTATGAAATAGATAATTTTATCAACTTTCTTTGTAACTTATATACAAAATTAAACTCCTTTTCGAATCCTTTTTATTTCAAAAGTTTAATTTGTGTCCTTAAAAAGTTATTAGAAATTGAAAAGTGTACTTAGTACCTACTTAGTGTAGTTTTTTAACTTAAGTACTTTCTAATTACAATCTATACACTAAGTACATGTCTTTAAATATTTCGAGTTTAGATTAATTGGCTGATGAATTGAATTGTCCAATACAGATGCTACACTCACACACGCACACGCACACACACGGAGACACACACACACATTTGTGTGTGCGCGTGCGTACACACAAATGTGTGTGTGTGTGTGTGTGTGTGTGTGTGTGTGTGTGTGTCTCCGTGTGTGCGCCTGCGTTTTGCGCGAACGTCTGCGCACCTTAATATATCCTGCGTACCTGACCGCTTCATCATCATCATCAAATAAAAATAACTTTCCAACAAAATAAATGTACAAGTGTGAACACGTACCTACGTTTTTAATGTGATTCAAGCAAGTGCAATAAAGAGTTTTTGTATTGTATTGTACCTATTATGAGGCAATCAACAATAAAACATCGATTCCGAATCTAAATCTTTATTGCTCTATAAAACACTTATCTATCGCCTACTATGTGATAACAAATATTCTAATAATAAATTATTGTAAATACCAGGATAAGCTACTAGTAAAGTATCCTGTTAAAAAGTGATAAAAGGTAAAGTACCTATGATAAGAACACTTGACTCATTATGAGGTCACAGGTTCAAAGAGCATGTGCCATACCCAATGATTTTGAGTTCATGATTGTTTATCATGAGCAACGGTGAAGGAAAACATCGTGAGGAAGTATGTGACCTAGCCTGTATTGGGCTGGTTTTCCCTTCGCGGGGAAGGTGAGCCAGTCGATTCTGTAAAAAACTGGAACTGTCACGTCTTTAGGTTAGAAAAGCGGCCCTTGTGAAAAATGGGTTAACGGGCGAAGTCGCCGTAAAGAAAACAATCATCATCATCAGCCCATTAACGTCCCCACTGCTGGGGCACGAGCCTTCCCTATGGATGGATAGGGAGATCGGGCCTTAAACCACCACGCGGGCCCAGTGCGGATTGATGGTTATTAACGACTGCTAATGCAGCTGGGATCAACGGCTTAACGTGCCTTCCGAAGCACGGAGGAGCTCGAGATGAAAACTTTTTTTGTGGTCACCCATCCTATGACCGGCCTTTGCGAAAGTTGCTTAACTTCAACAATCGCAGACCGAGCGCGTTTACCGCTGCGCCACCGAGCTCCTCAAAAGCAATAATATCAACGCGATAATTCGAAAGATATAAATGAATTAGTAGAAGAGAAATACAAAGAAGGCAGGCCCCACCAGCAGATGGGAATAATAAATGCCAAGGAGAGAGAGAGAGAGAGGGTAGATAGAGAAAGTAGACAAAGATGAATTAATTCTCCTCATTGACCTGCTGCAGTAATGTGAATAACGAATACGATGCTTTGATGATCTGAAAAATAACAATAATTAACAATTATTATTTTCTATAAAGTAACAATAAATAGCATATGTGACAGCATTGAATACTCTTAATGAATATAGTGAAGAAATGTTACTCTATTTGTAAATTGAAAACTAATCAAGCGCAAGTACCTAGTATTAAAGAAATGGCTATTATCTCTAAGTTAAGAAGATACGAAAGATCTTTTAGAGATCACAGTATATATATATATATATATCCTTCCAGCCGTATTCGGCCATGGCGACAGGCCTCCAATCTAGGAACGCCTAAGATGCGCTCTTATATGGCTGACGTAACCGATCACAGTATAATACACTTTAATAACACAGTCACACTGTAAGATAATATAAATATAATTTGACAGGTCCTGTTTACAGAAGCGACTGCCTGTCTGACCTTCCAACCCGCAAAGGGAAAATCAGCCCAATCAGCCCAATGCAGGTTAGGCCACATACTTCCGAAAATGCATTTCTCAGGAACCTTTGTTTTTTGTTTTTTTTGTTTCTGAGTGTCTCTTAACAACATAACATAACAAAAGCACACGACTATATCCCAATTGGGGTAGTCAGAGGTACGTCCATCGCGTCTTTCAACAATAGTGTTTTTTTATTCGTCAGTCCATCATAGAAGCAATACTTACAGACATAAATGAAGCGAGTGACAGCGTAGTGAATCCCCCAGCAGTGATGCGAGCGAGGCGGCGCGTCCGCGTCATTATAACGAGGATGTCTCTCCGCAACCTCACCGAACAAGCGTACCAGGGGCATTCGTACGCTGACACCGCCACATCGGCACTCTACAAAGCAAGCAAGGCGGCAAGTTTTGGGACGACACAATTTAGTTTGCCATCGGACACGATAAGAAGAGAAGATCGGCACTCTACAAATGATATACATAAACAGCCTATACGTATACGTCCCACTGCTGGAGACAGGCCTCCCCTCAATCAACCGGAGGGTGCATGGAGCATATCACCTCGCTGCTCCACTGCGGGTTGGTGGAGGTGTTTTTACGGCTAGTAGCCCGGGACGGCAACGGCTTAACGTGCCTTCCGAAGCAGGTCATCTTACATTTTCGGACAATCAGGTGATTCAAGCCTGCAATGTCCTTACCAAACAAAGGACAGTCTCACAAAGTGATTTCGACAATGTCCCCATCGGGAATCGAACCCGGACTTCCAGGTCGTGAGCCTAACGCGCTAACCACTAGACCACGGCGGTTGTTTGTATATAGGTACTTAGGTACTTTAAAAAAAAACTTAACAAAACGCGTTTGTGCCCTTTGTTTCCCTAGGCACTACTGCTTGGCACTACCACTCGAGTCATGGGAGATTTTTCTTTCCCGTGCTTCGCCCTACTTTAATCGTAAATTGCGTAAGCCGCTTTGGAGTAAGGGGGAGAGCATGCGGACTGTCTCTCGCTCGCACTTACGCGTTAGACGACACACGGTAAAAATGTTTCTTTAAGAAGTTTCCGGGTTGTCGTACTGATATATGTATTGCGTTCATATTGTCATAATTAGAAAGAAAGGAAATCGTTATACCTCTTCAGAGAGATGATGACCCTGGTAACAGTATATGAACACTTGAAACATCATGTTCAGTAAATAGGTGCCCATTGACATCAGACGCACCAGGTTGCCAGTTTGCTGAAAACAAGTTGCTTCATGAAAAACAAAAAAGAGAAGGACCGTAAGAGACCCCCCCACAGGATGAGGGTGTTCCCAATGTTGACGACGATGTTTCATTTTTCGTTTACGTAATTTTTGGATCAGTAATATCAACAGCAGTGTTTCTTCGTCGGAATCCATTTCACACTGATTGTACGCGACAGGACCCGCTGCTACGCGACGTCGCACTAACGCTGGCACGACGACGACCCTCGAAAGACACTAGTGTGGAGGGTCTCTAATATTAAATATTACTGTTCCCATGACTCTGTCTATATAAATCTCTGTTAACCCTAAGGTATAGCGCAGGAATGATGTTGATAAAGCTTCTAATTTGAAAATTCCAAACTGCAAAAACCCTTTTTGCGTAATGCGCGCACAAAACCTCAATTCGCGCGCACAAATTTAATTAACACACATTTAATACCGCGTTAATCAGGGATATGTATGAGACTTTGCCCTTAGAAAATTATGGATCTGCCTACTCCACTCCAATTTCATCAGTCGTCCCGTGATCATGGCACTTGCAACAGAGTTGAAATATCGGTAGTCTCATATCCCTGATTAACGCGGTAAGAACTCGGTATTATGTGTTTTAATTATGATAATAACCATGTAAACCTCAAACAATGTATAATTACAAATGTATTATAAATCAGAGACCTCCTAATTTTATTTTAAGTTATAATTACCTGATATTTTCTTATCCGCCGAAAACCTGGACAAATCAAAAGGGCTTCTCGTTGGTATGCAACCCGTTTGACGTGTGCTGATTTCTATTTAAACTGTATTCCATAAATAAGCTTGTCGATGACCCGTCCCATTCGTTTTAGGCGGATAAGAAAACGACTGGTACTTATAACTTAAAACTAATTTACACTTCGGAACCCTTACTGGATTCGTTATGTGTGTATGTCCGTTCGTCCGTCTGTCCGTACGTACAGCCACTTTTTCCCGAAACTATAAGAGCTATACTGTTGAAATTTGGTAAGTAGATGTATTCTGTGACCCGCAATGATATTTTCACACAAAAAAGGAAATAAAAACAATAAATTTTGGCGGTTGCCCATACTTAGATCTGAAACTCGAATTTATTTTTAATAATGATGTTGAGGTTTTTAATATATATTTTTTTTATAAAATCAAACTAAAACTTACAGATACCAACTGAAAAGCAGTGACACATATGATGATTAGCGAGATGAAGAACTGAAGGAAGGTAGGTATGGAGAAGCAAGCCTGCAGGTCTACCGCCGTCTGTAGCGCGGCCTGGTGCTGAGCCACACACTTGCGCAGGCGCTCGGCGGCCACGGCTTCTTGATCCTGTGTGTACACCAGCTGGAAACAGTTTGCCAACATTGGTAATCAATATTTAAAACACATAATAACGGGTTCTTACCGCGTTTAAATCAGGGATATGAGACAATGCGAAATATCGGGAGTCTCATATCCCTGATTTAAACGCGGTAAGAACCCGTTCTTATGTATTTTAATTATGATAATAACCGCGTAAACCTAAAACAATGTATTGGTAATTTATATTTTTATTTTTTTAAAGAACGTCTAGGACCCTGTGCCGAGGTTTTTCTTGCAGCTTCCTTTCCCCGGCTATACAGGTTGTGAGAAGCTGCAGTAGTTTTAGGCGGATGAGACGTTCGTTATGTAAAAAATGACGATTCAAAGTGTAACTATGTTACCTACTGAATAAAGATATTTTTGAATTTGAATAACAAATCCAGGATCCTTTAAAGAAAGGCTAGGTCAAGTGTACTGACCAGCGAGGCATGAAGAGTTTGGTGAGTATTGTACCTATACGTATTCTGTGTTTTCAACCAGTTACTAAATAATAATAAGGTTCAAAAGGTACATACATTTAAAGTTAAACGTAGAAACCCTCTTTCAGACAGACGAAATAATACTAATCGGAACCGTACAGACTAGAAATCTATATTATTTTTGGTGAATGTAGCCTGGAAAGTCTTTCATTGATAGACGCCATCTGTGTAATTTAATCTTATCTACGAGCTTCAATTCTGAATTCACCAGTGCGTCGCTATCTATCCATCCCGAAACACTCGGACAATTCTCGTTCACTCATTATGACCACAGATGTCGCCACGTGTCGTAATAGACTATTTACCGCTTGTGGTTTTGCAAAACAAAACTTTATCACTAGATAAGTAAGTGCGTGTTCATAACCGCATGCAATTTAACAATATTGGGAGATCCGGAGATTATTCACAGATCATAGAAACAAGGGATATGCCCTCGGCACTAAATTACAAGAGTCCGCATTTCGCCTGTTGCGTGTGAAACAGCCGCACCAAGACATTTCTGACTGGACCGCTACATCGATTTACCCGCCGATTGCGTAGTGACTTGTGTTAGCTTGTGCTAATTGTGGTTGCGCGATACCAAAGCAGCAATGAATGACGTGGAAAGTTTTGTATAGTTTGTTGCCTCACTATGCTCGTTTTGTGCATATTTCAGTCCCAACGGCTATGCTCCCGCGGCATCTATCTATAATAAGAACTCTGTGGTTGTATTATTACATTACCCTTCGTGTAGATTTTGATATGAGCGACTCGAACCCCCAAAATATTTATGTACGTATCGTATGCAACCAAAGAGTAAAAGTTGAGTCACTGAGCTCAGCGAATCATTTATAAACAGTAGTGAAATTATGAACCATTAGTTGTCATAATTATTAAATTTATGTTTTTGTATGTGTTTTTGGTCTATTACAGAAACGACATGTAACCAGCCGGGTCTGCATGATAAACGCGCCGCGCGTGGCGCGAATTATATTGAACGCTTCGACCAATAAACGATACGAATGCTATCTACGTAGATGGACGTCAAACGGCTATTGGTGGAAGGCCACGATATAATTTGCGTCGCGTGCGGCGCGGTTACCGTGCAGAGCCTACAGGTAGTCTTAAGTGCAACCAGTTAATTTATTACTTTGCAAGAAACCGATTGGACGCAGCTTATCCGTACATACCTTTTTGGACATCTTCATATCCTTACACAGGGTCTTTAATGACAGCCCCAGGAGTTGCAGCCGACAGCGACACTGCGCTATGAGTGCTGACACCAGCGTATCCTTACCGACGTTGAGGCACGCTGCGATGTTGATGGCACCCACCTGGTGCAGGTAGGTGAGCTCGAAGGCTGGTGACTTTGATGTGTTGTATGGATACCTGGTAAACAGTCTACTCTTCAGATTCTACAAAAGCATCTCTCGGAAGAAGACTAACATTATGATACAGATTTTGTATATTTTTTTATGACTTGTCAATTCTATTAAAATCGTTCAATCGAATGTCCATTTAAAATCCAACGTACATAAGCTCACGGCTACATCCCAATTGGGGTAGGCAGAGCTACATCCATCGCAAGATGAACTAAGTATCCATACTTCAGCGAGCTTTCTGCTAGACCAACGTGACAGGTATCGGTATGGGAAAGTCCATAATATCCAAACCCCATTGTTTACCTATTGTGTCCGGAAATCTATTTATTTATTTATTTGGTCAACCAACGGCAAGTACACTGATACATGGTTATAGTTTGCAGTTAATACATATAAAAAACTAAGCGCCTCGCCACTTACAGGTGGACACAACATGCACTAATACTTTAGGTACTTAATTACAAAATTAAATTAGAGCTAGAAAAAGTAACAACTTCAATGATTAAAAAGTAAATCTTAGACCTATGAGGTTAAAATCCGTGGACCTGGTATTATCTTTAGTCTTCGTTTTGTAATGAGGCAAGATGAGTCGAAGAAGTAACTGTAACCTTATGAAGTACAAGATTTGTAAATCATATTTCTGTTCTCATCAAGGTCTGCTTTTGTGTATGTGGGTTATCCTCTGACGGACGAACAAGCATTACATTTATTGTGTTATTTATTCTAAGGACAAGATCACGGAATAGAAGAAAAAAGTAAGATGTGCACAGAGGCGTGGTAGGCGCGCCATACAAGTATGAGCAAATAGCTCCTACTTCAACTTTGCACTGCAGTCGTCCGCAAACTTTAGGTCACACGGAGCTTCGCGAACATAATATATTAAAATGTCGTCTTGTGTCATCGTATGTCGTCTTGTCTTGTCTTAGGCCGTATACAGAAAGAAAGCTGGAAACTTATTTATAAGCGCTTACCGGCGCTTGACAGCGCTGGTCCGTTCTACACAAAGGAAGCAGGTTGTTTATTTGTTTATTAATTTTAAATGGCAGGGCCCAGCGCTGACCAGCGCGTATTGAACCTTGTCGGAACTTGTCGGCACCGTTCTGTGCTTATCGGCGCACGTTCATATATTTTCCTGCGCGGGTCACCAGCGCTGTCAAGCGCTGGTAACCACTTATAAGTTTCCAGCTTTCTTTCTGTATACGGCCATAACCTGCACGGAAAAGAGTCAAATGTCGCGTGTCACACAAGGAGGGATTTATTATCACCCAAAAAGCTTAGTTTAATTGGCTATTAGCTACCTTACTTTTGTATTATACAGTAACTAACGATTAGTTATGATAAAATTGTAACCAATTACATAAAATATACCTACATTGTCCGTAAAATTGCTACGAAAAGAGTTATCGTAGTTATCTGTTTGCACGAATAGTAGTAACGATTATTAGGGCGACAACGATTCTCGTCCAAAAACCCCATTACGCCCGTTCCAACGTTTTTCTTCTATTCCGTCGATTCAATCAATAATCATCTTACCAAGCTCTCAAAGGCAGCTGGCCCTTCTCGGCACTGGTGGCCCAGCCCGTGGTGGTGATCAGGGTCAACGACAAATATAGCACTTGAAGTATCATGGTCTCACGATTACACCTGGTAGATATACAAATCATGTGAAATCTCCAACAAAGTACTTGGCTAGTTCATAAATTAAACTCAGCAATCGTGTATAAAACATAACTTTCCACGCTTGTATCAAACAAACACTTCAGGTCCCCAATTCCAACCCGCCGGCGTGGGACGATTTCCCTCATTCAGCGCTTATGGCTATCGGCCCAATAGGGAAGATTAAGTTCTTTTAAATAATACCCAGGTCAGGTGACGCGATGCTTCGTCTTGGTCTTGGAAGTTTGCGACCGACTGTGTACCCTCAGGCCAGCGCTCCTTGCTCGGCCAAGGAGTTAATGCCATTTGCGGCAAATCTACAATAAGCAACGTCAAACAAAAAAGCTCTTCTATCATCATCGTCCTGCCCCTATGCCACTCTAGGCGGGGTCGGCACAACATGTATTCCCCTTCCCTCCATTTCTGTCAGTCGTCACCTCTGTAGTCACACCTTTCACACATATATCCTTCGTCACACAATCCATCCACACATTCTTGAGTCGTCCCCTACCTACTCCACTTTTGCACTTCACTCTTGTCTAACATCGTCATCTTTCTAACGTTGTCCCGTTTTCACAGGGTCCGCTTACCTCACCTGAATATTGGACAGGTCTGGTTTTTTACGGAAGCTGCCTGTCTGACCTTCCAACCAATGAAGGGAACACCAGTCCAATATAGATTAGGTCACATACCTCCGAATCACATATCACACACTCTTGTATCGCTCTAAATTTAAGAGCTAGGCTCTTGTCGATAGCACTTTTCCTAGATTTGTCGATCTTTTGCAAGTTTCATGAACTTTATTTGGTTCAAATAACTTCGTCTTGGCCTTCCTCTACACCCTATACCCTCTTATATTTCCCTCCAGGCTCCAATACTGTCATGTTTGGAGACGTACTTAGTCCAAACATTTTACCCCGTCTGTTTTCAATTGTATTCACTAAAGTTTATTTTTATTAAAATATTTGAGTGCCTTTACCCACGTTCCAGCCTAGTTGTCTTAACCATCGATGTGGTCTAAGGTGAAGCACGCAAATTCAAATATTTCCTACTCACTCTTGCCTTAAAAATCCCCAAACTTCTTTTCTCTTACACTGTTGTATAAGAAATGTATATTTATTCATCAAACCTCTTAACAATCTTGATTCCTTCTTCCGTATCCTCTTTCCTCAAGACATCATCGGCGTCGTAAATGATCTTCTGTATCTTCTCTCGCTTAGCCAGTATGTTGACTATCTTGACTGTCTGAGCCAAGTTTGTGAAGAGCACGAAGGCTGTACCTGTCATGAGGGGCAGGTTCCCCCAGATCATGAAGAGGTCTACGATTTGGATGATCAGGTATGTACCTGTGAAATGTAAAGAAGATGGTAATTTTATTCAAAGAACGCTTTCCTCTCTGCCGAAGTACATGAACGATCGGTTCGTGATTTTTTTTTTAATTGACGGTCTTCTTCTACCGTGTGGGTTCTGGTGGATAACCAACCTCAATTATCCTGGTATCAGGGTTATTATTGAGATGCTAAAGACCCCTGACATGGCCCATGTAACGACTACATACTTGCGTCAGTAAGTAGTAACCGGGACCAACGGCTTAAACCAACGGAGTCTCGTACTAGAATTCTTTTCTCGAATAATCTCGAGTGGAACCTTCCTGACCATTCTAGTAAAGAAAAACAAAGACGCTGCTATGCGTCAGAAAAGGATGCCGTTAAAAGGAAGAATTTACGATGACATTCCAGAAGTCTCTGGGTGCAGACTCGGTTTATGCGATGTGATATTATCAACGAGTCATAATATTAAGTGGAATTTCCTGGCGAAAAATTTATGATTTTTTTTGAATTTTTTTAAATTATTTTTCGTTCCATAACTTTTGCGACGGAAAATTCCACTTTATGTCAACTCAGAATCATGACCTGAATCACCCTCAAAGTTTTCGTTACGACGGCACTAACATCCTGTATACTAATAGTTATTATTCTATGTCATAACTTACCCAAAAGAAACATAAACGAAAAACATGAGTAACAGTAATACATTATCTTTTTCCTTTCTGCCATTCCTTCGGGGGCCCAAAACCCAACCAGTTTAAGTACAGTCAAAGACATACTAATAGATGTATTTACGTTTCGAATGAGGACAGTCATGTTTATCCCGTAGTCGTGTAAGTATCCCGTATTTTTGGACAGGACTTATTGTAGGCTCGCTTCAAAATGCATTAACTACTTGGCCAGACAAATGGTACAAAGGCTTGAAAATGCCCAGTTGGGCGCAAACCTCGGCTCAGGACGTCGCGTCGGGGGAACAACAGAAAAATTTAGAATAAGTATTTTTTCTTTTCTTATATTTTAGCGTGACTTTCGGTAGACAACCCCTATTCAAATTCACTGTTTGACTTGACAAGTGGGGAGCACCAAGGTAGCTGAGTGACTGTCTAAATAATAATTAATAAACTATTTTAGATTTTCCAGAGGCAACTGATCCGAATACAACTCGAACTGAAATAATGAACAACAGAAGTTGTAATCAAATAATTAAATTGTGATTTAATTTGAGCTTTCAGTTAGAAGTATAGGTAATTGTTATCGGCAGTGGTTGTAAACATACAACATTGTGGTTCATATTATTTATACTTAACTGGCGACTCGACCTGACTTCGCCTGGTTTGCTCCATTTCTTACCTTATTTTTTTTATGACCGCAACATTTTTTTTTTAAGTAAATAGTAGCCAGGAGCGACTGCTTAACGTGCCCTGCGAAGTACAGATAATCTTACATCTGGTAAAGGGGTGATCTGTTCTATAATTCAAACTAAATTGATATTTATATGTTCCTTTAAGTATTAAATAACTTGTAATTGTAATTTATTTATTTATTTATTATGGTACATCAACAGCAGTACATACACAAACACACAATATAAAATACACATAGAAAAAGTTCCGGTATGCCTGCCAATTATAGACGCACACAACACTGATAATAAAAAGTATAAACTAAAGTTAGCTTAAAAAGAACAATACTTAATTGAAAATAAAATTTAAAAAAGAAAAAACATAAATCGTTTAATACAACACAACAACGTTTAAATGGTATGAAAAAATCAAACGAAAACTAAAACTATAGCAATAAAACTTAGAGATAGGTGGTCAAGTATATAAAATTATAAAATAATTGCAATAACACCTTGCAAAATGAAGTAGATTCAAAGAATGTAAAATTGATCTGCAATATAATTAGGTCAAATAAAATATTCTGATTTCTGAAATAAGTACATTATTTTGATTCACCGGGAATCGAAATCGGGACGCCCGATCGAGAGATCAGGGGTCTAACTACTAAACCAGGGAGGAGTTAGGTAACTTGTATTTAAAAAAAAATACCTTTGATGCTTTTACTTTTGGCCCCAGACTTGCCCGAAGGCATTGACAAAAAAAATACTAAAAAAATATTGTAAATACTTTTACGGCCTTACAAATAACGCTGGTCTAACTTTTTATACCGAGCACAAATAAAAAAAATATATATATATTTATGTGGACGTTTGCGGAGTACGCACAGGACCGCGAAAAATGGAAAGGGGAGGCCTGTGCCCAGCAGTGGGATCTTGTAAGCTAGATTGATTAGATACACATACATACATAAACTCACGCCCATAATCCCTAATGGGGTGAGCAGAGCCACAAGTAATCAAAGACAAGGCAGCCACTGTTGATATGATGTCGATTAGATTTTTTTTCTGTTGATTAGATTACATAATTATATTTATTGACTCAAAACAGCCTCTGTGGTCTAACAGCCTCCGTGGTCTAGTGGTTCGAGCGTTAGGCTCACGATCTGGAGGTCCGGGTTCGATTCCCGATGGAGACATTGTCGAAATCATTTTGTGAGACTGTCCTTTGTTTGGTAAGGACTTTTCAGGCTTGAATCACCTGATTGTCCGGAAAAGTAAGATGATTCGGAGGGCACGTTAAGCCGTTGGTCCCGGCTATTAGCCGTAAAAAACACCTCCACCAACCCGCAGTGGAGCAGCGTGGTGGAGTATGCTCCATACCCCCTCCGGTTGATTAAGGGGAGGCCTGTGCCCAGCAGTGGGACGTATATAGGCAGTTTATGACTCAAAACATACATTAAAACTTCTAGCTAAGAGTACAGAAAACATGGTGCGTACTTATAACAATAAAATACCCTGCCTTTTTATACTAGGTAAGAATTAGAACCTGTATCATAAGAGTCAGTGTTCGACAGTAAGGTGAAGAAGAATTTCGAATGTCACTTTTCTAATGGTTTACATTTATCTGGTAGCTCTATAGCCATGGACAGACGTTGTGGTTTATTTTTTTTTCTAAAAACCAACAGCTACTTTAAACAATATATACATATAAAAATATATAAGATACAGGGGAGCCAATTATGGGTTTCCACAAATAGACATAGTATAAATCGGTCTGATAGCATTAATTATACAATACTATACTAAATACAAGTAACGTGAACAAGCATAAGCACTAAACTTATTGAAAACTTATAGAAAAAAACATAAAATAATAATAATAATTATACAATACTACACTACACACACACACTACAAATTAGGTAAACAAGCGTAAGCACTAAACTTATTAAAAACAAATGATACAAAAAATAATAATAATAATATGTAAAAAATAATAATAACTAACAATTCACTATCCCGTGCCGGAATAAAACATGCTGAATTAAAATAAACTATTTAAAAATAAGACGAAAGAAAAGAAAAATGTCTGCAATAAACATTAATTTATCTAAAATAAACTGATAAGTACTCTAATTGAAAGTTTTGAGATATTGAAATCGCAGTCAAGTAAGAAGCAACGTTGTTCTCAACGACTGTATTGAGTTCGATAATAACATGTTGTGTAAGTTAAACGCGGACAACACATTATGTTATTAAGTAAATAACACCCATGGCTTCTGTTTCTCGTCGCCACGTCAAATTACAATTAAGCATTCAAGTAATTATTAGATATTTCCTTAAAATATCATTTCTTTAGAAAACACTAACTATCAGCCTGCGACTGCGTCCGCATAGACTTAAAAACCCTTTTTTTCTGTACCACAGACAAGTTTCTTGTATTTTTTTCCATCGGCTTTGCAGTGTACTCAACTTGATGATGATCTCTCCGACCGATTTCGGCCATGGCGACCACTTCGACTCCTAGTCGGCACGACGCTGATGCGCCCGAAGATGGCTTATTAGCCTATCTTTACAGTGAACTCCCGCGCACAGTGAGGACATGTGAGCACACCGTTTTGGTAATTATAATGAATAGCAGCAGGGGGACGGGCCTTCAAATCAACATATCGTTACTTTAAACATTTCACAAAATAATAGGTAAAATGGTGGTCATATCTCTAAAAGAAATCTCTTCCAGCCAACGCCGCATGGTGTGAGAGGTCAATTAAACTCCTATTGTTAGCACCTTATAGTGAATACCACGTAAGCGCTATTTTGAAGTTCGAATCGCAGCTCGGACCTAAACCAATGATTTACGAATTCATGTTTGGATCATAAATGATTATCACGTGCTCGGCGGTGAAGGAAAACATCGCGAGGAAACCCACCCGAGAAATGCGTTTCGGAGGTATGATGTGAGTCATCCCGTGATCATGGCACTAGCAACAGTGTCGAAATATCGGGAGTCTCATATCAAACGCGGTAAGAACCCGTTATTATGTGCTTTAGATATGATGTGACTTGTATTGGGCTAGTTTTCCCTTCGCGGGTTGGAAGGTCGGACAGACAGTCGCTTCTATAAAAAACTGGACCTGTCAAATCTTCAGGTTAGGTAAGCGGACTCTGTGTAAAACAAGATAACATCAGGGGGATGATGAGTACTTAGTTTTGCAGGCCAGTGTACATAGTACAGTCATGAGTAATATAATGTATTACCCACTTTAGGACTCTGTCGCACTAACATATTTGACATTTAGTGAGACTTACAGTTCAATTTGTCAAAAAGTTAATGTGACATGGTACCAAAGTGTATACATATTAATGCTCGTGACCGCACATGGAACTGTACCTACAGTGTCTCATGTCAAGATAACACCCCTATGGTCCAGTATAACTGCTTATCTTCGTTCCGTGGACAAGGTCGTAATATATCATAGGTACTTACAACTGTTAGGATCTTATCTCATTAAGTAAGTAAGTAACATAAACTGCCTATATACGTCCCACTGCTGGGCACAGGCCTCCCCTCAATCAACCGGAGGGGGTATGGAGCATACTCCACCACGCTGCTCCACTGCGGGTTGGTGGAGGTGTTTTTACGGCTAATAGCCGGGACCAACGGCTTAACGTGCCCTCCGAAGCACGGAATCATCTTACTTTTTCGGACAATCAGGTGATTCAAGCCTGAAAAGTCCTTACCAAACAAAGGACAGTGTCACAAAGTGATTTCAACAATGTCCCCATCGGGAATCGAACCCGGACCTCCAGATCGTGAGACTAACGCTCTAACCACTAGACCACGGAGGCTGTTAGTAAGTATTAAGTTAAATTACTTTCTCAGAAACATTTACAAAAAAAATCTGATATCTAAACAGTGAACAAACAAAAAGAAAACAATACTTTTTGATCTTATGAACAATAATAGTGCCTAAACTAGGTACAAGAGTATCTGTATTGTAGAACACCAGGTCACTCGCACTTCACCAGAGGGGGCTAGTTTCCAACTAGTGAAATCAGTTACTTTTTACTAAACGTCAATCCTCGAAATTACTAAGGAAATTTTATGAAAAAGCGAACTGTGTTCATAGAAAAAAACATGATAAAATGTCGAACTTATTATAGTTTTTCTTGATTAAAACTCATAAACAAGGTATATAGAAAAAAGAAAATGTTTTTCGTTAGTTTTAGATCTGTCTTTATTTAGTGATTCATAATTTATCTTGCACCTTGTACACGATACAATTCTTCAGCATCAGCCCATTAACGTCCCCACTGCTGGGGCACGGGCCTTTCCTATGGATGGATAGGGAGATGGGGCCTTAAACCATCACGCGGGCCCAGTGCGGATTGATGGTTATTAACGACTGCTAATGCAGCCGGGACCAACGGCTTAACGTGTCTTCCGAAGCACGGAGGAGCTCGAGATGAAAACTTTTTTTTGCGGTCACCCATCCTATGACCGGCCTTTGCGAAAGTTGCTTAACTTCAACAATCGCAGACCGAGCGCGTTAACCGCTGCGCCATCGAGCTCCTCAACACACATACATACACATACTAAAAACCTCACGCCTATTTCCCACAGATAAACATAAGCGAAGCGATTGATTGATTGAAGATGTTAATATCATTGAAATTTGTTTGGCTTATTCTTCTCACCATAGAAGGAAAACATCGTTTAATTGCGCACCGTCAGCCGTTTTAAGTTAATTAACAACTTCATTTTCACCCTAAAACAATTTCTGGATCATAAAATTTGGAAAGCAGTAGAGAGGGTCTTTTTATATTTTATTTTTAACGCATATAATTTTACTTTACGTTCTGCGTAAAATTTCGCTTAAAAACCAAGGAAAATTGTCCAGCAGTTTCCTGAATTAAAAAGAAATGGTAATAATTGCAAGACGATGTTTGATAACTTGTGAATGGCACCCCATTACGGATTACGGGCGTGAGTTTATGTCACATTGGAACATAACATAACATAACGACCTCCGTGGTCCAGTGGTTGAGCGTTGGGCTCACGATCCGGGGGTCCCGGGTTCGAATCCCGGTGGGAACATATCACAAAAATCACTTTGTGATCCCTAGTTTGGCTAAGACATTACAGGCTGATCACCTGATTGTCCAAAAGTAAGATCCGTGTTTCGGAAGGTACGTTAAGTCATTGGTCCCGGTTACTAGTTACTGATGTAAGTACGTAGTCGTTACATGAGTCATGTCAGGGGCCTATGGTGGCTTAATAATAACCCTGACGCCAGAGTTGATGGGGTTGGTAATCCACCTCGCAACCCACACGATAGAAAACGATCGATATTATCGATATTGACTACAATTATATCGATTATAATCTAATATTACAATAATCGATTAATTCAGTGTTATTCATACGTCCCTTTCTCCTTCAGCGAATAAGAGAATAAGGGGAATAACTTAAAATAAAATTATGAGATGTCGGCAGGAATCCGGGCCAATATGTATGTAGGAAAGTAAGAATGCTATGTAAGGATAATGAATGGGAATTTGATTGTTTATGGTATGAAAGGAGGATGGTTAATGAATGGGACGTAGTGAGTTTTTAAAAGTAAGAAAGGAGAGTCCTTGGTGCGATGTTTGACGGGAGGGAGGATTTCGGTTTTAATATAGGGTGTGTGTATAAAAAGGAGTAAAGACATTTTAAAAATATCCGAGTTATTTCATTATCCCACATGTATGGGTAATTTATGTTACTTATGTATGTATGGAAAACCTTTTCACTTTCACCCTACCAACCCAGCAACAGGTTGGATAACAAATCAACAAGTGGTTCACGATTTCTTGAAAAATCACTTATTTCTAATCATTAATCAGGTTGATGTACAGGGTGTTAGTAACATCGTACGGAAAACTTTGAAGGATTATGCAGACCATGATTCTGAGTTGATATCAAGTGGAATTTTCTGTCGCAACAAATCTAAATTCCACTTGATAATATCAACTCTGAATCATGGTCTGAATAATCCCGCTTAATATTCGTTATGGTATCACTAACACCCATACGCACTTGTATGGCTACCTGTACGTACTGGTACGGGGTGTAAGTGACATCGTAGCGAATACTGAGGGGATGAATCAGCTCATTATTCTGAGTTAATATCAAGTGGATTTTTCCATCGTAAAAGTATAGAATTGTTGAGTGAAAAAAAAATAACAGAAAAATCATGAATTTTGCGACGGAAAATTATTGTTCAGCTTGTTATATCAGCTTGGTGTGAGTCTACCCTAGGTATTCGTTACGATGTCACTAACACCCTGTATACAGGTTGACCGTTCGAAGTATACATATACAGGGTGGGCGTGTCGGTTGATTGGTCAAATCTGGAAAGATCACAGCCGGAGGGGCGGATCGCTATAAACTGTTTGTTTGTCTGTAACGGTTGTAAGGGGGGTGCAGGATGGCGCGGCCAAGCATGACTCGGACTCGGGTTGACATGACAACATTGCACTGTGGGACGCCGGAGTTGTGGAGTTAAATAAGAGACGTGTGTCTTCTAAGACGGTCGTTTATTGTCTGTCTATGGATAATGACATAATATATAACATAGATATGTATATTACATGGGTGTGGAGGTACACACTACACCTCCCTCCTTTTAGAGAAAAAAAAAATACAAGTTAGTATTTTTTTTACACATTCATACTTATATAAAGGCAAATGTTACTATGACTCAAAATTTTAAGTTCAGTACAATAATATAATAATATATTTTTTTCTAATTTACCTTTTTTCTTTCTTTTTTATTTATAACCTCATTTGTATTATTGTCACCTAAATTTCATTTAACAAATCACAATATTATGCAGTATTACCTGTATATTATGAAAGTGTATTTTTGTTCGTACATCCTTATTTACAATTGTGGTCATTTTTAAGTCTCATTTGGACACCAACTTATCTCACGGAGAATACTCGATTACACCATGATCGAATGGAAGGATCTGACCCACAATGTATTATCTATAGGGTCAGAATTAAGACAACTACATAAAGGTCTCCAACAGCATTCTCAGAGGAAGCTCGTTCACACTGTGACAAACAGAAGGACCTGAAGGAACATAAGCTCACGACTATATCCCAATTGGGGTAGGCAAAGACACTTTTACAGTGTAACTTTCTTATTTCATCTGTACTTATTCATAGATTAAGCGCCTTTCTCAAAAAAAAAAAATGTTAAATTGTTAATAGACATAGAAGAGCAAAACCCACCTGACACAGGTATCTTGCATACCTACTAGATAGGCCTTAGCCCTAGCCTATAGATTACTGTGTGAGTTACTGAAATAAACATTTTTTTTTTACTTTGAGGTCGCAGGTTTAAATCCAGCAGAGGCCTAAACCAATGATTGTCGAATTCATTTTCGAATTCATGTTTGGATCATAAATGATTATCATGTGCTCAGCGGTGAAGGAAAACATCGTGAGGAAACCCACATTCCCGAGAAAAGCATTTTTGGAGGTATGTGACCTAACCTGTGTTGAGCTGGTTTTCCCTTCGCGGGTTGGAAGGTCAGACAGGCAGTCGCTTCTGTAAAAACCGGACCTATCAAATCTTCAGGTTAGGTAAGCGGACCCTGTGAAAAACGGGATAATGCTAGGGAGATGATGGTAGTCAGACATACATCCACTGTAAGATGAACTAAGTACCCACACTTCACCGAGCTTTCTGTTAGACCAACGTGAGCCAATGAGCCGTGTTGTTACTTGCTATGTGGGTCACATTATGTATAGAATTATGTTGCTTCCTTTATATTGATCAGCATAGTAATGGGTCCTACCAAAAATGATGAATCTATATGGGCGATAGGCTGATCCCCTATCACCATACGATTCATCATTATCCATCTTAGGACTATGTATCAAAAGTGGCTACAAATAGTCTTCTCATTATTTGTGGCTCTGCCCACCCCTTCGGGGAACATGGGCGTGAGTTTATGTATGTGTATGTATGTGTAGTAATGGGTGGAAGATGTAATTGCATCTTGGTGTAATAATAAAGCACATTTATATACCCAAAAACAAAGATAAAAGATGCATATGTCTGTTATCCATGAAATTAGAAGGTTAAACGAGGGAAAATCTTTACAACGCCATCTGTAGTGTTTTTGAGGAACGAAGCCTGGATAGTACCTCATTGGGAACACCTATAGCTAGCCATGAGCTTCTGTGAACACTGAATTCTTATACAACTACACATTCAAACAGATTATAAAAAAAAAATATATATTCTTTATTTCACAAAATATTTTTTATTCTTTATTATTAATTTATTTATTTAAAATTTGGGAGACCAACAGCTCTTAACAGCTATAGCAAAAATATCATACTTAAAAACTAAGCCAATAACAGGTTTCCACCTATATAAAACAGAATAAAAATATTATAACTTGAGCGCACTGACAAGGTCTTAGGACGTGCACAGATACCTAAGACAGTACAAAGACAAACGCTGACTTAAACAATAAAAATAACGCTACTATCTTAATATTGAGAACTAAGTATATAAAAAATCAGCATCATTGATGCGCAGACTGCGCGATAGCAGCAACACCGTCCTGAGGGTGGTATCCGACAGTCATGGGGATGGTCCACTGATCGGCTGTATGATTAATAACACTTTATCGATATTCTTAAGTTTGTTACTAACCAAATGGATCTAGTTGTTCGATAATAAAATATTTTTATTTTTTATTTATTTTATATAACAAAGTGAAACTACACTAACGATGACAAAATAATTGAATTAACAATTCAATAAGTAATGTAAATAATTTAATTAATAATTTAATAATAAAAAAAATAAATGAAAATTGAAAAAAATAATTAATTTGATTATTAATTTTTATTTTTTTTTATTTTTAATAATTTATTTTAATAATTGAATAATTTAAGTTGCTAATAAAATATTATAAAAAAAATAACGAGTGAGTTCACGTCTTACCGACTCACAACCAGTGTTGAAGAGGTCAAGGTCAATTTTGTTGCTAAGATGGTTGAAAAAACCGCTAGCTCACCAAATAAATTGTTTGTCCCAAATACCGAACGCCGTAATGACCCTCGGTCAATACGTTGAAACCATTGAAATTTGAGTAGTCAAACAAGTCCATTCACAAATAGTAAGTAATCCATTAGTACCTATTTGAAAGGCCATATTACATGGAATAGCTCTATTGTGGTCAATTTGCAAATATTTGCCCTTGAACTTGGGTCTTTGACGTTTCTTTGATCGATAAAAAGACCTTAGCCAAGTTGCAAACAATTACGATAAACGTAGTGCTGGATGATACTGACGAAAAAGGTTTTTGGGGATAAAAACTAGAACCTCAAATGTTGGCGGCAGCACTGTTGAATGTTTCTCAATTTTGACATTTCTCCATACTGCCCAGCTAAAATTCGTGATAAATTGCTATAAAATGTAGATCAACGTGGAGTGTATCACGTCTGAAGGATGAGTTACGAAAAAGGAAGCAGTTTTGATTGAAAATAAGTGTTTCTAATTTAACTTATTTCCAATCTTTAGGGAATAAATATAGCACTATGATGTAGCAGTTAAACTCTGCGCAAATGAAATAGAAGGCAAGAGGGAGGGTGCCTTCCATCTGTTTTACTGTGTCTGAAGTGAGTGGGATGGCGTCCAGAGAAGTCTATTTCGAAGCCGTACTAGGACTCCTGCCCTCCGCCTCTGGATAGTACAGTTACTGCTGCCCTATGTCAGGTTTCAGGTTACAATCCCTGTAACTTGCCCCTTCCGTCCTGTTCCGGCTACGGCTCCCATCTCCGCCTCTGCAACCGTTGAGGTCTTCACCCGTATTCCTAGGCCGTTATACGCCGTAGGTCTGGGTCCCTATCCAAACTCAGCCACCATCTCACTCAGGCCTACTGAAGTAAGAGGCGCCCACACCCGCGGCAAGGACTCGCCAAACAGGATTGCCCCAGTGGAGGGCAGAGAAGATGACTCTGTATGAAACCAAAATCTAAAGACTTAAAGGCTAAAGGCCTGACGAATTAAAGTGTAACTATTTTACTTAATCAATAAATATATTTAAGAGTTTGAGTTTAATCATCTACCTTCAGTTACTGTTAGAGTCAAGCATTTTATCAGTACTTGAGTATTCATTGCTGGACAATTCAAAAGGTGACTACCCCAAATGAAGGTAACGTTTATGACCTTCGTGTGAATTATATATTTAACTTAATAACAGTTGTGTTGATTTAAAATAATTACATATCCCTGGAGTATCTAACCACGTGAACATACCAATTATTGTCAATTATGTAAATAAATACAAAAATGCTATATGGACTTTTCATAAACAGTAAAAAACATGCCAATCATGTTCATATTCATAGTAAGTAATTGCATAACTGGATAGAATTATAAGTAATCATGGAATAAAGGTTAGTAGGGACATTCTCCCCCCCGCACCTCACACAACTGCTGACTGTCACTTTAGTCTAAATGGCCGTCAGCCGGGAGTAAGAGAGCGCGGTCTATCTGTCTCGCTTGCACTTAGGCCTGTGCCGGAAAACGGTTATAACGAGATTATTGTATAGAGTCTTCGGTCTGTGCTGGTGTTAGGCGTACTAACGCTACATCGCGTACCGATGCAGTTGACGGAAAAGCGGTTTGTATTTAGATCGCGTTGAGTTGAAAGTAATCCGTTGATTGCTACGGATGCCGCCTGTCCGCGCGGATGAACTCGTGCTCGGATGAATCGCTTTACCGCACGAACCAACGAGTGAGATACAGTATTGTATGGTATCATGACGGTAATCCGCGCGAATAACACTCGCCGCGCGGTGCACCGCTATAGAATCCGCTTCCCGCGTCCGTTTGCCGCATCCGCGCGCGACGTCCTGTGAGAATCGCGTAACATAAATAGGTATTATAAACTCCTCTCCACGGTACTCCACTGTGGGTGTTATTTTTTACTAGAGGGAAGGCCTGTCCCCAGCAGTGGGATGTATATGAGAAGTTTTTTACAAGTAATGTAGCATTGCCTACGGAATTCACTGCTTGCCGCTTTCTTTATGATTCTTCCTCAAAATCTTTCATCTTCCACTCTCACTCCTACACCCAGCCTTAGCCGTAAAGAAATCGCAGCACTTGTTGCGAGGGGCGTGCCGGCCCGCCCAGCAGCACCGTGGCGGAGTGACACGGAGTGACGCGCAGTGACGCGAAGCGGCGCGCAGCGGCAGTCGCGAGCCACCGACAACCATGGCTGCTCTACTGCGCTTCGACATGCGAATGCTGTCGCCGGAACGCTGACGTCTACTTAAAGCTAAGGTAAGTGGTTCGAATTTCAAACTTGCTCAAATAATAATTCAAAATATTATAATTAAATAATTTGTACCCATAAAAAAAGTTTTTTAAACTTTGATAAGTTTAAGAATTCTAAAATATAAGTATTTAGAAGTTTTAAAATAATTTCTTTAACTGTTAAAATATGTTTGAAAGTTATTTAATATTCAGTTCATAAATTAATTATAATTTAAAAAAAGAATATACTTATTTTACTTATGGAGTAAAGAAGTTACTGACAGCGAAAAATATATTTTACTCGTACGTAAGTAGTAAGTTTTAAAAACTTTTAAATCATTGTATTTTAGATAGTCAGAGTGTAAAACATAGCAAAAAAAAATACTTACTTACAGAAAATCATTAAATTATTTAATATTTATGGTAAATAATAAGTATTGATAATTACGAGTATTTGGATTGAAAAGTTTAATAAATATATAAATTCACTAACACACACAGAAATCCACAGATTTACAGTTTTCACTAACACAGTTTGCTCGACCATTATAGAAGGCGATACGGCTCACCACCTATCACGTTGGTGTAACAGAAAGCTCAGTGAGGTGTGGGTTCTTATTTCTCCTTGTGATAGATGTACCTGTGACTGTCCAATTGGGATAAAGTCGCGAACTTACGTATGTTAAATGTACAATTCTTCTGATTACTTGTAGGTTTGCCCACCCTATTAGGGATAACGGGCGTAACGTTATAATCCCCTTCCATCGTGTGGGTTGAGAGGTGAATTACCCACCTCATCAACCCTGGTGTCAGGATTACTATTGAGCCGCCAAAGGTCCCTGACATGGCTCATGTAACGACTACCTACTTACATCAGTAAGTAGTAACCGGGATCAACGGCTTAACATGACTTCCGAAGCACGGATCATCTTACTTTCGGACAATCTGGTCATCAGTCAGTAATGTCTGTACTGATGTAAGTACGTAATCGTAACATGAGTCATGACACCAAGGTTGATGAGGTTGGTAATCCACCTCACAACCCACACGATAGAAGCCCTTAATCCTTCGAACTTAGAGGGGGTGAGGCAAATCTAGTTCGCGCTCGATTCGAATTGGTGCGGGCGGACAGTTACCATTCTACTCGCTTGTATTTTTTATTCTATGGCCGCGTTAAATACCTAACAAGATCCATACATTATAATGATACAATAGGCACAATTGGTTCATACAATGGGCTCGCCATAGTTATAAGCCCTCATCTATCCGTCTGTCGTTCACAGAAGGTTATCGCTAAATCTAGAAGGGTTTGAAGGGAGCTAGTGCTACGCGTCGTAGCATTGTTGTAGCAATGTGTTACGGCGTAGCTATATTTGCCTACGGTGCCTACGGTCTTGGGTAGAAGATAAAATGAAATTCTGATTACTGAAAGACCGATCTGAGGGTGACAAAAAGTTTTCTTTTTTCTATTTAGCTTATTTATGAATTTTAATTTAATTTAAAGGGGCGGAAATCAAGAGGGAAACTTATGCTACATTTTTCCCGAAAAAGTAGCATGGAGACTGATACATCAACAAGAGCGTGGCTCTTATATTAGTGTAGACGAATTTTAATAAATAACAATGTAATGACATTAGACAACATATAAGATCACGCCTATTTTCCATTGGGATAGGCCACGGAATTCCACTTACTCCGACCCTGAGACACAAAGTAATAAATAATTGTAATATTTAAATTCATCGTCATCATCATCAGCCGTACGATGTTTCTTTCTAGAAAGAAAGAAAGAAACGTTTATTATAAAGGGACACCACAGTAACAAATATAAAACAAACTATCCTACTAAGTAACTAACTATTCTACTATTTCTAGATGAGCAGTTTAAAATTTATTTTTGACTCAGTGAAATACTCAATTAGTTAAGTTCTTATTTTAAGTCACTGTCTTCACACCTGCTAGTATAAGTTTGCTTCTTCGAATGTACATACTGCGGACAGGTGTCTTGGTCTCGATCAGCACGGGAGGGTTCCTAAAATATATAAAAGGTGTCCCGCATAATCCGTCCTCAAAGTAAGACAAACCGCCTTATTAGAAAACAAAGACTAAATATAATCATCATCATCATCATTATCAGCCGTACGACGCCCACTGCTGGGCATAGGCCTCCCCCAAGGACCTCCACGACGATCGGTCCTGCGCTGCCCGCATCCAGCGGCTTTCTGCGACCTTCACCAGATCGTCGGTCCACCTTGTAGCGGACCTACCCACTGAGCGGCGTTTTTAATATTTAAATTAAAAATAAGTAATTAAAACTTTTTTAAAAATTCAGGAAAATGAACGTTAGACTTAAACTGGAAAATACTTTTTAAGGTTAGAAAAAAAGAACAAAAACAGAAAATATTTGGAAAGACAATAGCCAGTCGCTCAAAGTGAGGCATTCCTGTCGTTTCCGGCATTCTTTTTTATTGTTACTCTTTAAACTTTAAAAAAAAACCTTTTTTAAGGTCGTGCATTGACCTTGGCTGTACAGTTTTTTATAACTAAGTATATCCTTTATTTAGATGAACATTTTTTCGTACAAGTCACTGTAGTCAATCAATCAATAATACTTTATTATAGACTTGTTTGTTATAGATTTACAGAAATAAAACCCTTTTTATTTTTTTATTTTATTTTTATTTTTTTTTATATTGCACAACGACATATACAAAGGACGTAAACATACGAATAAAAATAAGCGCAATAGGCGGCCTTATTGCTAAACAGCAATTCCTCAGCAGCAATTTGTAGTCCTGTGATAAACCAGCTTGCTTCTCAAAAGAAGAGTGCTGTTTCGAACTCCGGTACCGGACTTGCACCAATGAGTTATTAATTTATCCTAAGTGCAGTTTTCACTAACATAGTTGGCTCGACCTCTATAGACGGCGATACGTCTACGTATACGTCACCTCCACCGACTCTAATTGGAATACCATTGTATTAAAGTAATACAAACATAAATCATTTAATACAAACTGGATTTAAAAAAAAGATAGGAAAACATGAAACAGTAGGACTAGGGCCCTGTGCTGGGAGGTTTTCTGGCCACGTCTTTCCCTCAACGTTACAGATTCCGATGTGGTAGTAGTTTAACAACTAGTTACATAATATGTAATTTAATTTTTGACTTTCAAAAAGCGCTAACTTTGTAAGCCAATTTTGAAAAATAAATATTATTGATTAAATATTTTTGAATTTTTGACCTATCACGTTGGTCTAACACACAGCTTAGGTGAAGCGTGAGTACTTAGTACATCTTGCGATAGATGTACCTCTGACTACCCGAAATGGGATACAGTCGTGTGCTTGTGTTTTTTTTTATATTATTGTCAAGTTATTAAGTCATCATATCCCTGGCGTTATCCCGTTTTTGGCAGGATCCGTTTACTTAACCGGAAGATTTGACAGGTCTGCTTTTTTGAAAAAGCGACTGCCTGTCTGTCCTTCCAACCTGCGTAGAGAATACCAGTGCAATACATGTTAGGTCACATTTTTGAGTTTCAATTTAAAATATCATCATCAAATCTTCGCAATTTAACTTCGAGATACGATGCCAAGCGACAATTCGATTCAACTACACGATATATTTACAAAAGTGTCTCATAAAGAACTTTTCGCGTGCAACTTCGCAGGTGTAAAGTTAAATAACGTCGGTCGACGTGGTAACAGGAAACATAAAGTATAAGCCACACACACCTGGCCTCTTGTCTTAGCATTGTCGGTCTCTATAGTCCAATGGTTGAGGATTGAGCTCACTATACGGCGATCCCGGGTACGAATTCCGGTGGGGACATATCACAAAAATAACTTTGTGATCCCTACATTGGTTAGGACATTATCGGCTGATCACCTGATTGTCCAAAAAGTAAGATGATCCGTGCTTCGGAAGGCAGGTTAAGCCGTTGGTCCCGGTTACTACTTACTGATGTAAGTAAGTAGTCGTTACATGGGCCATGTCGGGAGCCTTTGGCGGCTCAATAATAACCCTGACACCGTGGTTGATGAGGTTGGTAATTCAACTCACAATCCACACGATAGAAGAAGTCTCAATATTCAATTTTAGTACCATTAGTCCGGTTATGACGTCAAACAGGCCTGTTGTCATAAATTTGGTACCGGATCAGAGGCGTCTGCGCACCCCATTTGTCCGGCCAAATAGGTAATGTAAAAAATGTACTTAATTTCGTTTTGCAAAAATATGCATTATTATAGCGATATTACATCAAGTAATAAAAAAATAGAAAATAAAAAAATAAGAGGGGCTTCATTCATGTAACGGTCTGAATTTGTCGTATCTAAAGTAGATTTAAATGACTGTTTATAATTACATTTTGGATGTTTAGTCTTTTTGTTTTTTTTAATATTGTTACCTAATTATTGACTATAGAATGTAAATTAATTATTATTATAATCAATCCCAGACTGAAACACGGTTCTGTGTAACCCGCACCTAAAAGTGGGTACTGACCGGTGTTACGAGGCGCATTGTACCATTCGCAGCGAGCATGATAAGTCATGTGCTTAAAATCAGTGTTGATCGCTACGAGCGCCTTAATTCCCTGTACTGACAAAACGAAAGCTCGCTATGTAACATAATTAATAAACTTAATTATATCCTATAAAGTTCTACTTACGCAGTAAGGCCGCTTTTGTAACAACTATTACTCTGAAATTGTTTAAATAATGTGTTTCTTCAGTATCCAATAAGGACTTTGTATTGTATTGATGACAGACTTAAATGAGGTTGGGCCGGACATGTTTGTCGCATGCACGCTGAGCGGTACGCACGGATCGTCACGCGTTGTGTCTTATGATGGCGCAAAGACATGGACGCTTGCCGGTGGGACTGGCCGGAGTGCGCTCAGGATCACGATGATGGGAAGAGGAAGAGGAGGCCTTTGCGCAGCAGTCGGATCTTGTAGGTTAGATAAGATTAGATTGTATTGATAATTGAAAGTAGGCGCCAGTAACAAGCCATCCGAAAAAAATATCGAGATAAGATGTAAGTATATATACCTAGTAGCTTTGTATCACATATTTAATCCCATAAGATTACTGCATTTATAAAACAGGCTGGAGGGTCCAAAACTATTATGAAACAAAAATGAACCAAAAATGCAATTATATCAGTGGAAAAAAATATTGTATGTAGCGTGATTAAAATTGTGTTTTGAACTGTACATGTAAATGACAGATGTGATGTCAAGCAGTCGCCGTGCGGGGAGTCGCTGTCCACGCTACAATTCTTACATAACGCCTCCTAACACCAGTCAGTACCCACCTTTAGATCCAACTTTGACTATACGAGGTGTCCAAACTAGTTTCCGAAGTTGCGATGAGGTGACTTTGACCCTAGTTCGCCTATCTCACTGCGGCGAATCACAACAGCGCCACCAGTCCCTCCCTTGACAATACTAATTTTGGTGTAAACTCATTTCCTAAATAAATGCCCGTTTTAATTCAAAATAACACTCACCCGACGTCGGTGTTTGAAACCAATGATTGTGGATCATAAATGATCACGTGTTCAGCGGTGAAGGAAAACATCGTGAGGAAACCCACATTCCCGAGAAATGCATTTTCGGAGGTATGTGACCTAACCTGTATTGGGCTGGCTTTTCCTTCGGAAGTTGGAAGGTCAGACAGGCAGTCGCTTCTGTAATAAACCGGACCTGTCAAATTTTCAGGTTAGGTAAGCGGACCTTGTGAAAAACGGAATAAAACTAGGGGGATGATGATGTTCACAATTACAATTCCACAATAGGTGTCACTGGCGCGCACATCCGACGATTAGGAAACAACGCTTCGTCCTTTTTTTACAAAGGCAGTTATTTACAATGGCTGCGTCTTCCTGACCCTGAATTTTAAATAAAATGTTTCCAGTAGGCAGTTCATAGCAACCGCGTCGAGCGCGGCGCGAATTATATCGACGCCTTCGACCAATAGCCGTTTGACGTCCATCTACGTAGATAGCATTCGTATCGTTTATTGGTCGAAGCGCTCGATATAATTCGCGCCGCGCGCGGCGCGATTATCATGTAGACCCTGCTGTGTTCGCACCTGCGACCTTAAAGTAAGAGGCAAGCGTTCTAACAACTAGACTACCACGGCTCTTCACTTGTGGAATTCTTTTGTCCTATTTGTAATTGTTATTTTTCTTGTGTGTTTTTGAAATAGTTCTGTAAGTATTGGTATAAATTCTGACAATTGCACGCGCAATGCGGAAGAATCTACGTATATTGTTTCATGAAATCTGAGACAGAAACAGTTTGTGATTTCAAATACGACACGAGCATTAAAGTTAGCATTTCTCTCGTCCGTTACGAGAGAATTCGAGCGGTATGTGCAACCTCGCGAGCCGCACATACTAGGACGAAGGGTACACTAACATAACATAGGCTCACGACTATATTTTAATTGGGGTAGTCAGAGGTACATCCATCGCAAGATGAACTAAGAACTCACCGAGCTTTCTGTTAGACTAACGTGATAGGTGGCGAGCCATATCGCCGTCTATAATGGTTAAAATAATAACTCATGTTGCAAGTCCGGTATCGCAGTACGAACTTTATTCTCAACGTGACTTACGTATTGTAAGTTTCATCATCACTAATTTAAGAGCCATGCTCTTGTCGGTGTAGCATTTTCCATGCTATTTTTTTGGGAAATATAGGGCAGTGGTTTCTTTCTTGCCTTCCGTATTGTAAGTTTACCTTTGATGGAATTTATTAACTACCTACTTGAACGAACAAATTGGGAGCGCTGAAAGCTCCCGGTACAATAAAATCAGACAACAAGCCTCAGGATGCCCTGTAAGTAAGGCGAAAGGATAGAACCGGGAGAGTAGCATACAGAGCCCCAGTGATTTTTTTTTCTCTCTCACCTCACAAACGTGTAGATTTTTTGACGTGACTCAATGTAGATTTGCCGCAAATGTCACTCACTATTTGGCCGAACAAATAGAGTTTTGAGGGCTCTTTGCCTGTATAAAATTTAAGACAACAGGCCTGAGAGCTGTTGGGCGCAAACCTGGACGCAGGACGGCATCTGAGAGGATTATATTTGAAAGAATTAATCGACCCTAGTGTTACACAAACTTGAGGTCTAGGTCTATAAAAACAGCACCCTAAAAGTTGTGTGGACAAAAAGCTGAGGTATTTACACTGTGAAACCAATTACGAGAAGAATTCCGGCCCTCCATCGACTTTTTGTCGAGCATTTTATTCAACATCGGAAAACGTTTACTTGCTACTGAAAATTTGTCTTGTGGCCTATAAAAAGTTTTTAACATACGTACATGAACTCACGTAGACGTCCAACCGCTTGGCTCTCACTTTGAGGTCGCAGGTTCAAATCCCAGCACCGACTTAAACCAATTCATGTTTGAATTATAAATGATTATCACATGCTCAGCGGTAAAGGAAAACATTCCGAGAAATGTGTTTCTGTAATGGGCTGGTTTTTCAATCGCGGGTTTGGAATATCAGACAGGTAGTCGCTTCTATAAAAGTTGGACCTGTCAAATCAACAGACAAAGCCAAAAGGCATTGTTAATACGAAATTCTAAGAATTAGTAAGTACATCTTGTTAGATGTGGACCTCCTTTTCACTAATAAAAAAATCAGGAGAAACAGAGTTGGATGAATTAATGAAGTCATCAAATTCTCAAGTCAAATAAAACGATTCGAATCAAAAATTAACTTTTTAATTTATTGTTATTCCATACATATAAATTGGGGATTTTTGAATATTTTCGAAAAGGTTGTCCATTTAAATTTTAGAAACAAAAAATTGATTGATTTCATAATACTCGTAGAGACGTAATTATTGAAATATAAAAAAGAAAATACTTTTTGTTAGTTTTAGATCTGTCTTTATTTAGAAATCAGAATTTCATAATTTATCTTGAACCACACAACCCGTTTATTAGTAAAAAAAAAATAATTGATTACTTATTGTAAATATTGAAATTAGTTTTTGTTTATTTCAAAATTCGGATGTTTAAATTATTGCAATCCGATAAGAAATCTGATTTCAAAGGTTTGGGTAGAAAATCGTATCATCTTATTATGTAAATGTAAAAATATTTTTTGCTTTTTAGTTTCTGCGTGTTTTTCTAATGCGTATTTTTTGTGTTTATTTTGTAGTTGATGTTTTTTTAAAGGCATTCTTTAATAGAGCTTCACCGAGGTGAGGTTTGGATGTGAGTTCCTAATTAGTTCCACTTGTGATGGATTTACCTCTGACTACCCCAATTGGGATATGGTCGTGAGCTTAAGTTATGTTGTGTTTGTGATTACTTACGTAGCTTTAAACGCATATCTATTTAACTTTTACCGTCCCAATGAATGATGCGACTATCTCGTTTTATCGCTCATATAACGTTGACGGCCTATAAACGAACAAAAGCTGCGGAACCCCTTACGTCGGTATTTTGCATTTTATTCCCAAATTCAAGGAGGGGATTGAGTACTTCTTAAAAGGTCAAGGATACCTAAAATGACAATGTACGGTCCACTATTGGGCATACATACATAAACAGCCTATCTGCATAACACTGCTGGGCACAGGCCTTCCCCCAATCAACCAAAGAGTCTATTCTACCACGCTGCTCCACTGCGGATCAGTGGAGATGTTTTATGACTAACATCCGGGACACGTTCAGCTGCTTCTCTTCTCGGGCATGTCGTAAAAACCGGCAGAGGGATTGTGTCCTCTTAACTAATAGGCTGATCCCTTATCACCATAAGGTTTATCATGTCCAGCTTACGATATCGTATCAACAGTGGCTGCAAGTTGTCTTTGATTACTTGTGGCTCTGCCCACCCCATTAGGGATTACGGGCGTAAGTTTATGTATGTATGTGTATCCGGGACCGACGGTTTTACGTACCCTCTGAACCACGGAATCATCTTACTTTTTCTGTCAATTTCGCGAAGACTGCCTCTTTCATTCGCACTATAAGAATATTTTTTTTGTATAGTGTCTGGGGTGTGTTTCAATGTGGGCTGAACCTTCTGCGCAGCCCCCAGCTGCCCATATTCATTATCGCCGCACATATCCTCTAAACGAACCTAATCCCGCCCGTCTCAGTCTTTATAGCAAGTTAATCGACTAACCAAATTAATTATACTAATCCTTCAATAGAACGAGCTTGCGAGTCTTGAGAAGGTAATAAAGGTAACGATTTATGTGTAAATCTTAAAATACTAAGTTGGAACATTTGTAATTGTCTTGTATAGCTCATTAGAAGTATAAAACACATATTAGAAATACCATAAACATTGTTATCCTGTGAGGTCCTAGTATTTGTTGTCACGAGCTTTCGGTATTTAAACACGAAAATTCACGCCGATATCAATTTTATATTGATTGAGATGTTCCTAAACTTTGTCGCCCACCCTAAATAACTCCTAATATTGTTGAAAAACAGTGAAAAGTGTAAGGTCAATTCTAATCGAGTAAAATCTCACGAGTAAAATGTTTACGAGAGATTGCAACACTGGCCGGAATTGAAAATACGAAAAAAGAAAAATGTTTGGAGGCGGGAGATTGTTTTGTTTTGGTTCGGGTTTTTGGTTTTTGGGAAGTAAGGTTTTGTTGGAATAAAGAGGCACGTGGATGCAATTTTGATTGTTATAAAATTGTATTATATGCTAATAAGTATTTGATTGTCATAAGGGATTCAAATTGATCACGGTTACTTAAAAGTGCCTGGCTTCAACTGACACTTCCAATGGGAATCGGCTTCAGACGCCGAACTTCGATTTCTTAGCCGGTACCGATGAAGTGTCAAAAATACTAAAATCATTCGTTCAATCGGCTTGCCGAACTTCATGTGACGTCACGAATCGGGGATCGCCATCTTGGCTGCTTACGCGGTACGACAGAATCAAATCGATGTTGGATTTGCTCTAATCTGAATCGGCTTTGTCTTAGCCAGTAGGGCTCCTGATTGACCACCTCTATGGTTAGAGTGATCGAGTCATTAGGACTGTATATTACGTATAAGAGACTGAATTGCGCCGACAAACTATGTGATTCCGGCAAAATAAACATGTCAATGAGGGACTTTCAAGTTCACAAAAAAAGTATAGAAGATGATTTACAATGTTCTCTTCGTTTAACCTTCTAATTTCATGTGTTAGGGTTCGTAATGTTTATTTAATTATTATCAGATTGGCCCCGATTCCTGCAGACACCGCCTAATTTTATTTTAAGTTATATCCGTCGAAAAGGAAAGGGACGGATAATTCACAGCTCTTAATTTTAGGAAGAATGAGTAAATGAATGAATAACCCGGGCGAATCAAATAGGTATGTCGCTGGTATGCAATCCGTTTGACGTGCTGTCTACTTACCTGTGTCGGGTTATTGACTGATGTAAAATTTTTAGACGGTTGTTTTAGATTTGTCCTTAAAATTGACGTGTGTTCCATAAATTTTATGCTTGTCGATTACCCGTCCTTTTCCTTTTCGGCGGATAAGAAAATGACAGATATA
The DNA here is from genome assembly GCF_024362695.1 of Pectinophora gossypiella. Classification (NCBI taxonomy): domain Eukaryota; kingdom Metazoa; phylum Arthropoda; class Insecta; order Lepidoptera; family Gelechiidae; genus Pectinophora; species Pectinophora gossypiella. The sequence goes on along the minus strand of NC_065416.1, from coordinate 1,500,717 downwards.
ACTTAAAATAAAATTAGATGGTATTTACAGGAATTAGCACCATTATATAACTTAATAACAGACGGAATAAAGTCGTGAATCTGTGTCACGGCTTTATTATTTTTAATTTGGAACTGGCATATTATTTCATTTGTTTTTATTTTGATTTCTTCTTTTTCGAACGGGAACGTTTTCCCGCCTTTTTAAAAGGCGGTGACGACGTGGAATTTTGTTCGGTTGCGGTAATCTGTTATGAAGAGTTGGAGAGTTAACATTGTTTATGAAAATATAACATTATTCAAGAGAATTGCTGAATTGTTTGATTACGACGAGCACCTCCCCACCTGAGAGCAGTAGTATTATCACACATGGATAACAGACATATGCATCTTTTGTCTTTATATTTGGTTGTATTGATGACCCTTGTTATTTTTTTACACCCAGGCACAAAACATCTTCCTCAAAATAAAGAGCAGCAATATAGTTGTATACGTAATCTGATCTAAATATCAGGCAACAATTATTTTTATATATGCCCCTGCCATTACTTATATTTTAGATGTACCCGAGCAATGAGCAAATAGGTAATTATCACGTTAAATGTGTACGGCCACGAGCATTAATATGTATACACTTTGGTACCATGTCACATTAACTTTTTTGACAAATTGCACTGTAACTCTCACTAAATGTCAAATATGTTAGTGCGACAGAGTCCTAAAGTGGGTACATTATATTACTCATGACTGTACAACGCCATATATATTGCTTTTGTCTTCTTCTTCTTCTTGATTGAATTGGGATTGTGAGGTAAATTACCAACCTCATCAACTCCGGTGTCAGGGTTATTATTGAGCCGCCAAAGGTCCCTGACATGGCTCATGTAACGACTACTAACTTACAGCAGTAACTAGTAACCGGGACCAATGGCTTAACGTGTTTTCCGAAGTACGGATCGTCTTACTTTTTGGGAATCAGGTGATCAGCCTGTAATGTCGTAACCAAACTAGGGATCACAAAGTGATTTTTGTGATATGTTCCCACCGGGATTCGAACCCGGGATCGTGAGCCGAACGCACAACCACTGGACCACGGAGGCCATTGTTTTGGGGTACGTAGCCTGGAAAGTTCCTCAATATCTACCAACAGGTGGCTTTGTGATTAAAAGCGAATCTAAAGTAAAAAAATGCTTCTACTGCTGTTCTGGGAGCAAATAAAAACATAGAAAACGTTCAGCTGCTTGTCTTCCCGGACATGTCGTAAAACCGACAGAGGATTGTGTCATCTAACATGATGGACTAATGTTATGGGCGATAGGCTGATCCCTTATCACCATAAGGTTCATCATATCCAGCTTACGACATCGTATCAACAGTGGCTGCAAGTTGTCTTTGATTACTTGTGGCTCTGCCCACCCCATTAGGGATTACGGGCGTGAGTTTATGTATGTATGTATGTAAAGTAAAAAAATCTCCTTCAATAAAAACTCCTTACAAAACCAACAGCCTCTCAGGCTTATGTTTACAAAAACAGATGTCGTTGAAATTGCTTTCGACTTCAATAATCTTAAATGATCTCGAAGGGTCACTTTCATTATATTTATTTGCTAAGCAATCTGCGGCCATGCTCCAACTTGTTTGTGCCTGGAAAATACTCAGAACACAGTTTCGTTTCTACCCATCTCTGTTGATCGCAGTTGTTTCGTTTATACCCATGTTTATTGAAGTTTTGATGAGCTTTTGAAACGTTTAAAACACGGTTTTTTCAAAGGTTTTTCAGTAGAAATTCAAACGGCCTCTGTGGTCCAGTGGTTGAGCGTTGGACTGGGTTCGAATCCCAATGGGAATATAAAAAATCTCTTTGTGATCCCTAGTTTGGTTAGACATTACAGGCTTATCACCTGATTGCCCGAAAGTAAGATGATCCGCGTGCATCGTAATTCACGTTAAGCCGTTGGTCGGGACTAACGTTATTACTTACTGATTTAAGTACGTAGTCGTTACATGAGTCATGTCAGGGCCTATGGCAGCTCAATAATAATCCTCACACCAGGGTTGATGGGGTTGGTAATCCACCTCACAACCCACACGATAGAAAAAGAAGTGAGCCGTATCGTCGTCTATAATGCTCGAGCAAACAAAATAAATAACTCATTGATGCAAGTTCGGTACCAAGGTCGAACCGACGCGGTGGTGACACACAGGATCCGAAGTTTTAAAATTAACATACATACATACATAAACTCATTCCCGTAATCCCTAATGGGGTGGGCAGAGCCACAAGTAATCAAACACAACTTGCAGCCACTGTTGATATGATGTCGTAAGCTGGATATGATGAACCTTATGGTGATAAGGGGTCAGCCTATCGCCCATAACATTAGTCCATCACGTTAGAGGACACAATCCCTCTATCGGTTTTTACGACATGCCCGGGAAGACAAGCAGCTGAACGTGTTCTATGTTTTTATTTGCACCCAGAACAGCATAGAAGCAAAAAAAAACAAATATAGGGCTATAAAAAGGCCATATTGAATGTGAAAGAAAAATATGAAGTTGTTGAAGATAGTGCTAGAGCCAACTATGTTTATGACGACAAATCTCAGTCAATGGGTCAATGGTAAAAGTCGGTAGGTATTGAACATTCATTTAAAGACAAAAAAATATCAGCTCTACCACTCTCGCGTCGTCCGGTGAAATCGTAAAAGATACTGAACCAGACAACTAATCTTCTTAGCCTTTGAATCGGGGATTCCTTTCATAGATTTTTCTATTCAAGTTTCGTTTAACATTTTACTAATATGCGCACAGAGAACTATATATTATGTCACTACTTCGTTCAAAAAAATCCGTGTTCGCAGAACGCGTGGCTTACGTCACAGTGTAACGTCACGTTTCGAATCCCAACTCGAGCTTTAAACCACTGAATTCGACTTATGAATTCAGGTTTGGATCATAACATAACATAAACTGCCTATATACGTCCCACTGCTGGGCACAGGCCTCCCCTCAATCAACCGGAGGGGGTATGGAGCATACTCCACCACGCTGCTCCAATGCGGGTTGGTGGAGGTGTTTTTACGGCTAATAGCCGGGACCAACGGCTTAACGTGCCCTCCGAAGCACGGAATCATCTTACTTTTTCGGACAATCAGGTGATTCAAGCCTGAAAAGTCCTTACCAAACAAGGGACAGTCTCACAAAGTGATTTTGACAATGTCCCCATCGGGAATCGAACCCGGACCTCCAGATCGTGAGCCTAACACTCTAACTACTAGACCACGAAGGCTGTCATTCATTATTAATAATTGATATTCTTTCGACTTTCTTTTATCGTTTTTTATTTTGCACGCTCTCCTATTACACGGAAGGCTTGACTCGTATTTCATGGGTCTTCAACATAGATCACGACATCAACACCACTGGACCACAGGGACCGTTATTCTTTATTATATTCTGTTGCCTCCCCACAGGGCGAGAGCCCGGGCCCCGAGCGGCGCAGCTCGTGCGGGTCGAGCGCAGGCTGCTCGGCCGCGCCCGCCATGCCGCCCTCCGACACGCCGCCGCCCGCGCCGCTGCCCACCGCGCCCGCACCCGCGCAGCCTGCGCAGGCGCCTACCAACACTACCAACAACGTGAGTACCACAAATGTCAATACAGGGTTTTAGTGACATCGTAACGAATACTGAGGGCACACCCCGGACGCTTCATACAAACAACCTCGTTTTACACAGACACCACATATTGACGTTATCGTATGGGCGCATCTTTGTGTGTGACGTCTGACGCCATACGATTGAAGTCTAAACTATGTTCGAGGGGGGTGAGGTAAACCTCGCTCAGACGACAGTGGGGAGCGGAGAGTTGCTGTATACGTAGAATTATTCGTTATTCTATGCTGACGGGGAGGATTCAGAACATGATTCTGTTTGATATCAAGTGAAATTTCCAGCGGAAAATTCATGAAAAATTTTGTTTTTTAAATTATTTTCAGTTCCATACCTAGCAAATGCCTATTCACTCTAGCCTTGAAGACCTCCAGATTAACGAATTGGTAAAATAGACGACAGCAGGCAGTTTTAATCCTTGTCTTGTATTAACTCGTAGCTCTTTTAATAGTACCCTGACTACCAGCAGGTGCAGAAGACGCGGTCGGTGGTGGTGTCTTTAACCCCACCACGACAGCGCGAGACGTGGGCCAAGAAGGCTGAGTTTCTTTTGGCGGTGGTGGGGTTCGCCGTGGACCTCGGCAACGTATGGCGCTTCCCTTACATCTGCTATCAAAATGGCGGCGGTCAGTATAGCCATGACATAGAGAGCATTGTGGTGTAAAAGAAGATGTAGTGACTTGAATTGGGAAGGAATTAGAATCATTTATTCAACGTAATTGTCATAGATAAACTTGTTGAAAGTAAATTTAACATTTTTGAATCTACGCCATTTCGCAAGGTGTTATGGCTGAGGAGAAGAAATGACAAGAAACTGCAACAGCAACACATCTCTCTCAACTGAACACTTTAGGCTAAAAAAAACGAAACAAATATATTTTTATTATTAATCATAAGTTACTTATTTCTTTAAGCTTTTGTATTGGTAAGTACCATTAGTAATCGATATGGAAGAGCGCGGTCTTCTAACACAGGTGTTGTTCACTTAACAGAAGGCCGCTACACTTGGCAATGATTGTACCTTTTTGTTATTAAATAACTTTTTATCTTTTAAATCAATGTAGGTATACCTCTATATTACAAATTATTTAATGAAGATTTGACAGGTCCGGTTTTTTACAGAAGCGACTGCCTATCTGACCTTCCAATCCGCGAAGGGAAAACTAGCCCAATACAGGTTAGGTCACGTACCTCCGAAGCGCATTTCTCGGGAATGTGGGTTTCCTCACGATGTTTTCCTTCAACGCTGAGCACGTGATAATTTATAATCCAAACGTGAATTCGAAAAACGATTTCGAAAATCATAGGTTTAGGCCCGTGCTGGATTCGAACCTGTGACCTTACAGTGAGAGTCAAGCGTTCTTCCAACTGGGCTATCACGGCTGGCATTGCAGAAGACAGGTACATGCAGTTGCGTATTAGGTGGTATATAAAATTAAGGTACCTACATAGATAAGATAGGTAGGTAGGTGTTATCACCAAAAGTATTTCTAATTAACATAAGCAGCCTATACACGTCCCACTTCTGGGCACAGGCGGCTCCACTGCGGGTTGGTGGAGGTGTTTTTACGGTGATTAGCCGGCCTCTAGTGATAAAATAACTCGTAGTATATACCTACATTGTTTTAAAAGAGAGTTTGAGGAAATGTGTGAGAGGGTGCATGCGAGCGTGTTATTTAGTGCGAGGGTATGTGTGTGTGTGTGTGTGTATGTGTGTGGTGTGTGTGTGTGTGCATGTAAGACTGACATCAATACTCCCTTGCAGGAGCCTTCCTGATCCCATACTGCATCATGCTGCTGTTCGGCGGTCTGCCCCTGTTCTTCCTCGAGCTGGCGTTGGGGCAGTACCACAGGTGCGGTTGCCTCACGCTCTGGAAACGGATCTGTCCTTGTCTTAAAGGTAAGTCGAATTACACTGCCAGTAGCGAAGGGCTTGGGTGACAGCTCATCCGCAGATGTATTTCATCCGTGGATAAAACGCCACTCTCTACAAATAGGAGGCGTCGAGTCATCCGAAGTGGTGCTGTTATTCGAAGGAGCCGCCACCTAGCTAATACTACTGTAGTATTTTCATCCAAAATTGAGTAACACCTATATAGTTTTTAGAAAAATATATTTTATATTAAATAATTCACCGCGAATATGTACCATAATAATTTTTCGTCCATAATTTCCCTGCAATGCATGCAATTTATTTTAATTTTTGTTAACAAATCCTCGCAATAGACACGCAAATTATTTAATGATTTGATTTTTTTACGCTAGTTTCAATCCAGGAAAAAAAGTTGGCCCAATTTTTAACTAAATTATTTATAAAGTGTTATAAATAAATAAAAAAAAATTGGAATGAAAGAAATCAAGGTTTTACCAGTGAACACGATCACGGGGAATTTGCAATATTGATTACCGTCGATATTAACCGAAAATGTCACACTAGGAAAACCCTGTGGAGATTTAAAAAAAAAATACTGGCAAGTTGGGACACTAAAACAAGTGGATGGAAGAATTTTTTTTTTCTTTTTACAATAAGTAACACCTGTTCTTGGAGAAAACCTTTTCTTGATGAAAATCAGGTCAGAATTTGTTTTTCAAGAGGCGCTTACGCGGTTTTCACTATAAGACGATAATGGTCCTTAAAACATAATTTGATTAGAAAAACAGGACAGATATATAGTACATCGCCTAGCGCGAAAGAGACAAAAGATACGTCCAATCAAAAACCATAGTTCATCATGCAATTGACCTCGGCCTACACCAAGTAGCATTAAGTTTATTTGAAGTTAAAATAGCTACCAATATCTTCGCAAAACTGCAAAGAATTCTCAAATCAAAAAATACAACCGAATTGAGAACGTCGTCCTTTTCAGTCGGTTAATACACCATGGTAACCGCCACACGGAGTACACAATACCAATGATTCTCTAAGTGATTGCTGGCACCCTGAGGGATCCCCCCTCGCCCCTCCATTGCCCCTCGTATCAGGGATCCATTAAAACCTTTATTCGTGTTTAGACATCCGATTGGGAAATCTTCTGAAAGCCCTGGTTTGTTTGATCTGCTTACGTTTTGGCGCAATTTTAAAGCAACCATTTGAACAAGAGATGTCTATTAGATATTGAGAGGAAACAATTGGTAAACGATTCGAACTGTCATTATTATCTACCAAAGTCTTATCCCCTCATTCAGTTTTAGGACTTCAATTCAGTTTTAGAATTTATCTTTCATCAATCTAACATACGAGTAACATAAACAACCTATATAAGTACCTACGTCCCACTGCTGGACACAACGGCCTCCGTGGTCCAGTAGTTTAGCGTTGGGCTCACGATCCGGAGGTCCCGGGTCCGAATCCTGGTGGGGACACATCACAAAAATCACTTACTGATCCCTAGTTTGGTTAGGACATTACAGGCTGATCACATGACTGTCCAAAAAGTAAGATGATCCGTGTTTCTGAAGGCACGTTAAGCCGTTGGTCCCGGTTACTACTTACTGATGTAAGTAAGTAGTCGTTACATGAGCCATGTCAGGGGCCTTTCAGCAGTCATCTTCTGTCGCGTGGGTTGTGAAGTGGATTACCAACCTCATCAACCCTGGTGTCAGGGTTACTATAGAGGCGCCAAAGTCCCCTGACATGGCTCGTGTAACGATTACTAACTTACATCAGTAAATAGTAACCGGGACCAACGGCTTAACGTGCCTTCCGAAACACGGATCATCTTACTTTTTGAACAATCAGATGATACCGACCTAAGCAATGTCCTAAGCAAACTAGGGATCACAAAGTAATTTTTGTGATTTGAACACGGGGATACGAACCCAGAACTTCCGGATCGTGAGCACAACGCGACTGCACCACGGAGGCCGTTGACAAAACTATTCAAAGCGAATGTAGCCCTTACACGGACCTTTTTAATCTACGATACATTTGAATGACCTTTGAAGACCCACATAGTAGCTTATCGAATGTTCACGAGTTTTGTATAAGGGACAACAGAAAGATTTGAATTCGTATTATACAGGGTGTTAGTGACATCGTAACGAATACTCAGGGGGATGATTCAGACCATCATTCTGAGTTTATATCAAGTGGAATTGTCCGTCGCAAAATTCATGTTTTTTTTTTTAAGTTTTTTTAAATTATTTTCAATTCTATACTTTTGCGATGGAAAATTCCACTTGATATCAATTCAGAATCATGGCTCAAATGATCCCTCAAAGTTTTCGTTACGATGTCACTAACACCCTGTATATATGTACCGTGAAGTTTTTGAGAAACCTTTTTTTTAATGTGCATTTCATCACGCCTGTATCTCCGAAGGGGTATATAGAGGTGATTGTATTTTGGCTTGCACAGCCATGAAAGAAAGTGCATTTCTTCGAGGCAATGACGTCATAAATCGCCTGAAACTGACGAATAAGGCCAATGACGATGATTGTATTGTGCCGAGGTTTTTCTTGCAGCTTCTTTTCCCCGGCTATACAGATTGTGAGAAGCTGCAGTAGTTTTAGGCGGATGAGACGTTCGTTATGTTAAATTGACGATTCAAAGTGTAACTATGTTACCTACTGAATAAAGATATTTTTGAATTTGAATTTAGTGTTCAATCGTATGGGTGTCAAACGTCACATACACAGATGCGCGTGTACGATAACGTCAATGTGTAGTATCTGTGTAAAACGAGGTTTGAATGAAGTGCCCGGGTTGTGCTTTAGGTTTCCTTGGCTTACCATATAATATTGGACCACCAGAGGATAAAGATATTTTTGAATTTGAATTTTACATCCATTTGATGATGACACGTGATGTTCAAGTCCCATGTTAATAGAGGGCGAGCCTATTGCCAGTAACCGGGCACAAATCCCGGAAACCACATGATATTAATTATCATTAAACAAAAAATCAAACTCATATAAATTTGACTCAGTTTATAAATAGCAATACTCTTAATTAAAGCACATAATGGCCCCGATTCCTGCAGACACCGCCTAATTTTATTTTAAGTTATATCCGTCATTTTCATATCCGTCGAAAAGGAAAGGGACGGATGATTCACAGCTCTTAATTTTAGGAAGAATGAGTAAATGAATGAATAACCCGGCCGAATCAAAAGGTACGTCGCTGGTATGCAATCTGTTTGACGTGCTGTCTACTTAACTGTGTCGGGTTATTGACGGATGTAAAATTTTTAGACGGTTGGTTTAAATTTGTGCTTAAAATTGACGTGTGTTCCATAAATTTTATACTTGTCGATTACCCGTCCTTTTCCTTTTCGGCGGATAAGAAAATGACAGATATAACTTAAAATAAAATTAGATGGTATTTACAGGAATTAGCACCAATAACGGGTTCTTACCGCGTTTAAATGGCGATATGAGACTCCCTATATTTCGACACTGTTGCAAGTGCCATGATCACGGGATGACTGATGAGATTGGAGTGGAGTAGGTAGATCCATAATTTTCTACGGGCAGACATATCTGTCTACCCTCTTTCTTTGCCGCTTGTTTATGTTTTTGATATCGGAATGTTCGGAACCATCTGAACTCGCACGAAACTCACTACGACAAACCGCACTCACTGTGTCCTCACGTTTTTTCACCACATTAGGCCGTTCCAAGCTTTTTACAACACCTACTACTGGATTCCACATGCTCGATAATTTGAACCCGTCTTCTCTGTTGAAATTTTTGTTTTCTGATTTCAATAGCCTCTTAGCAATACTCTGTTCGAAAGGGCAACTTCGCAGACAGGAAAACTTTTTTTAAAATAATATAAGCTCGCGTTTGACCACTATCTCACGAGATGGTAAGTGATGATGTGGTCTAGGATGGATCACGCTTTACCCAGCAAATGCCTGTTCACTGTAGCTTTGAAGACTCCCAGATTATAACGAGTTGGAAAATTTTGAAAAACAAACGACGGCAGACAGTTCCAATGCTTCGCTGTTCGCAAAACTCGCTAAAACGGCAATTTCTCAAAACGGCAAAATACAGGCAACTTTAGTACAGTCACTCCGTGGTCCAGCGGTTGTACGTTGGGCTCACGATCCGGAGGCCCCGGGTTCGAATCCCGGTGGGGACGTATCACAAAAATCACTTTGTGATCCCTAGTTAGGTTAAGACATTACAGACTGATCACCTGATTGTCCAAAGTAAGATAATCCGCACTTAATACGGCACGTTAAGCCATTGGTCCCGGTTATTATATACTGATGTAACTAAGTAGTCGTGACATAAGCCATGTCAGGGGCCTTTAGCGGCTCAATAATAACCTTGACAATAGGGTTGATGAGGGTGGTAATCCACCTCACAACCCACACGATAGAAGAAGTATAGTCATAGTCAAAAGAATAGCTGACCCCGATACCGACCCGCCGGCGTGGTCGACGATTTCCCTCAATCAACGCTTATCGCTATCGACCCACTAGCGTCGACTAATTCTTTCAAATATTTTTCCTCTCAGACGACGCCCTGAGCCGAGGTTCGCGCCCAACTCGGCACCCTCAGACCTGTTGTCTTAAACGTTGTACCGCGTGAGAGCCTTCAGCTCTCCCCATTTGCCCGGCCAAGTAGTTAATGCCATCTGCGGCAAATCTACAATAAGTCACGTCAAAAAAAAATTCAAAAGAATAACACACGCTATTCCAATCTTTTCAATGTTATCCCTAAAATCTCGGCCAATCGTGTCCGAGTTTTATACGGGACCATTACAGGGGTCTTTATAAATATACAGCAGGCAATGCTTTTAGAGGCGAGACAAATAGTGGCTCTCGCTAGATGGAGTGTCGATGGCTGGTTAAAATGGATGAAACCTGGCCTGAGTCGAGTGGTCATCGGGGGTCAGATGGGCAGTGCAGCCTTTCCTTTTATACTGAACTGGGTGCGAATAAAAATAACGCGTTCAGCTTGAAGTTGTGACGTTTCAAGTTGTGAGAATCTGCAGTAGTTTTAGGCTATCGGCGCTCGTTATGTAAAAATTGACGATTCGAAGTATAAACTTAGTTTTAGTATTATTATTATTTTTATGATTTTGGTTTTTCTTCTTTTGTTTTGTTAATGATTTCTGATCTTGGTTTTTTTTTGTTTTTTTTCTGTGTATTGATTTCCGTGTGGTTTCTAGCCCGGGTTGAATGTAATGTACCTGTCTGTCTGTGTCTGTGGTGTCCGGAAGTAATCAATGTTTCTTTCTTTCTTTCTAAACTATATAATCATTACCTGATTTGCGGACTGAATTTCGACAGTACATTACTTCGACACGTAGCGAACTCCGAAAACATTAGATCGACAGGTCATTGCTTCGACAGACAACACTTAGACAAGACACACCTTCGAATGACCACTACTTAGACAGTCGATTGTTCGACAGACAATGCTTAGACAACACACAAATTCGAATGACCTCTACTTCGACAGATTTTTTAACAGAATATCGTACCGAAAGAATAATCCCCTGAACTGTATAGATAATAAAATTTACCTAATAGAGTACCCAATTTATTTATTTTCCCGTTAAATAAAAACACAAATTTACAAATCAACAAAATTTTCATTTCGTAACCTTTCAAAATCGTACCCATACAATCTTTTGTTAAAATAAAATCAACAAGATGGAGATTTATTACTGAATAAAGATATTTTTGAGTTTGAGTGACTTAGTATGTAGGATTTTCTCAGACGGCATTAACTACTTGGCCAGTTATCCTGTGCAAAATTTAAGACTTTTTTTTGAAAACGTCATGCCTTGCCCATGCCTGACTTCTAAATAACTGTGTGACCTGACCGGACCGCAATAATTTCCGCCGAAATTAAATGATCTGAAGCGAAATTAAATGATTTATCCATTGATAAATCAATAAGTTGGGTCAAATTAACAAGTTATAATCTATTTTATTACTGTCATATATTTATATGCTGAGTAAGACCCTTTTAAAACTATTTTGAATCGTAAATTTTTACATAAATATATTTGTTGTCGAACGTCCCATCTGCCTAAAAATAGTGCAGCTTCACACAACCTGTACAGCCAAGGAAAAGTACAGAGTCGTTCTTAAAAAAAAAACGAAAGAAGTAATCTAATCTAGGCTATAAGATCCCACTGCTGGGATAAGGCCTCCCCTTCCTCTTTCCATTTTTCGCGGTCCTGTGCGTACTCCGACCAGTCCTCCGACAAGCGTCCAAGTCGTCACGCCATCTCTTTCGAGGTCTACCACGATGCTGATACAACAAGTCGCATAGAAACCGAGCAAACCAAATCATCATGATTCACGCCGCGACTTATGCTGAGTGAGACCAAATTATTTCGACGAACATCCTTTTTGGCTTTATTTTTTTAAATGACGTTATCGTCGTGCTTTTGTGAGTGACATCATTTTAAAATAATCAATTTCTATTCTATTCTATAGTAAAAAAAGAAGTAGCACTATAATTAAACCTACATAGGGGTCAGATGAAAAACGTTTTTGAAACGACTTTCGCAACGCAGTAGGAAGCGCAGCCAATGAAGGGCACGTCAAATATTTGCTCGACAGATTCCGACGTCGACAGATGAGAGATCGAATCGCTATGTCGCGATTGATATACCTATGTACGGTTACACTTTGGTACCATGTCACATTAACTTTTTTGACAAATTGAACTGTAAGTCTCACTAAATGTCAAACACGTTAGTGCGACAGTGTCCTAAAGTGGGTACACTATATTGCTCATGACTGTACAGGGTGTTAGTGACATCGTAACGAATACTGAAAGGGATGATTTAGACCATAATGCTGTGTTAATATCAAATGGAATTTTCCGGCGCAAAATTCATGCTTTTTGGGTGTCTTTTTGAAATATTTTAAATTCAATACTTTTGCGATGGAAAATTCCACTTGATATTAATTCAAATTATGAGCTGTAAAGATTTTCCTTCATTTAACGTTCTAATTTAATGGAAAACAGACATTTGCATCTTTCATCTTTGTTTTTGGGCATAAATGTTGACCTTTTTAGTTATAAAAAGGTCAACATTATAATATGTAATTATATGTAATTGTGCCTGCATATGTTATAATATGTAATTGTGCCTGGGTGTTAACCCAGGCACAATTACATATTCTACCCATTATTATATTTGATACCTTCAATTGTGAATAGGAATTTGCTAGAGGCGTGTTGTCTTAGATAATTTCGTAGTCAGAAAGTTGACTCCAAAGACACTATACCTCCGTACCTACTTACAATAATATATTTTTACGCGACACTGTAGACCCGGAAAAGAAAAACTTGCAAGAAAGTACAGCATTTTTGTCCGTGATCTATTGCCCTTATCAATGTCGACTGTCGCTGGAGTCTCTATCTGCTATAATTTGACCAATCAAACTGTTGCTTGGTGGAAAATTCCCTTCAGAAATATCTCCATGAAGATTCAACTTATATAGGGCGTTAGTGACACCGTTACGAAAACTTTGAGGGATGATTTAGACCATGATTCTTAGTTAATATCAAGTGGAATTTTCCGTCGCAAAAGTATGGAACTGAAAATAGTTTAAAAACAATAAAATTTTCATGAAATTTCCGACAGGAAATTCCACTTGATATCAACTTACAATCATGGTTTAAATCATTCCCCAGATACTTCGTTACTTTTATTTTTATTTTCTTAGGAAGATTAACAGTCAAATAATAACTATAGATCTAGACGATAGATGTAGACAATGCTAATGAGAAATCTCCACAAATAGGAGGTTACGGGTTACGGTGCCACTAACACCCTAACACCCATACGTAACAACATAACAGCCGTACGGGTAATGCGGCTACCTGTACACTTTGAAACCATGTTACATTAACTTTTTTGACAAATTAAACTGTAAGTGTCATTAAATATCAAATATGATAGTGCGACAGGGTTCAAAAGTGGGTACATGATATTGCTCATGACTGTACATAGTTGTACGAGGTGTAAGTGACATCGTTACGAATACTTAGGGGGATGATTCGGCTCATATTAACTCAAGAGTCATTAGCTGAATCATCCCCCTCAGTATTCAGTACGGTGTCAGTAACACCCTGTAGAAGTGATGATAAAGTTAGCTTTCGAATCTAGAAATAATTCGTCTCTGATTCGGAAAGTTGTTATTAAATTCGTTCCTCGCTATAGTCTAGATGAGGCCTGTGGATAGAGTTGCCATAGTCAGCCGCGTTTTGGCAAAATTCCAGCAGTTTACCTAGTCAAGTAAGCGGGACATAAGTAATGTGAAAATTATCAAAATATTCATCATCAGCTGTACGACGCCCAGTGCTGGGCATAGGCCTCCCCCAAGGATCAGGATCAAAATAATAATAAATTTTATTTTTTACTTTTTTAAGTAAGAACATGGTTTTACAGTGGCGTTCACTCCTGTCATTTATTTCATTATTATTTTTCCATTCCTAGTTCAGAATTAACAATATATATTGGTAATTAATGCGCAAATGATTATTCATCATCATCAGCCCATTAACGTCCCCACTGCTGGGGCACGGGCCTTCCCTATGGATGGATAGGGAGATGATTGATGATGCTGTCAAATGATTATTATTAAGTGGTTATTATTGGTTTTTTATTTTTATTTTTTATTTTTAGTGATACATTTTGTCATGCCATTACCGACAACAAATTGTTTAACTTGTTGTTGATTGTTTGTTTGACTTTTTGTAATTGTTTCTTTTTATTTTGGTGCAATAAAATGAATTTGTATTGTATTGTATTGTTTAAGTACAAATAAGTTGGGGTAGTCTGTTATTGGCTTAGCGTGTACCTTGTATTAGTAAATACTACTGATGTATATTATTAAGCTGTTGATTACCTGAATAAGAAATAAATAAATAAAATTATAAAGGTCCGTGCCTGACACGGTCTTAGCACGGGCCTGGTACCTACCTATGATACGGTGTAGCGGGCCCTGAGCCTGTAACCCGGTGTGTGAACTTCTTTCGTAGCGCGAACTATAATTAAAACCTGCATTATATTTAGACAATTGCCAAGCTGAAGTGGCAGTGGGCAGGACACATACCGAGGAGAACCGATGGCCGCTGGGGCGGAAAAGTTCTCGAATGGCGACCACGTGTCGGACGACGCTCAGTGGGTAGGCCCGCTACAAGGTGGACCGACGATCTGGTGAAGGATGCGGGCAACGCAGGACCGATCGTCGTGGAGATCCTTGGAGGAGGCCTATACCCAGCAGTGTGCGTCGTACGGCTGATAATGATGATGATGATGATTATATTTAGTCTTTGTTTTGTAATACCGCGGTTTGTCTTACTTTGGGGACGGATTATGCGGGACACCTTTTATATATTTTAGGAACCCTCCCGTGCTGATCGGGACCAAGACACCTGTCCGCACTATGTACACTCGAAGAAGCAAACTTATACTAGCAGGTGTGAAGACAGTGACTTAAAATAAGAACTTAACTAATTGAGTATTTCACTGAGTCAAAAATAAATTTAAAACTGCTCATCTAGAAATAGTAGAATAGTTAGTTAGTTAGTAGGATAGTTTGTTTTATATTTGTTACTGTGGTGTCCCTTTATAATAAACGTTTCTTTCTTTCTAGAAAGCCAGTCTAAAATGATCAAAAATCAATCTCATTTTACTTTTCGCTTATTTTCGAATTTTATTTACGAATTAAGTAACAATGAGTACGACGTTTGACAGATTTTATTGATGACGTCACAAGACAGTATTTCCATACAAACTTACAAGAAAACTTTTGGCCTCTGACATGGCTCATGTAACGATTACTCACTTACATCAGTAAGTAATAACCGGGACCAACGGCTTAACGTGCCTTCCGAAGCACGAATCATCTTACTTTCGGACAATCAGGTGATCAGCCTGTAATGTCCTAACCAAACTAGGGATCACAGTAAATTTTGTGATATGTCCCCACCGGGATTCGAACCCGGGATCTCCGGATCGTAAGCCCAACGCTCAACCACTGGACCGCAGAGGCCGTTTATGTTCCGTGAGTTAATATAAAAAAAAATCCCAAAGACACAATAAGGACTTAGAAGTTGTTCTCTCATTTAAAAACTTCATCTGGCACCAAACATTACTCAATTCTAAATCATTTTTCGATCATAAATGACGTCATGACGTCATGAGAAACGCGTAATGACGTCATAAACACGTGTGGAACATGTTCGTAGGCAATAAACATGCGTAACCGAGTTATCTCGTCGCTCCCTCGGAGCAATCGTATCTTTAGCATACATAGACAGACAGAATTATGTCTCAATGTGTTATTATAGCTTGTTCAAATATGGATCTTGTGAATTGGTACAGAAGTTGAAGGATTTTTACCATTATTGTATACTTGTTTTATGATTACGCGTATACGACTTGAAAGACAATAAAACTTAACGGTCTCCGTGGACCAGTGGTTGAGCGTTCGGCTCACGATCCGGAAGACCCGGGTTCAAATCCCGATGGGGACATATCACGAAAATCACTTTGTGATCCCTAGTTTGGTAAGGACATTACAGGCTGATCTCCTGATTGCCCGAAAGTAAGATGATCCCTGCTTCAGAAGGCACGTTAAACCGTTGGTCTCGGTTACTTCTTACTGATGCAAGTTAGTAGTCGTTACATGAGGCATGTCAGGTGCCTTTGGCGGTTCAACAGTAACCCTGACACCAGGGTTGATGGGTTTGTTAATCCACCTCACAACCCACACGATAGAAGAAGACATAACATAACGTCGCCTATAGTTAAAAGTGATTATATTAAGCGCCATTTTGAAAAAAAAATTAGACGAGATTTCCTTCCACAAAACCTGGGTTTAAATACTTATGAGTAAAAATTGAAACCATAAAAACTGGATTAAAACTAGCGTGTGTGTGTGTGCGTGAATGTGTGTGTGTTTTTCAAAAAGGCGCTTACAAGGTTTTCTGTATAAAGCGACGACAAGCTGACGACTACATAGTCGTTAGAATATCCCGATTGGGGTAGTCAGAGGTACATCCATCGCAAGATGAACTAAGTACACACCTCACCGAACTTTCTGAAACATTGAAACTTGTCTTAACTGGTCGCAACGAGTGGGAGAATGAAGCGACATCAAGCCGACAACATCCCACCTGTTGGTAGCTTCTACTGCGAAGTGTACGGTAGAATTTGTAGCTCCAGAATTGGCTTGCAATGGAAAAAAGTGCACCTTTTTGAGTCAATGATAGTTAGTTATAAATCGTCTGAAACAAGCGTATGAGGCCCATGATGGTACGGAAATAACTACATGATTTTGAAATCATACAAAGATTTAATTATCTAGTTTAGAAAGATATCTCTTGCGTGGCATTGTGTGTAGGTACTAGAGTAAGCAAAATCCCGGGATTTCCGGGTACTATAGTGTATACTTACAAGGAGCCTTGCAGATATGTTTTCTCAATTTGATAATAAATTATTCTATATGAATATAAATAAGTATGTCAGTGTGTAGTATACGGAATGTAATACTCCACAATTGCAGTCAATCAGTTCCCCCATTTTTGCAACGAAGCGTCTCAAACGTAAACCAATTAGCAGTCGCGATGCGATATCATTTGATTACCCGCCGACAGATGGCGCTGATTCGATTCAAAGATGGCGCCTATGACGTCACAAGTTGCCGGCAAGTTTGCGCGCGAAAATTGGCATGATTAATTCGATTTTGAGCGTTGGAAGATTTATTGTCAGTTCATAAAACGGTTGTTAAACGTGTTTGCAGCTGGCGGTGTGGCAAATTAACTTTGTTGTAGATCATTCATCAGGGAAATATTGAGATTTTTGACTGTATTTACATTTACAAAACTTGCTTTGACAAGGACGTATAAAAAGGAAATAAGGACATCTATACTTATAATAAATCTGTAGAGAGGTCAATTCTGTACATTAAATATTTTTTCAAAATAACTATCAGGGGATGATAAGTGATCGATACTGATGCCAAAAATGCAATCAGTAAAATTTTTGTCTGTCTGTCTGTCTGTCTGTCTGTCTGTCTGTCTGTCTGTCTGTCTGTCTGTCTGTATGTTCCTTATAGAAACAAAAACTACTGGACGGATTTTAATGAAACTTGGTACAATTATTCTTCACACTCCTGGACAGGTCATAGTATACTTTTCATCACGCTACAATCAATAGGAGCAGAGTAGTGAAGGGAAATCCTTTTGTATGAAAAATCTAAACTACTCAAGTTAGACGTTTGAAATTTGGCATGCAGGTACCTTAGATACCGTAGAGGTGCAATAAGAAAGGAATTCCCGAAATTCCCACGGGAACGGGAATTAGCGGAAAAATATTTTTGTATGAAAAATCTAAACCATTCAAGTTAGATGTTTGAAATTTGTCATGCAGGTACCATAGATACCGTAGAGGTGTACTAAGAAAGGAATTCCCGAAATTCCCACGGGAACGGGAATTAGCGGGAAAATCCTTTTGTATGAAAAATCTAAACCACTCAGTTAGACGTTTGAAATTTGGCATGCAGGTACCTTAGTTAACTTAAACCTTAGTTGCAACAGGATATTGCAAAATTCTCACGGAAACGGGAGTTAGCGGGAAAAAAACATTTGTATGAAAAAATCGAAACCGCGTAAGATAGATGTTTTCAATTCAATTCAATTAAATTATTTATTGCATTCCATGTAGTACAATGGGGTGTTACATAGGCATAGGAACTAAAACATGGACCCTGTAGGGCACAGCAACGTTGAAGGGAAGAGAGGAAGTGTGTATTAAAATTAAAACTCAATGAACAATCAATTAAAAAAAAATCAATTCAATCAATTGATTCAATCTAGCATGCATGCATACCTTAGTAAATATAAAGTTTATTTTTGGCTGCATTTTGAAAAATGGGAGTTATTGGGAAAAAAATTGTATGAAAAAATCTAAACTGCATAAGTTAGATGCTTGAAATTTGATATGCACTCCCACACACACACAAAGATCTCTCTCTTATATAACACGCCACGCGGACGAAGTCGCGGGCAAAAGCTAGTCATTAATATAGCCAGTAGATAATTTATAGGAACCGGCTAGTTTAGGAACTATCGACGTTAGAAATTACTTTATTATTATAAAATAAAATATTAGAATGTTGGGTTTATTATAACACATTTTGTTTGTCTCATAGTGATTTTCTGAGTAATTATAACCTTAACGTTGTTATAACGTTGAGGAGCTCGGTGGCGCAGCGGTAAACGCGCTCAGTATGCGATTGTTGAAGTTAAGCAACTTTCTCAAAGGCCGGTCTTAGGATGGGTGACCACAAAACAAAAAAAGCTTTCATCTCAAGCTCCTCCGTGCTTCGGAAGGCATGTTAAGCCGTTGGTCCCGGCTGCATTAGCAGTCGTTAATAACCACCAATCCGCACTGAGCCCGCGTGGTGATTTAAGGCCCGATCTCCCTATCCATCCATAGGGAAGGACCGTGCCCCAGCAATGGGGACGTTAATGGACTGGTAATCATGATGATAACCTTAACAATTATTTACCACTAATAGCATTTACGCGTCCATCCGTTACTCACTAAGATAATTTTAATTAGAGAAATAAATTTCTTAAACCGTTATTAATAGGTCGTGCCTGCAACATTAACCTTTACACTGTTGAAACACAGATCTACACGAGAAACAAATTTTCAAAAACTATTGCGCGTGGTATCATGGGTTAAAGGCACCTCTCTTCTGCACCTCACCTAATCCTTAACCATTGTTTTAAGTTTACGCGGTTATTATCATAATTAAAGCACATAATAACGGGTTCTTACCGCGTTTAAATGGGGATATGAGACTCCCGATATTTCGACACTGTTGCTGTTGTTGTCGCGTGATCATGGCATTTGCAACAGTGTCGAAATATCGGAGAGTCTCATATCCCCATTTAAACGCGGTAAGAACCTGTTATTGGCCCCGATTCCTGCAGACACCGCCGCATTTTATTTTAAGTTATATCCGTCATTTTCATATCCGTCGAAAAGGAAACGGACGGATGATTCACAGCACTTAATTTTAGGAAGAATGAGTAAATGAATGAATAACCCGGGCGAATCAAAAGGTACGTCGCTGGTATGCAATCCGTTTGACGTGCTGTATACTTAACTGTGTCGGGTTATTGACGGATGTAAAATTTTTAGACGGTTGGTTTAGATTTGTGCTTAAAATTGACGTGTGTTCCATAAATTTTATGCTTGTCGATTACCCGTCCCTTTCCTTTTCGGCGGATAAGAAAATGACAGATATAACTTAAAATAAAATTAGGTATATTGGTATTTACAGGAATTAGCACCATTATGTGCTTTAATTATAATCCTTAACCCTTTATTTATAAAAGCAAAGCTCTTATTAGCTTTGTCAATTCATTATTTTCGTTCCCCCAGGTGTGGGCTACGCCATCTGCATGATCGACATCTACATGGGCATGTACTACAACACAATCATCGGCTGGGCGGTCTACTACCTGATCGCGTCTCTCGCCTCCATCAACTCTGTTCTTCCTTGGACCAGCTGCAACAACGAATGGAACACTCCTCTCTGCGCCCCTGTCACCTCCCCTCAGACTAATATCAGCACCACAACACCGGCTAAAGAGTTCTTTGAGTAAGATTGTCTTGCTATTATTATCATTACTAGCCTACACCATCCCACTTCACACACACACACTATCACACTTCCGTGCTTCGGAAGGCACGTTACGCCGTTGGGCCTTGTTACTATTTACTGATTTAAGTAAACGTTAGGTGAGCCATGTCAGGGGCCTTTGGCAGCTCAATCATAACCCTGACACCAGGGTTGATGAGGCTGGTATTCCACCTCACAACTCACACGATAAGAAGAAGAGCATCCCACTGCAGGGTAAATGTCTCCCTCCATTTCTTCCACTCCTCCCGATCTTGGGACTTCTCTTCTTGCTGTCTTTCTGCTATGCAGTACATTTAGATTGAGTGTTTTTTTTTTCGGACATCTGTTGAAATATCAACTTTTTATGTCTGGTTTTTATATTGCAGGTATAAATTCGTCGTTGACGTCGCTAACTGACGTATCTGAAATTTTTGGCAAATCTGATTTGCACCTTTTGCTATTGTTCATCATATTATAATTATATACATAAATTATTTTAGCAAAATATTGTAGATTTGCAAATCAAAAACCATTTGCAAAGTCAGTCACCAATTGAGAAGCAATGTGTGTAACCTTGATAACAAGCTTTAATAATAGTTATTACATTGAGAAAATATGTTTATCTCTTCCATCGCGTGGATTGTGAGGTCGATTACCAACCCCATCAACCCTGGTGTCAGGGTTATTATATTACTGAGCCGCCATAGGCCCCTGACATGACTCACGTAACGACTACATACTTACATCAGTAAGTAATAAACGGGACCCACGGCTTAACGTGCCTTCCGAAGCACGGATCATCTTACTTTCGGACAATCAGGTGGTCAGTCTGTAATATCCTAACCAAACTAGGGATCACAAAGTGATTTTTGTGATTTGCCCCACCGGGATTCGAACCCGGGACCTCCGGATCATGAGCACAACGCTCAACCACTGGACCACGGAGGCGTATGTTTATTATTTATCATTATTTATTTGTACACAAAAAAAACACAAGGAACACACAAAGAAAACAGACAGACAAAGTACAGATATAAGCTTTCTCTAAACAAATAGATTCTCTAATCTCTAAAAAAGATTTCTTCCAGCTGACCTACGTGGTCTATGTGTATCTTTCATCATCTCCAAAAAATTTTATCACCTCCTTGAGCTTATAATCGAATTCTCCGTAAAATCAATAAAAATATGCATAATCCGATTGTGATTGGTGGAGTTGGAAGATTCAAAATTTGAAATAGCTTAGTCATTACTCTTTTATGTCATCATTATTAACTTAAGAGCCATGCTCTTGTCGGTGTAGCATTCTCCATGCTAGTTTTTTAGGGGAAAATAGAGCAGTGGTTACGCTCTTGCATTCCGCTCAACAATACTCTGTCTGACGCGAGCGGGATGGCGCCCACTGTAGTCTGTTTGAAAGCCGTACTCTTTTATGTACGTGATGCAAATGTTCTTCACCAATTTTCATTGTATTAATAAAGTTATATTCCACAGACGAAACGTACTGGAGCAGCACAGATCCAACGGCCTGGATGCTATGGGCCCCATCAAACCTTCCCTGGCGCTCTGTGTGTTTGGAGTCTTCGTGCTTGTCTACTTCTCCCTTTGGAAAGGAGTCCGGAGCGCTGGCAAAGTCAGTTTCTTTAACCCTATATTTATAAACAAAAATGTCGTTGGAAGGATAACACCATACAAAATGTTTTTATATGAATTGTTTGTATTCGCTGCAAATATCGTGTAAGTACCTATGTAGATACGTACACAACCACACCACAGTTCGCCAGTGACAGTAGTGTCCCTTTTTACCCAACTGTGGCGAAGCAAAAAGGAGGGTTATGTGTTTGACCGCTGTTTATGTATGTACGTATGTGTTTATACAGGTCTGTTCCAAATTCCAAATGTTCTTCTAAACTACCTGTCAGAATTTAACAAATGAGGTGTCACATGCCGCGGCTATTTCCTAAACATCGCTGTTCGGAAGAATTTCAGAGAAATATTTTCTTTGTGTCACACTTTTTGTAGCGTGATTTCCGTAGTCAAACTTTAGTTTTCTAAACTTATATTTTTTTACATCGTCGCCATTATATGACTCGAAAGAGCTACCTTTCTCTCTCTCTTATGTATTCCTCTTTCTCTATCTTGTCTTAACAGGTGGTGTGGGTAACAGCTTTGGCTCCTTACGTGGTACTGTTGATTCTCCTGGCGAGGGGCGTGACACTACCAGGAGCAACTGAAGGCATCCGATACTACCTGACTCCCGAGTGGCACAAACTGCAGAATTCCAAGGTAAGTTTAAGTCTTTACGGTTTTTACGAGCTGATCACCTGATTATCCAAAAAGTAAGATGATCCGTGCTTCGGAAGGCACTTTAAGCCGTTGGTCCCGGTTACTACTTAATGATGTAAGTAAGTACATGAGCCATGTCAGGGGTCTATGGCAGCTCAATAATAACCCTGACACAAAGGTTGATGAGGTTGGTAATTCACCTCACAACCCACGCAATAGAAGAGAAGAGGACGGTCTTTGTAGTAATTCATAAATGTTCTCCTAGGTCTACCGCTTCCTCTCTTTCCTTCTATTTCTCCTTCTTTGATGTTTTTTATAAAGGTATCGTGTCGTATCAGGTGGCCAATTATATTTCCTTCCCGGTTCTCTAAAGTCTCTATTATGGTTTGTATTCATAAAGAGTTAAGTAAATTTAAAATTTCATCTCCTTAGATCTCGAAAATAAAAAATAAAATAAAATGAAAAATATTTTAATTCACTTTACAATAGTAATTCTAAGTTAGGGTTGATGACTCCTTTTAAGCATAAAAGCCTGTGTTAGGAGCCAACGCTCTTCCGTAGTAAGCAAGTGAATATATTTGTAAGATTAGGGTAAGAGTGAAACATTAAATCTTTACTCCTATAAAGCTGTAATATGGACATGACTCACCAGGTATTGAAGAAAACCTTGGGTGTCGGGACGGTGAAATTGATTTTATGAAATAAAACAGCAGCGTCTTGTCTTGTGTTGTATTGAGAGAAGGGCAGAACGAAAGCTCCGCGAATGAATGTAATTACAAAAGTGTTTCCATATTTAAAAATACAAATCTTAAATATATTTATATGTTTTCAACAGGTATGGATCGACGCGGCGTCTCAGATCTTCTTCTCCCTCGGTCCCGGGTTCGGCACCCTGCTGGCGCTCTCCAGCTACAACAAGTTCAACAACAACTGCTACCGCGACGCGCTCATCACCTCCTCCATCAACTGCCTCACCAGCTTCCTCGCTGGCTTCGTCATCTTCTCGGTTTTAGGGTAAGGTTTTGTTACTGCTTGCTAAATGTGAAGAAATAAATTCAAAATTTCCGATAAAATGAACATTTGAAAATCTAGTGTTTTTACAGTTTTTTTTTGTCATACATACTTGTAGGATAACTTCGGATTCGGTAAGCGGAACCATGAACTTACCACGTATTCTCCTGGACTCCGTACACAGTTGAACCGCCTTCAAAGCCTTCCTCGAACTCAACTCAAAAACGGTATTCTTAGACGGCGCGGGCGCCTCAACTTCAACTCGAGTTTACTCCAGTACCTATGTCATTAATTTAGTATTAATTGATTGTTAGTATGATATGAGGAGCTCGGTGGCGCAGCGGTAAACGCGCTCGGTCTGCGATTGCTAAAGTTAAGCAACTTTCGCAAAGGCCGGTCATAGGATGGGTGACCACAAAAAAAAAAGTTTTCATCTCGAGCTCCTCCGTGCTTCGGAAGGCACGTTAAGCCGTTGGTCCCGGCTGCATTAGCAGTCGTTAATAATCACCAATCCGCACTCAGCCCGCGTGGTGGTTTAAGGCCCGATCTCCCTATCCATCCATAGGCCCGTGCCCCAGCAGTGGGGACGTTAATGGGCTGATGATGATGATGATATGCTTTACTCCAATGAGTGGGGTCCTCAAGTCGAGGACGTATATGTCAACTTAAAATACCAAAATACTCAGCTGAGGTCAACTCGAATGGAGGAAGAGACGAGTGAGCATCTTAGAATACAGGTGTCACTTTATGTCTCCTATTGTGAACTCTTCAGGAAAACATCGTGAGAAAACCCACATTCCCGAGAAATGCATTTTCGGAGGTATGTGACCTAACCCGTATTGGGCTGGTTTTTCTCATCGCGGGTTGGAAGGTCAGACAGGCAGTCGCTTCTGTGAAAAACCGGACCTGTCAAATCTTCAGGTTAGGTAAGCGGACCCTGTGAAAAACGGAATAATACTAGGGAAATGATTGTGAACTCTTCTCCCTCTAGCTACATGGCGCACGTGCAGAACAAGAGCATCGAGGAGGTGGGCCTGGAGGGTCCAGGGCTGGTCTTCATCGTGTACCCGGAGGCCATCGCCACTATGACCGGCTCCGTGTTCTGGGCCATCATCTTCTTCCTCATGCTCATCACCCTCGGCCTGGATAGCACTTTTGGAGGTATAGTGACTTTCCATATCTCTTGCAAGTAATCGTTTTAAAATAACATTTTCACTATGTGTCTTGCCATTCCATTAGGTGCCCTCCGAAGCACAAAATCATCTTACTTTTTCAGACAATCAGATGATTCCAGCCTGCAATGTCACCAACTGCAGTCTCACAAAGTGATTTCGAAAATGTCCCCATCGGGAATCGAACTCAAACCTCCAGATCGTGAGCCTAACGCTCTAACTACTAGACCACAGAGGCGATGGAGGTGGCTATACAAAATAATGATTAAAGTTACATAATAATACTGCCCCCTCCGGTTGATTGAGGTCTGTGCCCAGCAATGGGACCTATATAGGGGGGTTATGTTTATGTTATGTAATAATACTGCAGACGTTAATAAAGACACATAATCATAATAATCATAATCAATCAACACAAAGTTAAAGATCTTATTCTAAGTATAACAGTGCATGTATTCAACCTGCAAGCAGGTTTGCAAATATTTATAATACTTAATTATATTATTATTAACACTTATTCCTAAAGAATTCGTTGACACTATAAAAGCACATGACATGACAATTATTATAATGTATTTAATATATTGCACCTCTTTTTATACTTCCGCAATTATTCTAATACTACCTCTGGGTTGGCTGTAAGAGATCTCTCTGAGAGATAAGTCCACCCTTGTAAACGTCCATTTCTTATTTGTGATGTAACTAGTTGTTAAGTGCAATTAAGTATTATGACAACACTCAGGTCTAGAAGCGGTGACCACGGCGCTGTGTGACGAGTACCCCCGCGTGCTGGGCAGGCACCGCGAGATGTTCGTTGCCGTCCTTCTGCTGTTCATCTACATCTGTGCTCTGCCGACCACTACCTATGTGAGTACTGTGATTTTTTTTGTAGATTTGCCGCAGATGGCATTAACTACTTAGCCGGAGAGTACTGTGATAGGTGTAACATTGTGTAAGGATAATAATAAAAAAGTTTATTCAGGTAGAACCTACGACACACATATACAGTTACAACACCAGAATCATCATCATCAGCCCATTAACGTCCCCACTGCTGGGGCACGGGCCTTCCCTATGGATGGATAGGGAGAACGGGTCTAAACCATCACGCGGGCCCAGTGCGGATTGATGGTTATTAACGACTGCTAATGCAGCCGGGACCAACGGCTTAACGTGCCTTCCGAAGCACGAAGGAGCTCGAGATGATTTTTTTTTTGTGGTGACCCTTTGCGAAAGTTGCTTAACTTCAACAATCGCAGACCGAGCGCGTTTACCGCTACGCCACCGAACTCCTCTCTCATTAGAATATACACACATTAATATTTAGTTGGAAAACATAAAAGGTATATGGGTAAATTTACCCAGAGGGCAAAAGTATCCTGTACACATTGACCTCGTATACAGGGTGTAAGTGACATCGTAACGAATACTGGAGGGATGATTCAGACCATGATTTTGAGTTAATATAGCAAAATTTACGACTTATAGTTTTTTTTATGTTTTCAATTTTATACTTTTGCGACGGAAAATTTCACTTGATGATGATAACTCAAAATAATGAGCTGAATCATCCTCATCCGTATTCTTTACAATGTCACTTACACCCTGTACAAGTACATACAGGTAGCCATACAATTAGGTATGGGTGGTAGTTGATATCAAGTGGAATTTCCTGTCGGAAAATTAATGATAGTGTTTTTTTGTAATTAATTTTAGTTCTATACTTTTGCGACGGAAAATTCCACTTGATATCAACTCAGAAATGGTCTGAATCATCTTTAAAAGTTTTCGTTACGATGTCACTAACACCCTGTACCTATAAACAAATAGACTACCAATCTTTCATCAATCATTGACGTCCGCGGCGCATCTGCCGCTATTAGGCGTGTCACTATCGAATTTAGTCGCAAATTTAGTGCAATGACGACACTGTATCATGAGTAATATAATATACCCACTTTAAGACTTTCGCACTAACATATTTGACATTTAGTGAGACTTACAGTTCAATTTGTCAAAAAAGTTAATGTGACATGGTACCAAAGTGTATAGGATATTAATGCTCGTGACCGTACAACCCATATTGTTGCTGGCAACACAAGTATAAAATAATTAATAATATCATATATCCGGAGGTCCCGGGTTCGATTCCCGGTGGGAACATATCACAAAAAATATTTTGTGATCCCTAGTTTCGTTAGGACATTACTGGCTGATCACCAGATTGTCCGAAAGTAAGGTGATCCGTGCTTCGGAAGCAACCGTGAGGCTATTCACCCGTGGTAGACCAGTTGAAAGAAAGCTTGACTCTCACTGTAAGGTCGCAGGTTCGAATCCAACACGGGCCTAAACCTATTTCGAGTTAAGCTTCGAGATGCGACTACATCATCATCATCATCAATCAACCCGCATCATCCCACTGCTGGGTATAGGCCTCCTCCATTTTGCACCACTTTGACCGGGGCTGAGCTGACCAAATCCACAGCTTTCCCACTGTTGCAACGATGTCATCAGACCACCGGGCCGCTGGTCTACCAACTAATCTTTTCCCATCTCATGGCCACCATGTGACGGACTTTGACTACATAGATGATGATGACCATGATGATGACCATCATCATCAAATCAAATCAATCATCATGAGTGTTAGATAGAAAAGAATCGATCGATCTAATATGGACTGATGCATCACACATACATACATAAGCTGACGCCTGTAATCCCTAATAGGGTGGGCAGAGCCACAAGTAATCAAAGACAACTTGCAGCCACTGTTACGAAGAGAAGATACGAAGTCCTAAGATGGATATGATGAACCTTATGGTGATAAGGTAGGTATGTAAGTAATAAATGTTTCTTTCTTTCTTTCTATAAGGGATCAGCCTATCGCCCATAACATTAGTCCGTCATTTAGAGGACACAATCCCTCTGTCTGATTTACGACATGCCCGGGAAAAGAAGCAGCTAAACGTGTTCTATGTTTACTGATACATCACTATGCTCATAAGCGTCACAACACTAGCTTACGTACTTTGACAGATCTAATTCTTACGACGACTATTGTAAAAATGTCTTATTGAAATATGATCAAACGAACTTCAAAGTGAAATTCGATCATTATTATATGAGTCGCTTCATTCGAAGATATAATAAGATATAATAATTTACCAGAATGTTGCCATGCAAGTTAAAGAAACTACCTGGTAAATTATTATATCTGAAGAATGAAGCGACGAAATATACGTAATTAATAAATTGTACTGAACTGGTCATTCTGGGAGGTTTTCTGGCCGCGTCTTTCTCTCAACAATACAGTTTCCGATGTGGTTATAGTTTTGCAACCAGTTACATAATACGTAATTTAATTTTTGACGTTCAAAAAGCGCTAACTATATAAGGCAAATTTGAAGAATAAATATGTTTGAATTTTTTTTCACTATACAGTAGGCCTCAAAAGTAGAAAATACCTATTCGTAGAAATAGGTACGCATAAGCATCGGATTATGATAACGAGGGAAAATGTAGTGATTCGCAATATTGAGACTTGGACGATTCAGCAGAACGTGTTATTGGTATATGATAGCTCACTCACGAACATCGTATCCAATATAACATAATACCTACGTATATTACATTGTCTTATATCGAACTTACAAAACTTAGATTTTGTTTTTTTATTTTTGTTTTTATAGCACTTACCTTGCTTAGGGAAACTCACAAAGACAAAATTTAAATCAAAAAAGTCGTTCAAATGGTTTTTTTTTTAGATTTTGTTTCGTGAAACTTATTTAATGTTTACAGATCTTTTTTTAAGATTTGGTTTGAAACTTTTTACGCACATAACGATTAACTTTACGCTCTTGCGCGATATGTAGACTCAGAGAAATTCAGGGCAATAATGACATCGTAATGAAAACTTTGAGGGATAATTCAAACCATGATTCTGAATTGATATTGATTTATGTTTTCCAACTAAATATTAATTTAATGTGTGTATATTTTAATGTTGTAATATGTGTGTCGTAGATTTTACCTGAATAAACTTTTTATTATTATTATTATTATTTTATATCAAGTGGAATTTTCCGTCGCAAAAGTATGGAACTGAAAACAATATAAAAAAACCCTAACAATAATTTAAAAAAAACAATAAATGTGCCCTCCGAAACACGGAAACATCTTACTTTTTAGAACATTCAGAAGATTCAGCCTGCAAATGTTCTTTCCAAACAAAAGGACAGTCTCACAAAGTGATCTCGACAATTTGTGCCCAACGCTCTAGCCACGAGACCATTTAGGCCGTTTGTGGCTGTTGAGAGGAGAGACCAAATAAATACTAACAAATAAAAACGCCCTCCGAAACCAAAGCAGCTGAAATGTAACCAAACAACATCGATAAATTACCGCGTATCTCGACACCGTATTCCTGCATTATTCATCGCATCACTTACGCGAATCACCGGTAGATAGTGCGGGATCCATCCCCATATTATTCGTTTCGGACACGAGCCAGCAATTGTTAATGCTTTTAATGCTCGTAACTTTTACCGGAATATGTTGAGGTGCATAAAATGTAATCACGCGAGGTGGTACGGATGACACGCGTACTAATCCTTCTGATAGAACTCGTGATTTTTTGTACTAAATTTGAGATTGTATCAGTTGATATATATTTGGATAATAGACTCTGAACTTCAATACAGTGTTTTACTTCTGGAATTCCTAACGCACATGCCAAAGTAGAGGCTCACGTAGAGGTCCCCCTAGGTACGCACACATTTTATACCCCCAACATCACTAAAACATCATATCGTAATTCGAATCAAGCTGTAAGTTATGTCACTTACTTTACAAATGGAATCCCCGCAGGGTGGAGTATACCTAGTGGACCTCCTGAACGTGTACGGTCCAGGCCTAGCGATCCTGTTCGTGGTCTTCGCTGAAGCAGCCGGTGTCTGCTGGGTGTACGGGGTGGACAAGTTCTCTGAAGACGTCAAGACCATGCTGGGACACTCGCCCGGCTGGTTCTGGAGGGCTTGCTGGACTTACATCAGGTAATATATAAGGGATTCTCTTAAAATGCATAAATGTTTTTGTCATAATTTTAATTATCATAAGTAATCCTTTTTGCATAACGAATAACTTTTTTTAGCATAATAGTACTTTCCCATAATAACATCTAGGAATACTGGTTTATTAGGAATAACTTATTTTAGGACTAATGACAAATTAATACTATGCGTAACTAATAATAGGCCAAGTAACAGCATGCCATGGTAAATTATTACATAAAATTTTACGAGTAAATATAGAGAACCAATACATAACATAAACTCACGACTACTAATCAGAGGTGCGTCCACCACAAACTTCCGTAAATACTAGGAGGAACTGTATGAGTTGGCAAACTCATTTCGAAACGAAGAAGAATGTCTGAAAGACGAATGTCTTTGTCAGGTACATAAGAGGCCCTATCCAAGTTGCATCAGCATTAATTAAAGTGAACAGCTAACGTCATAGAATAAATACTATGCATAGAACGGACACTCCGCCACGCACTCATTCGTATCATTGCAGAACTAGATTTACCTCACTCCTTCCTGGGTCTCACTTTTAGTCTAAACAGCTGTTAGCCGTTAAGGAGTAAGGGAACGCGCGCGCGGACTGTCTGTCTCGCTAAGCGCCACACGAAAGAAAGAGAAAGAGAATATTTTATAGAATGTCCGGGCTGTGCTAACGTGTAACCCGTCCAAATGAATTGAACAGCGTATGACAAGGGCGATGCGTACCTGTAAAGCTTTTCGATTCTTCTGGGTTTTTCGTTCGTTGAGTTCGTTCCATAATGAACCAATTCTCCTTGCAGCCCAGTGTTCCTGCTGGTGTTGTTCGTGTTCTCGGTGCTGGCACACGAGGAGATGCTGGGCGGAGAGTACGAGTACCCGACGTGGTCCATCCGGGTGGGCTGGCTCATGACCGGGACTACTGTCTCGCTGATCCCGCTCTACATTGTCTACAAGTTTCTCATCACGCCTGGCAGCTTCATGCAGGTGAGTATTTTTTGAAGGTTATTTTGAGGAAACCCTCCTGTAGCACTTACTGGTACTCGATATTTGTGTGCATTTAAAACTTTACGTTTTTATATTGATTAGTGAAGTACTTTCCGATGCGTCGGTTCTCGTTAGGCATCTTCGAACATCTTTAGTAGAATTTAAAGAAAGAAAGAAAAAAGTATATGCGTCATTAAATAAATTCTCAGTTGACGTAAAACCATAATTATGCTCCAACTAATGTATAGAAACAGGCTTGTTTTGCTTGGTTGTAATGGACTATA
Organism: Pectinophora gossypiella; assembly: GCF_024362695.1. Taxonomy (NCBI): domain Eukaryota; kingdom Metazoa; phylum Arthropoda; class Insecta; order Lepidoptera; family Gelechiidae; genus Pectinophora; species Pectinophora gossypiella. The sequence goes on along the minus strand of NC_065416.1, from coordinate 1,469,646 downwards.
AATCCAGAAGTGTAACCGTGTTTTTTCTTCCTCCAGCGAATCAAAGCCATCAAACGTCCAGAAATCATATCGGTACCGCCAACGGACTCTACTCTCTGCAGCCTGTGACCTGACCAGGGCTTCACCACTCCTCTTCAGACCAAACCACCCAGTGTCGAATGGCTTGTCTGAATGTGAACCGGCGATGCTATTTTTACTGCGGATTAGGGGTCCATAATGTTTAGTCGTTACTACACTAAAATTAAGTTATATAGCTCATATAAATGTGAAGAGATGTGGTCAACCAGGGGAAAGACCGAGATGGTCAGATGTGGCGACGACGACATTTGGGGGAAACATCTAGTCTTCGAAATTTAAATGACAATAGACAAAATAACTGGCTAAGGTTCTAAAAACAAATCGAATTTAAAATATATTTGTTTATCATTTTAACATGGTAGTTACCATTCAAATGTGGGTTTTGAATGACGTCAGTTTTAGTAAGTAATTAATTTTAATAATTCTTGTTTTTATGGACCCCTAAAGTCAAGTCTGGCACTTTTGGTAACAATAATTGAATATATCTATTGCTTCCAATGATTATTCCTCAATATTGTATAAAGCTTTTGATATACTTACCTATGTTTTGAGAAAACCTATATATCTCGCGATGTACGTAATCAAGATATTCAAGTAAATAGTGTACCGACCTACTTATAAACTATAATACTACATATATTTTCATGCGATAACAGTAACACTTATATACACTTACTATTCAAGATATTTTGCTATTTAAAATGTATTAAGGCCAACATATATTTTATTAATAAGCTTTAATATATTCACTATAAATGTTATAACGTAAGCATATTATAAGAAACTATATATTTCGAATATGGATACCATATTTATCGTTTTAACAACGAAGCCACGATATGACATAGCTTATAGATTTAGATAATAATATTATACTTATTGTAAATAATAAAAGTATTGCTGGACAGACTATAAAATAACGCCATACTTATTATTATATAATATTAATTATATATTTATTTTTGATTTCGTAATATTAGGGCAGCTGCTCTAAGATGCAAACCCTTTGTAAATATCGCTTTATAAAACGTATACAAAACTTCCAAAATATCTTAATATATTAAAATATACCATGTGAACATTTCTGTATTCCAGGGCAATGAATGCAGATATGTTGCATATAGATATTACGGTGTGTATAATTAATATTATAAAAAATATATATTAAAATATACAAGATATATGGGAACATATATAGAGATATAATAGTTAAATGTGTTAAATATAACTTAGCCATGTCGTAAAGTCCTTATATAGAAGTGTAATGATTGTGTCTAGGTTTAAATTTTCAACCTAGTTCTTAAAAACGTAGCCTAGTATGAGTATTAGTAGAATTTCTTTCATAATAATTTCTAGAAAATCACAGCGTAAGGGCAAGTGATTTTAGGGTCTAAAAAATCTACAGATTACTAGTTTTAAAACATTTTAGATTTTTATCCATTTAGGGCATTAGAAGATCTGCCTATTTACTCTTATATCTGAGTATATATTTATGTAATTCTATAACTTTCGCCTTCTTAGAACTCCTACAATATTGTACCTACTTGCATATAGCCTAACCCGTAGAGTTGTGATTTTTCAGTAGGACTAGACACATAATATATTATAAATTTTTATCCTGAATATTAGCGTGTTGAAGTAATAATATATAGCATATAATAATAATACGTGTATCGTAGATAAAAAATAAGTGTTTTTATAAAAAAATAATGTTTGAAAAATCCTAGTTCATGTACCCACAAAGATCTTTTTTATTAGATATTTTGTTAATATTTTACATATATAAAAATACATATATATATCATATATATATTCGTTGTATAAGTACATATTTCGTCGCGTTTACGTGTTGCAGTAGTGTGTGTTGTGGTAGTGAATATATCCTGTATACATGTTTAGACTAGAATAAACGCAAATCGTCAGACTGGGCCTGTAACAGCCATTGCAGGTTCGTCTGGACATTTGTTTAATTATAACAATTATTGTTTTATTTCCCGTACATCATGAGATCGCGATGATCATGGGGATACCCACATTCCTGAGAAATGCGTTTAGAAGGTAACCTAACCTAACCTAACCTGTAATGGGTTTGTTTCTCCTTCGCGTTGGAAGGACAGACTGCAGTCGCTTCTATATAAAAAACAGGTCCTGTCAAATCTTGGTAAGCGGATGGTGTAAAAAACGTAAAATAACGCTAGATGATTATTTACTTATGTGTAGACTTATGTTCTGTAATCCTAAGCGTTTAAAAAAGTTTTCATGTCCGTGCTTCGGAAGGCACGTTAAGCCGTTGGTTCCGGCTGCATTAGCAGTCGTTAATAACCATCAATCCGCACTGGGCCCGCGTGATGGTTTAAGGCCCGATCTCCCTATCCATCCATAGGGAAGGCCCGTGCCCCAGCAGTGGGGACGTTAATGGGCTGATGATGATGATGAATTTACTAATTCTTCTTCTTCTTATCGTGTGGGTTGTGAGGTGGAATACCAGCCGCATCAACCCTGGTGTCAAGGTTATTACTGAGCCGCCAAAGGTCCCTGACATGGCTCATGTAACGATTACTCACTTACATCCTCAAGCATCAACCGGGACCAACCGCTTAACGTGTCTTCCAAAGCACGGATCATCTTACTTTCGGACAATCAGGTGATCAGCCTGTAATGTCCTAACCAAATTAGGGATCACAAAGTGATTTTTGCGATATGTCCCCAATGGGAATCGAACCCAGGACCTCGGGATCGTGAGCCCAACGCTCAACCACGGAGGCCGCTGCAACTTTCGAGTTATAAAGCGGCTTGTTGGCACGAAGCGAAAATAGATAGGTACACTACCTATGTTTATTGAATATTCCGATATAATAACACTGTCGCGAATGTTTTCCGACTAACTTAATGCGATCGTTAACCACAAAACACCACTTCTTATTAATTATTGAAAGCAACCGTGCCGTTTCCGTTCCCGCCAAAAAGACACTACCATAGCCTACTATGCCGTGTCAACGCCGAAACCTTTTTACGCCATCTCGATTTGACACCGACACACGTCAGCCGCCGATCAATCAATCAGCGGTTCACAAAATACACAAAAAAAAATCACCGAGTGTCTAATAGTTACAATGAAATCGTCAAGTGATGATGTTAAAACCAGAAGGCTGTGAGGTGATCACTATACGAACGGATGGATGGCGGGTAAAACCGTGAGCTTCAACACGAATTGCGTGAGTACTACTTCATCATCATCAGCCGTACGACGCCCACTGCTGGACATAGGCCTCCCCCAAGGATCTCCACGACGATCGGTCCTGCGCTGCCCGCATCCAGCGACTACAGCAGCAGCAGCGGCAGCGGCGGTGAATGCTACTTATTATATTTAAATAAATGAGACGGCCTCCGTGGTCCAGTGGTTGAGCGTTGTGCTCACGATCCCCGGTTCGAAACCCGGTGGGGACAAATCACAAAATACACTTTGTGATGCCTAGTTTGCTTAAGATATTACAGGCCTTCGGAAGGCACGTTAAGCCGTTGGTCTTGGCTATTACTTATGTAAGTACGTGTGAGTCATGTCAGGGGCCTATGGCGGATCAGTAATAACCCTGACACCAGGGTTGATGAGATTGGTATTCCTCCTCACAATCCATACGATAGAAGAACAATTTATTGAGAATTACCGATTGCCCAATATTCGTCCCCCTAGCATTATCCCGCTTTTCACAGGGTCCCCTTACCTAACCTGAAGATTTGACAGCTGAGATTTTTACAGAAGCGACTGCCTGTCTGACCTTCCAATCCGCGAAGAAAAAACCAGCCCAATACAGGTTAGGTCACATACCTCCGAAAATGCATTTCTCAAGAATGTAGGTTTCCTCACGATGTTTTCCTTCACCGCTAAGCACGTGATAATTATTTATATCCAAAACATGAAATGCTTTTCAAGGTATAACATTAGGGAGATTCATCATATACATCGTCAAAAAAACTCAAATGCTCAAAAATCTGATTTTGTGTATTCATATATACCTACACATAAAGTAAATAAATAATTTACTTACTTACTGACCTTCTCAGGACCTTATCGACTCGCAACTCGAGAGCTTGGCAAAATGGCTGAGCTGCAACGGCGAGGTTTGGGGCGTGGGCCCTACCGCCGTATTCGCCAGCGCCGCCGCCCTCTTCCTCTACCATGAGCTGGAGGCTACCATCTTCGTCGCCGGCGGGGACCAGGTCCATGTGTCGCTGCTCGAGAAGACACTTGTTGTAAGTGGAAAATTCCTCATCTTAGCAAATGATCCAACCCGCCCGCCAATCCGCGTGGTGGAGTATGCACCATCGGTTGTTTGAGGGAAGGCCTGTGCCCACCTGTGGGACGTACACAGGCTGTTTAAGTATGTATGTGTAACAGATGATGGTAGCAGTGGATCCATGGTTATCAGGATACGCTGCAACTTCTTTCATAAATACATAAAAGAAAGTCGTCTATATGTTCCGACTAATCTCCAGAACCACAAAATTAATAAATGCTTTTCCCATGATATCTGCATTTCTCTAAAAAGACTAGAGAAGAAAAAGAACGAATAACGTTATCAATATCTGGCTCTCTATCTTCATTTCTTTGCGTCTGTCATCCTATTCATCCTATTTCAGTCGACGATGGTTGCTGGAATGCTGGCGCTGATGATCCACATCTGGGTGTGCTCCATGCGGTTTTTCCAGTACTACCTGGATACGCTCATCAGAGACGTAAGTGCTCAAATCAAATATTCAATTCTCGTTTAGAAAATTCACTACATTATTACAGCAGAACCCCAAAACTGATGACTGACCTGATGTGTGATGATCTTAGTATCATAAAAAGAAATAGCTTGACCTCCTGCAACCAGTTCTAGCGTCTTCTCGCTCTTCATTCTACATATAATAGAAACTAGTACCTACTAGACAAATCCATACACATTACATCATTTCCTTGCACTTTCATCCCTTTCAGAGTCCAAGCGTCCTCCTAGAAATGACGACCGCAGGCCTGTTAGGAGGGCAGGCGGAGATGGTTCCCCTTGGTCCACTGACCCGCTTCCTCCGGCAGCAGCAGCCGCAGATCCACATCACCTTCTGCTGGTTCCTCTCCCTCTGTTACGCCGACTACGTCAGGAAGCACTACTGCCAGAGATTCAATATGCCGTACTTGGAACAGTGGTTGGTTTAGACGGAGTCCTTCGCTTTTAACATTTCTACTATCTGCTATCGTGTTTGCAGATTTTATGAGTTTATGAAGCGGCACCGTAGTCGAATTACATGGCCTCTGCCTATATCTTATATCCTAATGAAAAATATGCGTGATGTTATTTTTGTATGCATGTAGTTATCTTGCGATGGATGTACCTCTCAATACCCATTGTTACCCGCCTTCGTACCTTCGTTGTGTATGGGCTAGATACGTATGAAACATCATCTTCCTCGTTATAATATCTTCGTACCTTAATTTCTTTAAATCTTAAAACTTCCCCATAATATCATATCCCTTTGGTAAAATCTTTCCCATCTACCTTCGTAATCGACCGTTCGTGTATGGGCTATGTAATATTTTCCTCCCGCTGGTGGCGCCAGGCAAACCGAGCTGCACGAGCGCGCCTCGCGGGGGGTGAGCAAGACCATGCAGAGGGTCAACAGCTTCGTCGGAGCCGTCCATCAACGGCTGCGTGGATACGCGCCAACCAACGCCCAGCAGACCAATGAGGCGCATACGTAAGAACTTCTTTCGTTTTATTACTGGCATTACTGCTTCCGTGATCCAAAGATTGAGCGTTGGGCACACGGTCCGGAGGTCAGTAGCTAGACATATCACAAAAATCACTTTGTAACCCCTGGTTTGTTCAGGACATCGCAGACTAATCACCCAATTGCCCGAAAGTAAGATGTCGTCCTTCAGGTCGTGCGTTCTTCACGTTTAGACGTAGCTTGACCAGGGTTGCTGAGTTTGGTCACCTCAAAAACACACGGTTGAACAAGATGGATAACCTATACAAGAATATCTTATGTATATGCACTTTTTCTTCTTCTCTCGTGTCGGTTGTGAGATCAACGACCGACCTCATCAACCCTGGTGTCAGGATTACTATTGAGCCGCCAAAGACCCCTGACATGGCTCATGTGACCACTACATGGAAGGAAGCACGGACTATCTTACTTTCGGACAATCAGGTGATCAGCCTGCAATGTCCTAACCAAACTAGGTATCACAAGTGATATTTAATTTTGTGATATGTTCCAACCCGGGACCTCCGGATCGTGAGCTCAACTCTCAACCACTAGACTACCGTATATGCCCTGACAACAAAAATCTGTACTTATCACAAAAGCAGTATCTGTAGGCCCAATATTGTTGACTAGAGTGGGAGCTGCACACCCAAGCAGACCGCCAGCGGATGCACGAGCAAGATGTCGTGGGGGTGCCGGCGAAGCAGCGACTCCGCTCTGGCCACGAAAGACGGCCGGGAGCTCTGCGTCCGGCTCGTCAGTCAGTCCAGCGAGACGACCGCAGACGCCATTGAGAAACTGCGCTCTTATATATCCGTAAGTCCATGCATTTGGCGTAAGATTACTTATTTACCATTACTTAATCTATTTTCATTGTTATTTTTTTTGTGATTTTATTTTACTTGAGGGAAAAGAGGCAAATATTGTGAGTTATTGAGGACACTTAATAAGACACGACGAATTTATTAAAAACATCATAGAAGAGAAGCTACAAGGAAAAAGTTGAAGGGGAAGACCAAGAAGAGCTTAAATGGAACAGATTAAAGAGAAGGTAAACGTCGTGTCTTAAAGGAAGTGAAAGAACTGGCCTTTGATATACAAGAATGGAGAATGTTACACCGACAGGAGCTTGGCTCTTAAATTAGTGATGATGATTTTACTTGTTTTCGAATGGTCAATGGTTTCGATCACAACGGTGCTCAAAGGTCAAAGACATAGATTCAAAAATGTTAAATTGACCCTCAACAAGTTTATCCATGATAATGACGTTGAATAAGGTAGGTAGCCATACCAGTAGGTATGTATGGGTGTTAATGACACCGTAACGAATACTGAGGGGGATGATTCAGACCATGATTCTGAGTTGATATCAAGTGATTATTTCCTGTCGGAAAATTCATGAAAATTCAAGTTCATTGTTAATTATTTTCAGTTCCATATTTTTGCGCCGGAAAATTGCACTTGATATCAACTCAGAGTCGTCGTCTGGATTCCCTTTCAAAGTTTTAATTACGATGATGGTGTTGGATGTCCCGAATAAAAGGACCTCACTTAGCGTAAAGCGCGGTGTGAGCCACGATGCTGGTATTCTGTGGGCCCTGCTCTCTAGCTTCTAGCTTATATCTCTAGTTTCCTAGAGTAAAAAAGATAAGCTTTAAAATGGTGTTCTGTTGCAGGCCACAAGATGTTCGTGTTGCGCTCCACCGATCCCCGGCATCAGCGATGCTAGCAATACAGAAAAGCCAACGAAGACTGGAGGATTTCCCTTGGAGAAAAATGGCAACCCTGCCCTTTGAATGAAACCAATGTTTATAAATAAAAACACGTCACGTCCTGTTCGTTGTTTATTGCAGTTCATTTCATTACATCAGCTAAATTATACCTATATGGTGGTAAATGGCTACCCAGTACCATGTTATAAGACACATTCTTTGCAAGAATGGTGTTACTACGGAACAGAAGAGAGAGGATGGATAAGTCTTTTTTTTTTTTTGACGTGACTTATTGTAGATTTGCCGCAGATGGCATTAACTACTTGGCCGGACAAATGGGGAGCGCTGAAGGCTCTCACCCGGTACAACGTTTAAGACAACAGGCCTGAGGGTGCCCAGTTGGGCGCGAACCTCGGCTCAGGGCGTCGTCTGAGAGGAAAAATATTTGAAAGAATTAATCGACCCTAGTGGGTCGATAGCGATAAGCGCTGAATGAGGGAAATCGTCGACCACGCCGGCGGGGTCGGTATCGGGGTCCTGAAGTGTTTGGTGTCGCGAGCTGATTGGCTGCCTCTATGGCTAGAGTAATCGGGTCGTCGGGATCGTATATTACGTCCTTCGGACGCCGATACTTTTCAGTACCGTCCCTAAGCGGGATGTATTCGGAAGCCGCAACTACCAGGGGATTTGGGTGGTGCGGAGCAGAATCGAAAAAACGTTTGGAAGCTAATTTGAGCCATTGGGCAATGGTTGGCAGACCTAGGTCAATGTGCAGATTTTCATTGCGAAGGAACCACGGAGCTCCCGTGGCTTTCCGCATGAAACGATTTTGTATTACCTGTAGACGGTGAATTTGAGAGGGACTCACGTGAGCGAAAACTACCCCTGCATAGGTCATTATCGGACGGAAACCAATGTTTATAAATAAAAACACGTCACGTCCTGTTCGTTGTTTATTGCAGTTCATTTCATATTATACCTATATGGTGGTAAATGGCTACCCAGTACCATCATGTTATACTTTGCAAGAATGGTGTTACTACGGAACAGAAGAGAGAAGATAGATAGGTCCTAACGTGCATTTTGTATGAGAACCGCTGTCGCCGGTTCAACCCCACTCTCTTCAATCAATCAATCAACCAATAATTCTTTATTGCACAAAACATACACAGGACAGGACGAATAAAAATAAGCACAATAGACGGCCTTATTGCTAAACAGCAATCTCTTGTACTAATAGTAACATATTATACATCAATGGTTTCCAAGGTAAATACCCCAGTTGCAGAAGACACTGGATAATGACTGCTATCATAGGCATATGTAGGTACTTGAAAGTACTACTGCGTAGCGGAGGGCTACGGAAAGGCGTATAAGTTGCGGAGGAAATGATAGACAGATATGCCTTTGTCCATACTGAAAAAAATAATGTCCTAATGGGCCCGTTAGTAGGTAATTCCACAAGTTGATGAGTATTATATCGTATATTATCGTAAGCCTTAGAGAATAGTATAAAAACAATATAAAAAGCCTTGCCATAGATAAAATTAGGTATAAACGACAAAATCTCCGTCAAAATGAGGCTCAAATAAAAGTTAGAGATAGCACGTTTAAATGTCACAATTGTTTGACAAATTGTCAGTAGCTCAGCGATCATGGTCACATAATAAGAGTATATTTTCGTCGAACTAGGAACAAAACATCAAATTTTTCCAACAAAATTAGTTTCTCAGGCCAAATGTTAAAATTAGCTGTTCATCATTACGTTGGAGTATCCTGTAATGTGGGAACAGAGTGTCTGGAACTATGTACAGAATGAAACGTTTGCAGTAAGTACCCTATATGTAGTGTTTACATAATTACAGAAGAAACTCATTGTAATACACGTAGGTATAATTGAATATGAACAGCCTCCGTGGTCTAGTGGTTCTAACCTTGGTCTAATCATGGGTTCTCATCGCGAACATTAGGAAACATTGTTCAAAAAAATTTCAATAGATGACGCTAATAGTACCGATTTGTAATTAAAGTTTCTTTAAAAGCCAATAATCGATAAATAGGCACTAAAATTATGTTTTATAATTTAAAAGTTATACTCCAACCAAAAGTTAATCAAAGATATTGGCATTTAATGGAGATTTTTATATTTTTAAATTTAGTGGTTACTCTAGCGGATTTACGTCGGAACTACGTCGAGTATGGAGCTTGTTGAGGGGTTGAACGTTCTTGTTTTTATTAACGCCATCTATAATTATGTGTAAGAAGCTCGCTTAAAGTTGCGCCATCTATCGTTAATTATTGCAACATCGATCTAGCTTTGCCACAGATATTTTTTTTTGTTTTGGTTTTCCCCGAAGGGTAAGGCAAAGGGAACTATGCCCATACAGCCATGTCTGACGTATTTTTTTTTTTTGGTTTTCCCCGAAGGGTAAGGCAAAGGGAACTATGCCCATACAGCCATGTCTGACGTATTTTTTTCTTGATGATTAATGAAATGATGAAAGGTGATGATGATGAAACCTAAGCCCCCACCCACGGAGTAGACTCCTACTCCGAACCCCAAACGAATTAACTCAAAAGTCCGCATAAACTTTTGAGTTATGAAGCGGCTTCCTGACACGAAGCGAAAATAGGCAGATACACTTTGTTTATTGAATACTCCAATATAATAACACTCGCGAATGTCTTCCGACTAACTTAATGCGATCATTAACCACAAAACACCACTTCGTATTAATTATTTAGATTATTCAATGAAGAAAGCAACTGTCCCGTTCCCGTCTCCCGCCAAAAAGCCTTGCCACAGATAATAAAATATTACGTTTTTAAAAGTTTGTGTTTATTTGCAAAATACATTTTATTGAATTAATTAAATGTTTAGTTGTATTCTCATAAATTATAGGAGATACAATATCAAATTTAAAAAAAAAAAATATAACCACCTATAAATATCATTTAAAACTAAATTTGAGAACAAAAAAAACGCAACTTTCAAATAACGTAGGTAGGTTAGTAACCTACCTATGTTTGAAAATGTTTGTTTTCGTTTGAATTACGAGTCGAACGCGCCTTCTACGTTTTGTGTATTGTGGTTTACAAACTGACCCTGTACTGAAATCGGACTTTGATTTGGCTTCATGAAACCTGCTTTCACGTAGCGGCACAGGAACAGTGGTTATAAAAAATGACTGCACACAATTGTTCTTATTATAATTGTACAAATTCTTCGGAACAGAAGTCAATGTTCCGTTTTCCGTGGGATGACGTCAACCGCCTAAAAGTATGGCTTGAGAATTGCGGTAAGTAGTTAAATGTTTACTTTTATTTATTTTTAATATTAAACTGCAACAAGTTATCAAACAAACAATTTGATAGAATCAATGACAATCAAAACTGGAATAAAATAAAAAGAAATACCTAATTAACATGGTGGGAAAGTTATTGCTACTCCCCCTACTTGCTAGACTATTATTTTGGTACCTACCTAATCGGTTTATCATTTGTCACCATTTATCATTTAGTTTACCATAATTAATGTAATACTTAAACTCAAGCTGAGATCAACAGTTTAGAGTAGTAGAACAGTTTTTTCTGTCTGAAGAACATAATATAATTAGGTATTGTGCTCAATGTCAATTTGGAATTATTAAATTAACTTTTGTACAATTGGGTAATTTAGCATGGCATATAGATATACTAATCAAACTTGAAAATCATAATTAGTGATTTTTAACATATTCTTACTGGGAACTCAGGGCCTCCAGATTCTGAACCAATTGCTATAACTACTAAAGCACTGGAATAGTCAAAAACTTGTAAAGTACCTACTATATACCAATACTGTATGCGATGGATTTATATTTCCAAGTGAACTGTGGAATAAAAGGGACAAAAGTTAAAAAAAGTCAATCAAGTACATAATTATTGCTGAATTTTGGACTGTTTTATTGAACATTTTATAGACCAGGGCGGTTAAAATAGCCACATCGAAGCAATTCATCTAAGAAAGCAATATTGCAGTTTCACATTTGTGCATATAAAAGTAAGTGTGCGATGCAAACAAATGTCAAATAGCAATATTGCTTTCTTAGATGAATTGCTTTGATGTAGCCATTTTGGCCCCCCAGATATCTACTTACACATTTACTTTTAATTTAAGATGAAAATAAATAAAAATAAAACATTAATTTATTTCTTCTTATACAGTCTTAATAGATACCTAAGATAAACTACTATCTACCAAACCTACAGTTTTGTACCAATTTCACACATCGGGACTGTGTACAGAAGCCAGGAACCCAAATGAGGTATACCTAGTATCTTGGTCTCGCTCACACCTGACCACCTTTCAGCAGGTAACAATCTATACATACATTATGTATAGGTAGGTACCTACAAGAACTTAATAAGACATGTCAAAAGTTGCTGTTTTAGTAGATTCTGCCTCTGTGTATTATTGATTAGAACATTAGGCTTATGATCTGGAGGTCCGGGTACTGTTTCTGATATTATCAAAATTACTTTGTGAGATTATTCATCACAAATCAAATATTTTTAATGATCACAAACAGTTAGAACATACAAAAATTTATGCAACATACCTACTACAGTACACATGGGAGGCCTGTTTAAGCAATTTCTTCCAGGGAACCACTACCATGATCCAACCATTAATCTTTGTTTAGTTATGACATTGCGGACTAAGTCACTTAATTGTCCGAAAAAGTAAGAGTAAGCTTTGCTTCAGAAATTATATAGTTGGTCCGGGCTACCACCAAAACGATTACCTCCTGTTATTTGAGGGTAGAGACGATCCAGCAGTGGAACATCTATAGGCTATTTATGTTTTATTGAAAATTATATTCTTTTCTTGTAGGTAATATGAACATTGCCCACTTGCCTGCAGAAAATTTGCGGTCAAGGTATTTATGCATTGACCATTTCAATATCAAGTATGTACGAAATGAGACTGGTCATAGAAAAAGACTCCAGAGAAGTGCAGTTCCAGAACCATATCAGACTCAAGACGTTCAAAATCGCTCAAGCACTTCCTCACCAGGTAAGCACAATTAATTTGTCAAGTTATTACCTACAATTGGGTAGGTAGGTACTTACCTACCACTGAATTAATACAAATACAATCAAATTTTTATTGTAGGTTAGGTACCTACCTATTGCTTGAATATCTACATAATATTGGGTTTTAGTATAGTGATAGTGAGTTATTACCTACATGAATGATACCTACCGACCTTGAGTTTTTTTGAAATGTTAGGTACCTAGCTAATTACAACTTACCTACTACTTAGATGTAGACAAGTTAATGTAGGTACCTACCTACCTAGTTAAATGTTTAAAGTAGGGGATAGGTTGTTTGTATGAAGTGTCCGGGCTGTGATGATAGATAGGTTCGATAGGTGCCTATAGACGTCTCGATTCCGAACCATTTTCAGTAACTAAACTATAATAAAGCCGTATTAACATAAATTGTAGGGTTTAAAATAATTAAAGACGTAAAATATTACTTTATTGTACCTATACCAAGATACCTACCTACTATCTATAATACCTACTTAATACCTTAATGACAAATTGACAGCCTCCGTGGTCTAGTGGTTAGAGCGATAGGCTCAAGATCTGGAGGTCTCGAGGAATCGAACCCGGCGATTCCCGATGGGGACATTGTCGAAATCACTTTGTGAGACTGTCCTTTGTTTGGTAAGGACTTTTCAGGCTTGAATCACCTGATTGTCCGAAAAAGTAAGATGATTCCGTGCTTCGGAAGGCACGTTAAGCCGTTGGTCCCGGCTATTAGCCGTAAAAACACCTCCACCAACCCGCAGTGGAGCAACGTGGTGGAATATGCTCCATACCCCCTCCGGTTGATTGAGGGGAGGCCTGTGCCCAGCGGTGGGACGTATATAAGCAGTTTATAATACCTTAATAGGTAAGTATCTACCTAGGTAAGTTAGGTAGCTATAGGTAGAAAAGTAGCTTTTCGCTTTCAACTTTACGCAGACGGCGATTGTCGTAGATGGGTAGGTAATGTAACCTACCATAACGTAACCAGTTGTTAAAGCCTGAAGGGGTAACAAACATACAGGCAGATTTACCTACATACCTAGGTACCTACTACGCATCGCATCGCATCGTACGTACCTATCATTTGCGTTTGCGCGACTCAGCCAGTAGGTAGGTACCTGCCTACCTACTTACCTACAATCGTAATAACACGTGACCTCGCGCAACGCAACAAGCTAGAATGGATCTTATCTTTATAATGACATAAAGTCTATAGTTGCTCGACACACGGAATTGAGACGTAGTTGTTTACAATCTTGTACAAAACAGTGCACCGCGCTTACAGGGCTTATAGGTATATATTATAGCGGTTATTAAACTACCTAAACGCGATGCGTCGAGATCGCGGGCTCGGGCATCAGGATCGGGCAGTGTTATATATCATACACATTTTAATATTTATAAAATGGCTACGTTAATACGTTAGTTACCTACCTACTTTAATGAATGTTATAATTGCCCTTTTCTTCCTTTATGTTAGGTATTGTTATCTCCAACAACTTTGCTTTACATTCATCTTTTGGGGCCTTTGGCGACTCAATCATAACCCTGACACTAGGGTTGATGAGGCTGGTATTCCACCCACGATAAGAAGATAAGATTCACGACATTATTTAATACATACTATTTTTCGTTTTAGGTTCATCAGGTACTTTTAAAGTACTGACACCGAAAAAGGTGTACAAAAATAAACGGCTTCGCGACTGCGAACTTGAAGAGCTCGTGGAGCCGCCAGCATTAGCATACCAGTGCAACACGCCGAAGAGAAGACGGTTGTCAATTACTGAAGACACGCCAAAATGCAAAGTGTTAAAAAAGAAATTAGTATTGTATCTAACAATAACAAAATGTAATACCTTTTGAATTAAAGAAGTAGTTTAATTGAATATTTATAGTATTTTCATTCTAGTCATTAAAAAAAAATCCAACTTCATTAAATTTGTTAATTTTAATAATCAAGTAGGTATCTTAATTATAATATACTAATACTACTTTTATATAAATTGTAATGAACAATTAATTATTTATAGTTACTTTAAATGATATCTATCTATGTAATGGAAAGGGGATAGTAAAATAAAAAAGACACATTTCTATTGTTTAGTTATTTATTCAAAACCATACACAAACTCAGTTGAATCAGAAAAGCTGGATCAGTGTTTTTCCCAGGAAAACCTAGGTAACTATTTGGTACTCAACTAAAACTCATTTAAACAGGCACATTATTGCCAGATTCACATTCGGCTGTTTGCACATCCTTTCCTTTACTACTTGGGCCACATTATCTTTCCACTTATTTTATATTATCTTGACTCAACCAGGGTACTCGCTATATTATGTTACCTACAAATGAAAATATAATAGTTATTAAAAGAGCACATTAATTTTGATCGGCAATGATATTCAGAACAAAACATTTCTACCACCCATTAGGTATTATAGGCATTAGTTTATCTATGTATCACAGATAATATAATAACATAACATAAGCAAGATCTTGCATCCCATTGAGGTAGTCAAAGTAACATTCATCACAAGATGAACTAAGCACACGCACCTCACGAGCTTTCCGTTAGGCTAACGATAGGCTGTATCGCTACCTATAATGGTCAGGCCAACTGTGCTAGATGTGAACTGTTTAAATTAAATTAATGCAAGACTGGTACCAGGGTTTGAACCGGGTTCATCGTTTGAGATGCAAACAAGTCTACCATTATGACCTATTTTATATTAGAGTAATAGTGACTATATAATAATAGTAGGTATATTGCAATGTATGACAAAACTTGTGTGCCAAAACTCTGCTCTGTCCGCCCTGAGGAGAGTAAGTGTGAGTTAATACTCTCATATACCAATGAGTAGTAATAGTAGGCTCTATTTTTTACATTTAGACACATGGATGACCTATTACGCATGTAATCCGATGAGTTTGAAATTTATCTACTTTATTGAACACTAGCTTTTGCCCGCGACTTCGTCCGCGTGGCGTGTTATATAAGAGAGAGATCTTTGTGTGTGTGGGAGTGCATACTTATGCAGTTTAGATTTTTTCATAAGTACAATTTTTTTCCCAATAACTCCCATTTTTCAAAATACAGCCAAAAATAAACTTTATATTTACTAAGGTATGCATGCATGCTAGATTGAATCAATTGATTGAATTGATTTTTTTTAATTGATTGTTCATTGAGTTTTCATTTTAATACACACTTCCTCTCTTCCCTTCAACGTTGCTGTGCCCTACAGGGTCCATGTTTTAGTTCCTATGCCTATGTAACACCCCATTGTACTACATGGAATGCAATAAATAATTTAATTGAATTGAATTGAAAACATCTATCTTACGCGGTTTCGATTTTTTCATACAAATGTTTTTTCCCGCTAACTACCGTTCCCGTGGGAATTTTGTAATATCCTGTTGCAACTAAGCTTTAAGTTTACTAAAGTACCTGCATGCCAAATTTCAAACGTCTAACTTGAGTGGTTTAGATTTTTCATACAAAAGGATTTTCCCGCTAATTCCCGTTCCCGTGAGAAATTTGGGAATTCCTTTCTTAGTGCACCTCTACGGTACCTATGGTACCTGCATGCCAAATTTCAAACGTCTAGCTTGAGTGGTTTAGATTTTTCATACAAAAGGATTTTCCCGCTAATTCCCGTTCCCGTGAGAATTTTGGGAATTCCTTTATTAGTGCACCTCTACGGTACCTATGGTACCTGCATGCCAAATTTCAAACGTCTAGCTTGAGTGGTTTAGATTTTTCATACAAAAGGATTTTCCCGCTAATTCCCGTTCCCGTGGGAATTGAAATTCCTTTCTTAGTACACCTCTACGGTATCTAAGGTACCTGCATGACAAATTTCAAACATCTAACTTGAATGGTTTAGATTTTTCATACAAAAGGATTTTCCCGCTAATTCCCGTTTCCGTGAGAATTTTGGAAATTCCTTACTTAGTGCACCTCTACGGTACCTATGGTACCTGCATGCCAAATTTCAAACGTCTAACTTGAGTGGTTTAGATTTTTCATACAAAAGGATTTTCCCGCTAATTCCCGTTCCCGTGAGAATTTCGGGAATTCCTTTCTTAGTACACCTCTACGGTATCTAAGGTACCTGCATGACAAATTTCAAACATCTAACTTGAATGGTTTAGATTTTTCATACAAAAGGATTTTCCCGCTAATTCCCGTTCTCGTGGGAATTTCGAGAATTCCTTTCTTAATGCACCTTTACGGTACCTAAGGTACCTGCATGACAAATTTCAAACGTCTAACTTGAGTGGTTTAGATTTTTCATACAAAAGGATTTTCCCGCTAATTCCCGTTCTCGTGGGAATTTCGGGAATTCCTTTCTTAGTGCACCTCTACGGTACCTAAGGTATCTGCATGCCAAATTTCAAACGTCTAACTTGAGTGGTTTAGATTTTTCATACAAAAGGATTTTCCCGCATTCCCGTTCCCGTGAGAATTTCGGGAATTCCTTTCTTAGTGTACCTCTACGGTATCTAAGGTACCTGCGTGCCAAATTTCAAACGTCTAACTTGAGTGGTTTAGATTTTTCATACAAAAGGATTTTCCCGCTAATTCCCGTTCCCGTGAGAATTTCGGGAATTCCTTTCTTAGTACACCTCTACGGTATCTAAGGTACCTGCATGACAAATTTCAAACATCTAACTTGAATGGTTTAGATTTTTCATACAAAAGGATTTTCCCGCTAATTCCCGTTCTCGTGGGAATTTCGAGAATTCCTTTCTTAATGCACCTTTACGGTACCTAAGGTACCTGCATGACAAATTTCAAACGTCTAACTTGAGTGGTTTAGATTTTTCATACAAAAGGATTTTCCCGCTAATTCCCGTTCTCGTGGGAATTTCGGGAATTCCTTTCTTAGTGCACCTCTACGGTACCTAAGGTATCTGCATGCCAAATTTCAAACGTCTAACTTGAGTGGTTTAGATTTTTCATACAAAAGGATTTTCCCGCATTCCCGTTCCCGTGAGAATTTCGGGAATTCCTTTCTTAGTGTACCTCTACGGTATCTAAGGTACCTGCGTGCCAAATTTCAAACGTCTAACTTGAGTGGTTTAGATTTTTCATACAAAAGGATTTTCCCGCTAATTCCCGTTCCCGTAGGAATTTCGGAAATTCCTTTCTTAGTGCACCTCTACGGTATCTAAGGTACCTGCATGCCAAATTTCAAACGTCTAACTTGAGTGGTTTAGATTTTTCATACAAAAGAATTTCCCTTCACTACTCTGCTCTTATTGATTGTAGCGTGATGAAAGGTATACTATAACCTGTCCAGGAGTGTGAAGAATAATTGTACCAAGTTTCATTAAAATCCGTCTAGTAGTTTTTGTTTCTATAAGGAACATACAGACAGACAGACAGACAGACAGACAGACAGACAGACAGACAGACAGACAGACAAAAATTTTACTGATTGCATTTTTGGCATCAGTATCGACCACTTATCACCCCCTGATAGTTATTTTGAAAAAATATTTAATGTACAGAATTGACCTCTCTACAGATTTATTATAAGTATAGATTTAGATATTCGGGCTCAAAGAAATGGGTTAATGGGATAATAATTTAAGCATACATACCTGGCATAGTGCGATTCTCATTTATGCAGAACAGAAGTCAGGATTAAGTTTTCACTATAATACCTACAACTCCAAAGAAAATATTTTTCTTTGAAAAGTAGTGTGGCTTTCATGAGGTAGACTTGTATCATATTCATCACTTGGTCATGGTCAGAAAATTGTTGATATGTGGTTCAAATAGCCTTTGCATGTCATTCTTCATAATGGTTATCATCGTCTTTAGAGATCTGAAATAAATTACAGGCTTAAATTCACAACACGCTCACTGCCTAACTAGACTTATTTAACTTTTTTTCAACAAACAGTATATTATGATTTGTACCATAGATAGGTGACAGCTACACAAAAAAGTATCTACTACATACATACTTATACTCACGCCTGTAATCCCGATTAGGCTGGGCAGAGCCACGAGTAAGCAGAGACCAATTTGGAAGCACTTTATACAAAGTCCTCAGGTGCTTAACCGGTGGTCCAATGTAATGTTTCATCATGCTAGAAAAGACTTGTCTTTCATAAAGGTTCTCCTCAGTCGGGTTTACGACACGCCCGGGATGATAAGGGACGATTGCGTTCTAGGTAGGACCTTAGCTATGTTTTTAATTATCTTCCAGTTTTAGTAACTAATTAGATACTTACAGGAGTTGGAGATATATTTTTGCCAATACAAAATGAAGACGTAATCAATAAACCCCACCAAACAAAGACCTTGTATTCTTTGCCCACCAAACATCAGATATAATCGTATGTCAACTAACAACTGTCACCTTGACAATGTCACAGATCATTGTCACAGATTATAATACTAACATGTCAACGTTGAGAAAAAAAAATCCGTTTGCGCCATCTATTATCTTAATTTTACTCTAACTCTAAGTAAATATATTGTGCTTGCAATAACTTGCACTCAGTAAGCTGAAATTTCACTAGATGTCGCTCGATTCAAATCAAATCAAATCAAAAATCAAATCAAATCATTTATTCGCGTAGGATTCATGGTTTTGTATAACAGTTGATGGGTTTTATGTTTCAAGTATCACATGATCCGCTAGATGTAAGCATGCGAAAATTTAGGAGGTAAGTAGGTGAGTACTTAATTAACTAATTAAATCTACTTACTAACTTAACTAACCTAACATAAATCTAATAAAAACAAAAATAATTCGTTCGATTCGTTCGATCCCATCAATAAATGACCACTAGATGCCGCTAAAAAAGGGGCGTTTTAGCGGCATCTAGTGGTCATTTATTAGAACTAAAAATAGCCCGAAGAATTGCCCGAGTTAGAACGGCACAGTTTCGTTGTATGACGTGAGGCATCTGTACGTTAGTATTATATGATCTGTGGTCTAATCATCGATTTAGGCCTGAGCTGGATTCGAACCTGCGACCTCAAAGCGAGAGGCAACCGTTAAACCAACTGGCCTACCACGGCATGCTGGGCTACCACAACACCACCACAACATCCAAGTCTTATTCTAAATGCTTTGCCATCCCATACGCCAGAATATTCCAATTCAGAAATTGACACTACCGGGTCAATTTAGAAGACAAGCCACGCCTAACCCTTACACCAGTCTGTCGTCACGTATGTTTACCATGAGGGTGTTAAAAAGACCAACCCTGATTCGGCAGGTGGTAGAGTGGGCGAAATGTGGGGAGAGCTCGTTATCGGTGGTGCCCACGCTGCTGTGGGCGGTGGGCGCGGCGGCGGTGACGCACAGGCTGCTCTCCGCGCTCTTCCGCCGGTTCCTCTTCAGGAGGGTACCACTTTGGGAGCTCGTGCTGCAGGTGAGGACAAATAAAGAACGAAAGAAAGATGCATTTTTTATTCCAGATCGCCACAGTAACAATATAAAATAGACTAACAAAACCCGATACAGATGAATATAAAAGAATATAAAAAATAACAAATGTGGAAATCAACATCAATGATAGTGGGGGCTGTCCTTCATAAAAGGTCCTCACTCAGCATAACCCGCGACGCGAGCCAAATATTTTTACTATGCGTGAGACCTGTGAAAGTGAAGAGTGAATCATTATCGTTTCATAGTTCTGCTGTCCTTTGTCGTCGTCGTTGATTGAGAAATTGTCTGTTCTGTACATTACGAAGTAGTCTAAGTCCGATAAAATTCACTTCGCCGCCGGTATGTTGTCGAGATGATCAACCGTCTCTACGGATACTTTAATCAAATCTTCATGATTGTACGGTATCATATTTGACAATACAACACATATTTATTTGTTTACGTATTTCAATTATTTCTGACGCGAGACGAGAAATACTCAAGGTACTTAATAATTATTGTTTCAGCACCTGTTGTTTCTGTGGATGGTCATATACAGCCTTCACTTCTGGGTGCTGATGGTCCGCATCATTAAGGTCCTTGTGGACTATTGCTATGAGGACGTAAGTTCATTTGTCTTAACATTTCTATTTTTTTTTACTTCAAAATCTTCTGCCTGTCAGACACTTCTAGGGTCGACAAGGACTCATTTATATGGACAAATGTGGTTCCTGTAGGTACTTGACATTGGCAGTAATGGTTGTCTCTTCTCTATGACGACCGGTTGTATTGTATGGACAGTCATAAAGTTGAAGTTAAAGTCAAAATACATCCCTGCAACCCCATCATTTTAATAATTGAACAATATGGCGCCACAATCAGTTTCTGTGGTTTCTAGTTTCTATATTGTTTGGGGCGACACTTGCCGAAATCAAGATTAACGAGTTCAGTATAGACACAACTTAGTTTAGTTTTAATTTAACAACTCTTAAGTGCTGTCCCTCGCTTACATAGACACAAGAAAGAGATAAAGCTAGTTTTCTCTCTCTCTATTTAAGAGCTGCGCTCTTGTCGGTGCAGTAATCGCCATTCCTCTCTTTTTCCCGCCAAAATCTTCACCTCCCGATACGACACGACCTGCACCTTCTCTTTTATTTGTTTCATAAATGTTATCCTAGGTCTTCCCCTTCCTCTCTTCCCTTCAATTTTCCCTTCCATAATGTTTGTTATAAATGAATCGTGTCGTAAAGCTAGTTTTAATCCTGTCAAATTAAGTTAATATTAAATTGGCGGTGGCCCGAATTGGCACCATTGTCTACACTCTAACAGCTTAACGGTGATTATAGTTACAGGACAAGACATTATACGTGGAAGACTTTGAGAGTCGCAAGGTGATGCAGCAGTGGGTGATCTGGATGTGCGGCGTGGCGCCCCTGGCCTTCTACATCCACACGCGGCCGCGGCCGGAGCACCCGCCCTTGATGATATGGTACCATCGGTAGACCCCCCAAATATGTTTATAACCCGGGCGCATTGACTATGCAAGAGGCTAGTTTCCAACTAGTCAAATCAGTTACTTGTTAATCAACGTCAAATTTCATTGGAAAATCGTGATAAAATGTCGGATTTATCATTACGTTTTCCTTGGTTAAAATTCATAAATAAGTTAAATAGAAAAAAGAAAATGTTTTCGTTAGTTTTAGATCTGTCTTTATTTAGTCATCAGAATTTCATAATTTATCTTGTACCTAGTGCGCGATCCAAGTGAAGGTGTTTAGTTGATCCGTAGTATTGTTATACTTTTATGATGTAATGGTTTGAAACCAGATAGATTCCCGATAGGGGTAAATTTAGAAACCGAACTTTCAAAATTGATGCGAAGAGTCTATATTTCTCCATCTACTTGAGCAGCGTGGTACATTTTATGTATACCTATCCCAAGATCCACGCTAGCATGCCTTGTGAAAGACAAATCAACTATGATTTCGTTCTTGACAGTAGTCAAGAACCTAGGGGAACAAAAGAAGCAGGTAATATAATAATTCCAAACAAAAAGGTGACTGGGTTGCGAGAAAGATAAGTGGTCGACAAGAAAGAAAGAAGCAGTCGATGCTTCTTCTTCTATCGTGTGGGTTGTGAGGTGGAGCACCAACCTCATCAACCCTGGTAGTCGATGCTAATGACGTCTGTTAGGGATATCATCTCCCTAGCGTTATCCCGTTTTTGACGGGGTCCGATTTTTACAGAAGCGACTGCCTGTCTAACCTGCCGACCTGCGAAATGAGTTGAGGAATGTGAGGTTCCTCACGATGTTTCCCTTCGCCGCTGAGCAGGTCTGTTAGGGATAACAAATAGGGATAAGACCGAAAGAGAGGCAGCAGCTAACCCAGATTCCGTCGCGCTTTCCCCTTATAAATGGATATTAAAATTGGCAGGATAACAACTAGTCCTTGGCAACGGCGGGAGATGGGTCCGTACGGGTACTACCTGAACCGGCCACTGTCGTCGCTACAGTCCACCACCAACGCCAGCAGCCGCCAGCAAGTCATGGCTGCTCGCCGCGCCTTCTCTGACTCCAAGATCATCATCAAGGAACCCGCTAAGAAGAAACGACACTCCAAGTCCGTCTGACTCGGCAATAAAGAGACATGTGGAAATTATTTGGTGGTTTAATTTCAATTTGTTCAACAGCCTCCGTGGTTGTAGTAGGGCTCACGATCTGGAGGTCCAGGTTCGATTCCCGATGGGGACACTGTCGAAATCACTTTGTGAGACTGTCAGGTTGTTTGGCGAGAATATTGCAGACTGAATCACCTGATTTTCGGAATATGTAAGATGACTCCGTGCTTCGGAAAGCGCGTTAAGCCGTTGGTGCTGTAATCCTAACCTAAACATCACCAATTCGCTCTGCAGCGGCGTTGTGGAATATCCTCCATACCCCCTCCGGCTGATTGAGGAATAGCCTGTGCCGAGAAGTGGACTGTATGTGGGCTATTTGTTGTTGTTTTTTAATTTGTAGAAATACGGCAGTTCTGGGTAAGGAATAAAAATAGCAAGGGCTGATATTCCATTACAAAACAATTATGTAATTACACAATACAAGCCATTTACAGGAAATAACGATTATAAAAAACAGTAAGAAATAATATCTATAGGTACGTAGCTATTTAGCTATAATAATTAGTTCATATCACATAATTTATTAGGCGTGTCGTTGTAAAAAAACTTGTAACTTCACGAGGAAGACAAAACCCCTCCAAAATGTCTAGGTACTGACGTTTATTGTAATAAAACAAATTGGCATATCGCCTTTTGATCGTTTCGACGAACATCCTTTTTATTTAATTGTTATTTTGTGAATATTTTAAATTATGTCATTGTCTTGTTTTAGCGTGTGGCGTCCTTTTTATTTTGAACAATTTCTATTCTACCAAAATCAAGCAAAAAAGATTTTTCGATTTTTTCAAATTAGTAACCCTAAAAATAGTACGAGACGTCATCAACAGATGTCGCGCAGAAGTAAATAGAAGTCGGTGGTGAAATTTTCAGGGGAAAGTATATAAAGGGGCGCGAGGTGATATATGGCATACTAACCTTGCGTAGGGTGTACCGTGATCAGGAAGGCGGTTGCCCCAGGGCGACGCCAGCCATTGCACCTCGGTTGGACGACGGCGCTCTGTGACTATCCCAAGTAGGGGTCAGTCGTGCGTGCAATTTTTGATAGTTGGACTTGCGTTAGAGCGCGGTCCATAAAAAACCTTATTGCTAGTAAAAAATATAGTACATACTATAACTATATATTAAGTCAATTGCAGAAACGCTCTTTAGATTTTAGAGGCGTCTTGGCGTTTCTATTGTTGAGTGGACCATTAAATTGGTTCATAATCAAAGAAAATATTCATAATATACTACTACTACAGTACATACATACATACACATCATCATCATCAATTTAAGAGCCACGCTCTTGTCGGTGTAGCGTTTTCCATTCCAGTCTATCAAAGGCCAATTCCTTGAATTCCCTATAAGACACGACGTTAACCTTTTCTTTAATCTGTTCCATGTAAGCTCTTCACATACACATACTACGTTTTCTTCATGTCCAAATCACAAAAATATTCAGAGGGCTCAAAACGCCCACATTCCAAAAAAGTCCAAGTCCCGGAGTGCTCATATCCCAGAATGTCCATATGGGTTCCTTCTATTTGAAACTCTGAGGCTGTGCGTTAGACCACGCGCGGGTGCACGCTCGCATGTCTGTTCAGAGTGACGGATGTCGTATAGTACGCAAGCTACCACAAGCACAAGTACTATGGCCACTTCGGATCCGTCAATCCTTCATTTGACGGACTCGGATCGGATAAGAATCAGGAATCAAAAGTAGTACTAACACGAATTGAAGAAGTTTTTAAATACACATATATATTGCGCCTGTAAAAGTAAGCACGCAATGTCTTTAAGAGTGGTATTAATAAACTAATCTCAGATTCGAGACTGCTCTCAAGATCATGTCAATTTGACAGTTCTCATATAAAACATGGACTTGAGCATGATCTTGAGGGTAGTCTCAGCTGAGATTAGTGCGCAATATACAGGGTGTTAAGTGACATCCTAACGAATACTCAGAGGGATGATTCAGACCATGATTCTGAGTTAATATCAAGTGGAATTTTCCGTCGCAAAATTCATGTTATTTTTTTAGTTTTTTTAAATTATTTTCAATTCTATACTTTTGCGATGGAAAATTCCACTTGATATTAACTCAGAATAATCAGCTGAATCATCCCTCTCAGTATTCGTTACGATGTCACTTACACCCCATACAAGTACATACAGTAGCCATACAAGTAGGTATGGGTGTATGTGACACTGTAACGAATACTGAAGGGGATGATTCAGACCATGATTCTGAGACGATATCAAGTGGAATTTCCTGTCGGAGAAGTCATGAAAATTTTAGACCTTTTTTATATTATTTTCCGTTCCATACTTTTGCGACGGAAAATTCCACTCGATATCAACTCAGAATCATGGCCTGAATCATCCCTAAAAGTTTTCGTTACGATGTCACTAACACCCTGTATATGTGGATTTAAAACTTCTTCAAGGTGAATGTGAAGGTCTTTTTGAGACCCTCAGATTACCAGCCAATCTCAAGTCGCCACAAAAAGTTGTCATGAATTTAAATACGAACCATGCATAATAAAATACCAATATTTATGTCCTGTACCCATAATACCCCATTCATACTAAGTTATTATACTACCCATTATTCATAAATTATCACCGAATAAAACCAATTGTCTAATTATAATCTTTCATAATATTAAAGAAAAGAAAATAAACTATCAATAACTTTAACAATTTATTGTTATATAACAATTGTGTCCGGGGTTACAAGTTTACAACCCTAGTACATGCTAGTACTAACCAACTTACTGGAGCCCCCAACAGCGAACTGCGTAAAAGAAAAACACAAAGTCAGGCACAGTTGATAAAAACATATATATTTTTTTTTCATTTAAAAAAAACAAGAGCTTTGTACAAAAACATAGCTTTTATAAAAGTTCTTAGTGTAACGCTCATAGCGGTCCAATATATTTGATACCAGATACTTTTTCTTCTATCGTGCGGGTTGTGAGGTGGATTACTAACCTCATCAACCCGAAAATAATAATTAACTATAATTGTTGATGAGGTTGGCCAGATAGAGAACTTGCTTTACAAGTCAGTCGATTACATAAGATTACTATACTAAATCTTTTAAGTGGCAATGTATACGTTTTGATAATAAGATTCCCATTGACATTCAGAATTTGCCTTTCAACTGTTTTAAGACTACTGTTTTAAACAAAAACTTTACAAAAAAGGTTATTATAAAGTTAGTGATTATTTAGAAGATATAAATGCATGGGATTAACTGTCTGAGAACTGATACTAGGCAGCTAAATTACTCAATTGTATACCAATATTTTATGTTTATTTTTTTAAAGAACGTCTAGGGCCCTGTGCCGAGGTTTTTCTTGCAGCTTCTTTTCCCCGGCTATACAGGTTGTGAGAAGCTGCAGTAGTTTTAGGCGGATGAGACGTTCGTTATTTAAAATTGACGATTCAAAGTGTAAATATGTTGCCTATT
The DNA here is from genome assembly GCF_024362695.1 of Pectinophora gossypiella. Classification (NCBI taxonomy): domain Eukaryota; kingdom Metazoa; phylum Arthropoda; class Insecta; order Lepidoptera; family Gelechiidae; genus Pectinophora; species Pectinophora gossypiella. The sequence continues at coordinate 1,443,495 of NC_065416.1, read as the reverse complement.
GAATAAAGATGTTTTTGAATTTGAATTTGATACTGAATCAAACCTACGAAACGCCAGCAGATGAGCTAGGTTTACAACCCGTCAATGTGTAGTGTCTGTGTAAAAAGAGGTGTAAATGAAGTCTTCGGGATGTGCTTTAGGTTTCCTTGACTTGCCATATAATATTGAACCACCAGAGCGCTCACTAGTCTATGTCTATACTAACAATGTTAGCTACGTGTCGGTTGCTGCTGTTTTCTTCAGGTTCTTCAAGTCGAAGCTCTTCAGGGGGTCGGCTGCTCGTGCCTGACAACAAAGTTGATAACATGTAAAACAATGTTTGAGGTTTACACGGTTATTATCATAATTAAAACACATAATACCGGGGGAGTGTTGAAATATCGGGAGTCTCATATGCCTGCATTTAACGCGGTAAGAACCCGATATTATGTGTTTTAATTTTGAATACTTCTTGTTCTTCTATTGTAAAGTGCATAACCAACCTGGTCAATCCTGGTGTCAGGGTTTTCATTGAGCCGCCAAAGGCCCCTGACATGGTTCACGTAACGACTACGTACTTATATAAGTAAGTAGTAACCGGGACCAATGGCTTTTGTTCCTTCCGAAGCACCGATCATATTACTTTTGGACAAATAGATCATCAGCCTTAAATGTCCTAAGTTAGTTTTCTGATAAGTCCTCCCTGGGATTTCAGTAGCCATTCTGGATCTATTCTACTTCCATTTCAAAATTCTCGTACATTCAATGTCGTATAACTTAAAATATTTTTAAATTCAAACAACGAAAGTCACATTTATTTTGATTTCTACACCTACCTGATACTTATGCCTCTTGGCGCTACCAAAGTTGCCCTTATTCTTCTTCTTGGGAGCTGGTGCTTCTTGGGCGTCCTCTGTGCTTTCTTCCTCTTCCTTCCTCAGCGCCGCTGGCAGAAGATACTCCGGAACATGACATAGATGCTGCTGGACTTTCACTGTATGAAGCGCCTTATCCCTTCTCAATGCTGCTAGGTCGTTTGGATTCTCTTCGAAGTAACCCTGAAAGATTGAAGGTTTTAGATCGTGGTTGTAAAGGATAGGCAAAATGGGAGAGAGAGAGTTGTTCAGAGAGAAGATTAGGCAGTCATCATGAGTGCGCGCGTGCGCGTATGCGCTTTAATGGGTGTCATCATGTGAGTTTCACTACAGGTGGCTCGACCATTATAGACGGCGATACGGCTGACCACCTATTTTTTTTTATTTGGGATAACAAACAGTTACATATTATAATGTTACAAATTGTAATAGCTTAAAACAAAATTTATCTTAACATGCAACCAACTACATTATCCACAGCTTATACTACATTATCCACAGCTTATACTACATTATCCACAGCTTATAACGTCGGTCTAACAGAAAGCTCGGTGACGCGTGGGTACTTAGTTCATCTTGCGATGGATGTAGCTCTGACTACCCCATCGTCAGGAATAAAGGCTTATACCATACCTTATGATCATTTCGACGGACATTCGTTTTGCTTTTTTGTAATTGTTTTGTGAAAATTTTAAATGATGTTATTGTCTTGTTTTATTGTGTGGTGACCTTTTATAATAAACTATTTCTATTCTATTGTTTTATAATTGAAATCAGGTGGTTTGCAGGATTTATGCCTGGTTACTCGCAATAGGCTCACCTCATAGCTGGCGAGGTGTGGGTGTAACAAATTTTTTTTTTATTTTTTTTAAAGAACGTCTAGGGCCCTGTGCCGAGGATTTTCTTGCAGCTTCTTTTCCCCGGCTATACAGGTTGTGAGAAACTGCAGTAGTTTTAGGCGGATGAGACGTTCGTTATGTAAAAATTGAGTGGAACTATGTTACCTACTGAATAAAGATATTTTTGAATTTGAATTTAATATACTACAATACTTCCTCTTTACAAACGTGATGCTATGTTATGTTTTGCTGAAAATTGAGTAAAAACTTTCCCAACATTCATTCAAGCTTAACTAGTTTTTCCCACCTGCAGTTTCTTACAGTTGAGCAGTTCCTGTTTGATCTCCTTCAACCGAGCCTCCCTGACAGCTATCCGGGTGACAGCCCGCCATGCGTCCCGGGACCGGTACCTGAAGCCTTCCACTTCTTCTAACGCGAACTCGTACTTCCTGGTGACAATACAGGGTGTTAGTGACATCGTAAAGAAAACTTTGATGGATGATTCAGGCCATGATTCTGAGTTAATCATCATCATCAGCCCATTAACGTCCCCACTGCAGGGGCACGGGCCTTCCCTATGGGTGGATACGAGTAGGGAGATCGGGCCTTAAACCATCACGCGGGCCTAGTGCGGATTGGTGGTTATTAACGACTGCTAATGCAGCCGGGACCGGCTTAACGTGCCTTCCGAAGCACGGAGGAGCTCGAGATGAAAACTTTTTGTGGTCACCCATCGTATGACCGGCCTTTGCGAAAGTTTCTTAACTTCAACAATCGCAGACCGAGCGCGTTTACCGCTGCGCCACCGAGTTTCTGAATATCAACTGGAATTTTCCGTCGCAAAAGTCATGTATTTTTTTGTTTTAAACTCTTGTTATTTGAATAAAAAAACAGAACTTACTGTAAAACGTTCTGCGTCTTGAAGCTCTTTGATAAGTGTTCCTCCACCGCGTCCAATAGCGGTTTCTCTCGTATTGACGCGAACGATAACACTGTTCCCTGCAAGACAATAAAATGGAGTTAACATCTCTCGCTACCCCCGCGGTGGAAGGCTATGTGGTAGGCATTTCCCCTTGGAAAAGAGAAAGTTCTAGCGTGGTTGGAGGATGAGGACCTGGTAGTAATGGTTAGCAGGCGCGTCCCGACTTGACAAGGCTGCGGATTCCAGTCAATCAGAACTTATCGTTTAAATTTTCTCACTGTACCTGATTCGCCTATGCCTGGTTGGTTATGCTCGCCCCTTATCACATAGGACTGAAATTTAGCTGGCGAGGAGTATATACTATACACCTCTGAACCAACGGCTTCCGTGGTCCAGTGGTTGAGCGTTAGGCTCACGATCCGGAGGCCCCGGGTTCGAATTCCGGTGGGGACATATCACAAAAATCACTTTGTGATCCCTAGTTTGGTTAGGACATTACAGGCTGATCACCTGATTGTCCTGGAGTATGATGATCCGTGCTTCGGAAGGCACGTTAAGCCGTTGGTCCCGGTTACTACTTACTGATGTAAGTATGTAGTCATTACATGAGCCATGTCAGAGGCCTTTGGCGACTCAGTACCACCACCTAACAACCCACACGATAAGAAGAACCTCTGAACCCCTTCGGGGTACAGGAGTTATTCTATACTATGATACGTTATGTGCTGTACCTGGTTGTTCCCGCGCGCAGTGCGGCCAGCTCTATGCACATACGAGGTGACGTCCAGCGGAAAGTCGAAGTTAATCACATTGGACACGTGCTGGAAGTCTATGCCGCGAGACACGCCCGACTCCTTGTCCTTCTTACGCTTCGATGTTTGCTGCAAAGAAAAAAAAACTTTCAGTTATAACAAAACGAAGCGCGAGAGGATATCCCAACTGGGGTAGTCAGACATACATCCATCGCAAGATGAACTAAGTACCTACACCTCACTAAGCTTTCTGTTAGACCAACGTGATAGGTGGTGAGCCGTATCGCCGTCCATAATGGTCGAGCCAACTGTGTTAGTGAAAACTGCACTTAAGATAAATTAATAACTCACTGGTGCAAGTCCGGTACTGGGGTCGAACCAGCGCTCCCATATTGAAAAACAACATCTATTATCATGTAATTGGGTTGTGTACTAAGTTCAAGATAAATTATGAAATTCAGATTACTTACTAAATAAAGACAGACCTAAAACTAACGAAAAACATTTTCTCTTTTCCTATTTAACTTATTTATGAATTTTAATCAATAAAAACGTAATAATAAGTCCGACATTTTATCACGTTTTTCAATGACGTCACAGTGCGCTTTTTCATACAAATTCCATAGTAATTTCGTTAACAAGAAGCTCACCTTTCTCTTCCTCTTCTTGCCAATCTGCTCATCGTCAGCAATAAGTCCTCCGTCTGGCTTCTCTAACGCCTTCTCGTCTGAAGCCACGATGATCTGGTACCGGCCTCGGTTGAACTGGTCCACTGATAGACACCTCACCGCAGCTGGGAGCTCAGAGTTCAGAACGCATGAACCAATCTTGAACTGTTCCAGGTAGAGTTTTAGTCTGGAATTGATAGAGTTATTAGTTTCATTCTGTTGTTCAACAATGAGCCAATTTGAGGTCTGACTCTTGAAGTCTACCATATCGGTTTTCTTTATTTAGAAGGGCATTCAGCAATGCTATCTCTTAAGTTTGCTTCTCCATAACCTCTTAACGTGTTACTAACCTATTTGTGACGTCATTTTAACATTGTGTTGTCCTACTTTTAGGTAACTTTTGCAACAGTGGACTACCCACCGAGTATTCTCTTCGAAGAATCTATCTTACATAAAACCGGTTATTTACGTTTATAAACAGGTTTCTTCAGAACTTTGACATTGGCAGAATCATCGTTCAGTAACGATGTAGCCATAAACAACAAGAAAGAAGAAAGAATGCTATCTCTATTACATGTTTGCGAATCTATTTACTACATTAGGGACACTGTCGTTTTAGTCTGAAGTAAAGTAAGCTGCCAGTCATTTCTAGCTGTGTCGCTAATGGATTGATATGATCAGCGCATTACGAAATTACCCAGCGACACGTCAGGTTTTGACAGTATTGAGATGGGAGACCTCTTGCCAAAGTCGCGCCAACTAGTGGCGTAATGTTTCGTGAAACTCCTGCTTCTAAAATGGTGGATGGAGCTTCACACTTTATGAGTTTGTTTTTATACTCGACCGAATAATGTCTTTCTAACGGGGACTATATTTTCTATCACCAAAATTTATATTTGTCATCAAGATGTATCACCTAATAAATAGATCTATCGCCACGAAATATTTTCGTTTTCAGATAAACAAAAATTGTTCCCAGGTATGAATTATCAAATTAATGTTAATATATGTGTAAAATAAGAGATCGATAACCAATAAAATTATATTGCATTACATGAATATAAACTTCGTTTTTATAATAACAGTTTTGTTACTTAAATAATAACTCTGTGCTCAGAATGGTAGATCTGTCACCAAATAAATCGATTATCGATCCCTGACTGCGACTCCTTTTTATTTGATATTTTGTCACCAATACAGTAGTAACATTTTATTTCGTTCAGTTATTAAATTAATAGTATTCGTTACCAATTTAATACATCAATTTATAATTTTAATGAAAAAATGATCAAAGGGGCAGAGACAAATTGGCGCGCTTTAAAAATTGACCAATCCGGTCTCAACGATGGGTAGTAGGTAACTAGGTTCGATCACACGATGCGCGACGCGGGCGGCGTGCCATAAGCCAGCTATTTTAAACCAGCGCTGATTGTTCAGTGGTAATTATTTTAAACAATAAATATTGATTATATTGACTTTAATTGTTTTATTTACTACTCTGCTAAATATAATTTATACTACCAGTGGAAATTTAGAACCTTGGGAGTCTAGTTAAGTAGCAGAATCTTTTGGTTGAAACGATGATGACAACCCTAATTTTTTATTTGAACTTAATGCAATTTTCTAGTAACATAATATGATTTATTGGTAATCTCTTTAAATTAGTTTGTTTAAATACTTATTAGGACACACCTATTATAATACATACAAAAACATTTATTTGGTACTAGACCTTATATCTCAGGATTTTAGGTGATTTATTGTGGAACTGATTTTGCATTGTTTGGTGACTACATTTTGGTGACAGATCTACTATTTTGAGGACAAACCCTATTATTTAAGAAACACAAAACTAATTAAGTGGTGATAGCTTAAATGATACCCCTTTCTAACACTAGTTTATTAGCCGTTTGTATACTAACTTTGTATACTAACATTCTGAGCACAGAGTTATTATTTAAGTAACAAAACTGTTATTATAAGAACGAAGTTTATATTCATGTAATGCAATATAATTTTATTGGTTATCGATCTCTTATTTTACACATATATTAACATTAATTTGATAATTCATACCTGGGAACAATTTTTGTTTATCTGAGAACGAAAATATTTCGTGGCGATAGATCTATTTATTAGGTGATACATCTTGATGACAAATATAAATTTTGGTGATAGAAAATATAGTCCCCCTAACTTTCCATGGACTTTGTCTGAAATAAGCGATTTTTAATTTAATTTAATAAAGCGACACCTGGCGTCAGAAAAAATCTCAAACACCGTCATTTAGCCGCATTCTCATCTCTAGATAACACTAATAAAAGTGTATACTTACTTATAACACCTATCAACAGTCCTGACGAAGATGATACTCTTTCCTCTGATAAGGTTTAGTTTCAGCAAGGCATACAAAATGGCCGCTTTATCATCCTCTTCGGCAAATAAATGGTAATGCTGCAGTTGCGATGACGGGGCCAGTTCCGGTTCCTCCAGTTTGAGGGTCACTGGGTTCCGGAGCACTATCTTCTTGAGGCTGAGCACATCGTCTGATAGTGTGGCCGATGCAAGCACTGCTTGGTAGATTTTTGGAAGGAACCTGATAAAAAAACACAATAACAAATGTTTCTAAATGGAAAATGATATTATCAGCTAGTTAACTTCTAGATGTATGTGTATGTCCTAAGACTGAACTCTCTGAGCCACATGGCACATAATATTTTTTGGGATTTTCAAGGCAGTATTTGAGTTTGCATGCCTTATCTTAACTTAGACCACATCACTGCTTCACACCAGACATCCCGATCATACACAATCAAATTTTTATAAAAAAAAATCTAAATCATTATTTTTCTTCTTTTTGTCGTGTGGGTTGTGCTGTGGTTTACCAACCCCATCAACCCTGGTTTTTAGAGCTAAAAATAAATCTCTTGTCCATCAAATGTTTATAAGAAATACACACCCAAGTAACTCTTTAATTTCATCTTCATATCCAAATGAAAATATCAAATCTGCTTCATCCACCACCAGCATCGCCAGGTCTTCCTTCAGCTTCATGTTCCCAGCCTTCAAATGTGCTAATGCTCTTGATGGGGTGGACACAATGATGTCAGGTTTGTCCGCTAGCAGACATTTCTGTGTTGCTGTGTCGCTATTAGACGATATGTCTATACAGCGGACTTCTCTGGCGCATTTTATTGTTAAGTCTCCTATTACTGATGCTATCTAGAATGTTAACATAATTTTGGTTATAATATAAACAAAACAGTGGAAAGTTTATAGCAAAAAATAACAGTACACTAGAATTGTACAATGAGACCTCCATACAATATTCTTTCAACGCGACGTATTTAAATATCACTTACTTGACCACAAAGCTCTTTACTTGGCGACAACACAAGAGCTCGTATACACTGATGCGTACTTGTGTTTTTCAGGTTCAATATCTTCTGTATAACTGGTATGCTGAATGCGGCTGTCTTGCCCGACCCAGTCCGAGCCCTCATCAGCACATCCTTGCCTTCCAAAAGCAAGGGAATCGCAGTTTCTTGTATCAATGTGGGCTCGGGCCAAGCCAACTGCGATATGGCCTAAAAATGGACATATATTCTGAAATTTTCCCCACGGACATCAGGCTTACAATAATATCAATGAACTGTGTATTAAGCGTTTCAACAAAATGAGCTATTTACCTTTAAAATGCGATCATCCAATTCCATCTCGTGGAACATAACCTTCTTTTCTTCACTCATGTTTGTTTATAAACTTTAACGACTTACAGGGTTCTAAGATTATTTAGTGCTTAAGAAGAATAGAGGTATTTTTCATTTATTTATATATCAACTTTTAATATAATTGTGAAACGGTTAAAATGTGATTAATAGCCACACACATTTCACGATTATTTACAAAACTCAACGTGCGCCATTTCGTTGTCAGCCATGACAGGACAGGATAGAGAGGTTCTTCTTCTCGGTTAGGTACCACAATCGATGATTTTTAATCGTATGTATACTATTAAAATATTACTAATTTATTTATTACTATTTTTTTACTCAATGCAGTGTTGCCTTTTACACTTCGATGTAGATAAGAAAATTTTTTTTGAAATATTAATGTTTCTGGTATTTTAAGTATTACTTTGTATATACATATTTCAATAAATTCACTCTCATTATCATTAATGGACTTTAGCAGAGCCACAAGTTATTAGGAAATAAATTGCAAATACTTTTAATACAATATCATCCTCCTGCCCTTATCTGATTTATGTGGGGTCGGCACAACATAATATTCCTATTCTAGTCATTTCTGTCAGTTAACATCTCAGTATGCACACCTTTCACAAACATAATAATAATTATCCTCCTTTCTTCACACAATCCATCCACATTTTCTAGAGTCGTTTCCTACCTACCCCTATATCATACTCATATTCGTCGTTATATGTGTTATATTTTAACTACTTTTGAAAGAAGGTTCTATTAAGACGAACTTAGGTATAAATAATAGCCATAGGTAATCAGGCCATTGCCCATGTCCTAGATACATCACACAAGGAAGGTCATAAAATCTTCTTTTGATGGTTTGACTGTACGCACAGGGAAATAAACAGTTTGATTTTGTCTTTACAGTTATAAATTTATTTATTTATTTACTTAATTTAGATGACAATTTAAAACCATAAACTTATAATAAAATACAAGTTACAAAAGTATGCAAATATAATGCACAGAAATTACGACAATCGGCTCCAAAACTATATGGTTTGCAGTGACAGTCCTTAAAGGCCTTGGCCTGTGGCAGGACTAGTCACATAGGTGCATCTTATACGAGCGGTTATGTTATGATTTTGAATAAAGTGCGAAAATATCCGTAATATAATATTGACAAGATATATGTATGTTTGTATGTAATATATTTGTAAATGGTGATGGTAAGTGGTTGTTAGTAATTTTATTAGAGCATGCAATAGGAATTTTAAAATAAATAATTAATGTTTTATTTATTTATTTATTAAATATTATTCTTAAATCTTTTATTGGTCGCATTTGTCAACAAAATAATAAAATACACCAGCAGTACGCGGTTCGTTGGATAATCGCCTCCAATTAAAAAAAGTCTTAAAACCGTAAAATACGTTCCGTAAATTTGCTAAGCCAATGACATGTATTTGTGACACTCTTATCATTATCATCTCTATTACCATTATATATCTATGATTTTGTAATAAATAGCACGTGTTTCTGATTAAGCATGTATATGCATACCTATTTTAAAATCGATTTTATACTAATGTGTACAACTCTAATAAGTGTTGCTATACTATAAAATTTCTAGAAAACTGCGTTTATTTTAGCATGACATTGCTTTTCTTGAAGCTGTAAAAAGAAATAGCAAATAACATCTTATTAATGCGTTTTCTTTGTCATATGTAGCTGTTGGTTGTAATATCGCGTATTACAATCACATTTTTAAAAAGGTCATCTTTATTTTTTTCATTGGGAACCCCAATCGAATGGCCGAGTTGTTTCGCATTGCTTATTTTCGTGTATAAAATAAATTCAACTTATTTTTAACTCTTTTCAACATTGCGGAATTCTTATTTATCAGTTGCGCTTATGTATTTTTATTTGTTCAAGTGTTTTTGACGTATTCCCAACATGTTCCACCGCGAGTGCGTTACGGGTTCATTGCCTTATGTAAAACTCGAAGTGGTGTTTCTTCCGTGAGTGACCGAAATATACGGTGTCTTATGTATGATGTGTGTGTGTTATAAACAGGGTTAATTTACTGGAAAATACAATGTCAAATTCGACGGCTCAAGTGTTGATGAAAAAGGGCAAGCGGGGTGCCGCTGCGTACATCCATGCGGACTGTGCGAGTGGCTCGCCTCAACACCTGGGGCCGCTGCTGGACGTGTTGCTGAACCCCAGCAAGACCATCGATGAATGGGAGACCATCGACTGGTGCCGCTGGCTGCTGGCCGGCGGACGGACTCCGGATGAGTTCGCGACAGTCGGTGAGTTCATCTCCTAACTGTACTCTGCAATTTACGCATCTCTGCGTTTTCTAGCCTATAACTACCAGTGTCCGTACTCTGGCGATGATGCGGTGCGTTATTTAAGCAGTTTGGAACCATTTTAAAAATGTAAATGAGCAATTAATTCGTTGTGGGGCTGTGTGACCTTCTATTGTCTAGGTGACACACATAAATTGTTTGTTTATGGAAACTTAGCAAAGCTGGCTCACCCTACAATGATGTAGGACATGCAGGACATCTGATATAGCCATATGTGATCTTTAATCATCATAATTATTGTTTCCTTTAACTTGACATGTCAATATCATATAATATATTTTATGTGAACTAATTCCCTACTTTTCTTATTAAGGGTCAGTTTGCGTTCTACTCTCTGTCTGTTGTCTTTTAATAAAGAAAATGTTGTTGTAACAACAATTTTAGGTTATTTAATTGGAAAGATGACTCTATTATTTTATTAATATTAAATGGGTACAAAGAAAATATGGTTTGATTGTCTGCGGCACTGTTTACACCACATCACCTTTAACTATTTTTATCACTTTCATTTTATCACTGGCCGTAAATGGATACTTATCTAGATTCTTCAAAATAAGAAAGCAATTAAAATAGGTGACAAACACTTTTTTTCTAGCATAATATTTCTTTAGTTCCTCATAATAATGAACATTTTGGATACCTACCAAATCTATGTTATGCAATCATGTACTTTTAATGAGTATATTAGTAATAAGACTAAAGGATGATTGAGGTGTCTAGCTCTAACTAAAGCTAAAAAAAGCTTGTGTTTTTTTTTTATGAATAATACCAATAGCTATGATACTGTATTACCTATTCTACATTTTTAAACTCTATTATAACAACTACTGTCTTCAACAAAGTTACATAACAATGCTCAACACTCCATAGATTAAATAAAGGCAGCTTTCAAAAACAAACGGTTGCATGCCGCACTATAATAATGGATTGTAAAGTAAATACCATGAAAGAATGTTCATGCATTTTCAAATGGGCTGGATATTTCTTTATTTTCCGTGCTGATTAGTATTGGAGAACAAAAGTATTCAATTCAATTAGTGTTAGTACAATGGCCAATGTCCGAATGCATTTATGTGTTCTACTGGACGGTTAACCACAGATTGGTGAATGTCCTGATTAATAATAGATCTTAAGACTATGAACATTGGGCCTGATTTTGCAGACACCTCCTAATTTCATTTAAAGTTATACCTGTCATTTTCTTATCGACTGACAGGGAAAAGAATGGATGATAGAGAGCTGTTAATTTTAATATGAATGAATAAATAACCCAGACGAATCAATTAGGCATCACGCTAGTGTGCAACCTGTATGACATGTGTTGTTAACTTAGTTCTTGTTGGGTTATTTATTTTATTAGCCATAAATTCAGATACAATATTTTTATTTTTATACCAATTCCATTATTCGGCGGTAACGTTTAGGTACGTATCTGTAACGTTTAGGTATGTATGTGCCCATTGGCATAGGCCTCCCCCAATCTATTCCACTCCTCTTTGCATTTAGCCGTTCTAGTCCAGGTTCTGCGGGCCACTCTAACGATTTCATCCTTCCATCGTTGGAATGGTCTTCCTCGGTTTCTTTTGCCTTGTTGGGTTATTGGTCAATATAAAATTTTGAAAGGGTTGTTGTATTCTTGGGAACAGCACACTTTTGTGTGCACCAATGAATGAACAAATATAGCATTTTCTTTAAGTATTACATGTTGGTCAGATTGAATTGTCATGGTCAAGTGGCAGGCAGGTTGTTAGTGAGTCATTCCGTCCACCTACATGTGGGTTTATTCATATTTTGTCTTCGCTATATATTAGTACTCGCTCACTCACCTGTGTCATAGAATAAAGAAGAATACTATACAGAAAGGAAACTCTGTTCTGCCTGTACATGCATAGCAAGTTGAAATTAGGTACCTTCTTTATTACAACATATTTTCCAACTTTAGATTTTTAAAGATAAATATAGATAAATTATACAAAAACATTTCAAACCTTTAACATTAATGAGGAAAAGTTAAATTAAGTTAGTTAAATGTTTATAAAAAAAATAAGTAGGTAGGTATATTGTGTTTAAATTTGGAATATAAACAAGTTTGCATATATGATATTGTATTACATTTACCAGTTTTTTTTTTATAAATTACTTTTCTGCCTCATTTATTCATTGTTGAGTTTACATTACTAAACAATTTCACATATTAGTAATTTAATTTGTTTTTTTTATTATCTTATAATTAGCTATCTATAAAATTTAATTTTGTATTGTGCTTTTTGGATCTCATTTTTTTAATGACCTTCATTTGTATGCCCAACATGTGTGACTCAATCAATTTGAATATGTACATACGTAGACTCACGCTCGTAATCCCTAATAGGGTGGGCAGAGCCACATGTTATCAGAGCCACTGTTGATACAAAGTCTTAGAGGGATATGTTGCACCAATTTGTATTATAATTTATAATTCAGCATAGAGGAATTTGACGAATGTTTTTAAAATAAATAGGTTTTTTTTAATTTATAAACTTGCTATCAGTCCTTGGACTTTCAGTAGTTCTTTTATATGTCGAGTGAGGCTTGTCCTTCCATTGTTGGACAACCTTCATTGTGATAGGTTATCCCATATATATGGGATCCCACAATGTAGCCGCCTAAGACGTCTCGTATTGAGCAGTTCCCTAAGGTTCTGGGCATAGTGGTTTACATGGCGTGTGATTCTATCTTTGTATGATCTCTTTGTCATGTTAGATATTTCTTCCCTGACAGTGGGTAACTTATCTCTAAGTATTCGTGGATTTCATCCATGGGGCATTAACAATTTTCTTGGGCACATTATTCTGAAAAATATATAAGTAATATTTTTAATAACACAAGTAAGTTAGGTACTAGTTAAAAGATAAACACGATTGCAAACATATGTTGGTGTGACCCCCAACTTTGTCCACTTGCCAATGTCAACAGATGTCTTGCCTTGCGCATGATTCACTCCAAGGTACCGGGTGTTTATGTTTAGTGCGTTTATAGTTACCATCTGATTCATATTTTAACTGACAACAAACCCACAAAGTGTTTTTTGTGACTCCCACCGGGAGTCGAACCCGGGAACTCTAGCTACAAAGACCAATGCTCTAACCACTAAACCACGGAGACCGTTTCACATTTCCTATTGATGTTCCAAGATCAGATTAGGCTTTAGTTTTGTTTTAGATTATCTTCCAGTAGGGTAAATATGTGGAATACTGAAAGACAGAAATGTGCAATGTACGGTCACGAGCATTAATATGTATACACTTTGTTAGTCTCACTAAATGTCAAGTATGTTAGTGCGACAGAGTCCTAAAGTGGGTACATTTTATTGCTCATGACTGTACAAACCGACGACAACACGCCTCTTGTAGAATCTCGAGTCTGTGGAAGACAAAAAGTAGGTGACGTCTGCTCCTTGACACAGATATGAAGCGCAGGTCAAGCTGGCTTTGAAGGTGAACAGATGATATCCATGCCAAAATAAGGGGGTTTCTTCGAGAAAATGCGTCTACTGTATTATGTTACATTTATATTCAGTCGTAGCCACTGCTTATTTCACGTCGACGCGACGGCTGCGTTGTTTACATTCTACCGGAAGACTAACAGCCTCCGTGGTCGAGAAGTTGAGCGTTGGGCTCACGATCCGGAGACCCCCGGTTCGAATCCTGGTGGGGACATATCACAAAAAACCATTTGCGATCCCTAGTTTGGTTAGGACATTACAGGCTAATCACCTGATTGTCGAATGTAAGACGATCCATGCTTCAGAAGGCACGTTAAGCCGTTGGTCCCGGTTACTACTTACTGATTAAGTAAGTAGTCGTTACATGAGTCATGTCAGGAGCCTTTGGCGGCAATGGTAACCCTAATACCAGGGTTGATGAGGTTGGTAATCCACCTCACAAACCACACGATAGAAGAGCCGCAAGTAAGAGAGAAACGCTCTGACGTCACCTTGCCTATTTCATTACAGATTACGAGTGTAAATTTTATACATAAACAGCCTATATACGTCCCACTGCTGGGCACAGGCGTCCCCTCAATCAACCGGAGGGGGTATGGAGCATACTCCACCACGCTGCTCCAATGCGGGTTGGTGGAGGTGTTTTTAGGCTAATAGCCGGGACCAACGACTTAACGTGCCCTCCGAAGCACGGAATCATCTTACTTTTTCGGACAATCAGGTGATTCAAGCCTGATAAGTCCTTACCAAACAATGGACAGTCTCACAAAGTGATTTCGACAATGTCCCCATCGGGAATCGAACCCGGACCTCCAGATCGTGTGCCTATCGCTCGAACCACTAGGCCACGGAGGCTGTTGTAAATTTTAGTATTCTGTATGATTGCCTCCGTGGTCCAGTGGTCGAGCGTTGGGCTCACGATCTGGGAGGTACCAGCTTCGAATGCCGATAAGAGAAGATGAAAATCACGTGTTCCATAGTTTAGTTAGGACAATGCAGGCTGATCACCAGATTGTCCGAAAGTAAGATGAACCGTGCTTCGGCCGTTAAGCTACTATTTACTTAAGTAAGATGTAGTTGTTACATAAGCCTTTGGCGGCTCAATAGTAACCCCGACACCAGGGTTGATGACTTCTTCAAGTTTACTGTATTGCTTATTTCCTCTAACTTAATTTCGATTAAACTAAATAGAAATAAGTTGTCATGATCGGTTCGACACGGGATTATACAGAATTCAATTACATTTCCCGAGTGAGATCGTGATTCATCTTCTATCGCCATTTTATCGACGCTATGACAAAATGTTCAAGCTCATTTAATGGTTTGGTTGCTACCTTTTCCTTTAAAGTCATAGATCGAACACATAACACATACACAGCCTATATACGTCCCACTGCTGGGCACGGGCCTCCCCGCAACCCCCCACAGCCCTCAAGCCTCCTCCATACCCCCTCCGGTTGATTGAGGGGAGGCCTGTAAGATCGAATGTCCTTTAAAAAAACCAAACCCATTGTTTAATTATTGTGTCTGTAAGGCTGAGTCTTATGAGGTTAACATTAAAACTATGCTATCACACTCAATTGTTAATAAACTGTAACAGGGTAAGCAGGTAGCCCAGCCGCTGGTGGTTAGCGGAGAGTTGCCGTTCTATACACAGTACTAATCCTTATTCTATGACTAAAGTAAGACCAAGAGGGGGTGAGGTAACCGCGCTATATGAATTAGTGCGGGGCAGGGAGTTACCGTACTATGCGTTGTACATTGCACGGAACTTAATTTTAACAGTCAGACATCATAACACATTAAGCATTTTGCCTCAAAACTCCAGAATCAGAATCATTTATTCAACGTAATTATCATAGATAAACTTGTTGAAGATCAATGTAACATTTTGAATTTCCGTCATTTCGCAAGGTGTTATGGCTGAAGAGAAGAAATGACAAGAAACTGCAACAGCAACAGATCTTTTAAAAACCAGTGCGGGTATACATTACAAGTTATTTAATAACTAGAGGAACACATTCAATACCAGACATTTTTATCATTTAGGTAATCTTATAATAAGCTTTTTTACATAAAGTAAGCTTCACATGAGCTTTTTTTCTCCATTCCATACTTTAAGATTCGAATTCGAACTTATTCTTTCAGTAAGTACTTATTCTTTTTTACTTCGTATTGTTATCTTTTATAATCATCTCATCACGTAATTTATTCATCATTTCGTATACTTTTTATCTCGTAAAGATAATTGTCTTCGTTATCCGTCGGAGATCACGCGCGTAGATATTTGTTGATAATATTTTGCCTGATAAGTGGTGAACGTCAAAGTTCAATGTGATATTGATATCATCATCATCATCATTGGCCTTATACGTCTGTTTCAGACGATAAGGCGACGATATTGATATAAGCTTCTTCTATCGTGTGGGTTGTGAGGTGGATTACCAACCCCATCAACCCTGGTGTCAGGGTTGCTATTGAGCCGCCAAAAATCCCTGGCATGGCTCATGTAACGACTACTTACTTAGATCAGTAAGTAGTAACCGGGACCAACAGCTTAACGTGCCTTCCGAAGCACGGATCATCTTACTTTCGGACAATCAGGTGATCTGAATGTGATGTCCTAACCAAACTAGGAGTCACAAAGTGATTTTTGTGAAATGTCCCCACCTGGATTTGAACCCGGGACCTCCGGATCCTGAGCCCAACGCTCAAAGTGGACTACGGAGGCCGTTATTACGCGAATCATAACATTTTCGTATTATCGATAAAACACTCACATTAAATGTTTCTTAATAATGACTATCCCATCTAATATCAACACTGTATAAGATAATTTTGGCTCACTGACCTTATGTTTAGATTCAGTCGCTTTTATTTCGAAACTATATGTCTGCCCGTGATTTAATTCGCGAAATTTCATGATATATTTAACTTTAAAAGTTGTATGTAAACTTTCAATTCCTTATTTAACCGCTTAGAGGTTGAATATCTCAAAATCCCGTCTAAGTGAGCACTTACGCTCTTTAAGGAACCTACTAGTCTTGAGTTTCTGAGATTTCGTGATTAATCTGTAAATGGTATTTAAAATTATTTCTAAAGCTTACAAGTGACGTCAAAATAAGCACCTCTCTGTTTTTCTCTGTGTACTTCGTCCAGTCGTAGCACGGGCCGCGGGCGTTGTTTTTGCCACCTGTCTCGACGACGCCACATCGCCAATGTCACCGGACGCAGCTCTGACCCAAATGTCAAAATCGACGCTCGTTTCTGTGTCAAGTTGACAGTTCAAGCTTCAATCCGCCGAGGAATTAGCGGTTGTATGTTGTATGACGCCACTGTTGAAAAATATCAGGTTTATAGGAACGGTACTTTTTAATGGATTTTTGCAATGCAAATGTGGAAGTAAAATGTAAAAAAAATGTGTGCCTATTTTTGGCGGAGTGTACTGATAACAGGCCATTTAAGAGTAAGGTAAGACTGAGGTGATGCGGGGCGGATGGTTACCGTTCTATACACACGTACTCTTTATTCTACTATTTTCTAAGAAATTCTCATCAGAAATCCTCAACTCTCAGACTAACCTGCCCAGGTTAGGATTTTAATAAGGGCCCTCACGGGGCATTGCAGACTCAATAAGCACCTACACAGAATGGAGCTGACCGAGTCCCCTTTATGCAGATTCTGCTTAGGGGAGGATGAGACGCCACTACATCTGCTGTGCAGCTGTGATGCTCTCATACATACTAGAAGCCGTACACTTGGGGGCCACATAATGGACCACCGGGAAGTCATGGAGCTTTCTCCCAGAAAGACGTTGGATCTCTTCGAACGGATCGGTCTAGAGGAGGATTTTTAAATGTAGGGATTTAGGGCACAATAGATCTGACAAGGCCGCAGTGATCTCGCGGGCTGTATTCAATTCGGCGCTCACAATTCTTAAATAATAATGATATGAGTTTCACACTACCCTTTGGGGCTCGACAAAATAGACGTTAGTTTTTTTTTTCTTTTTTCAAATTCAAAAAGAGAAAAGGAAGCTTTTCATAACATAAGTATCATTAAGATATTCACTAGTGCTGTGCCATCTTGTCATCAACATAATTACAATCCCCGTTGTACCCCGATGCTGACCTTACTCGATAATTGGCCAATTTTGAAACAAACTTATTATTTTACTGTCTGTCATCGTCGTTTTTTCTACATAATACAAAAGGTTATGCAATTAATTGTAAGGAATATAAACAGTTATTGTTATTAACTGTTCAATGGTCGTCATTTAATTGTTTAATAAAAAATGTCTTATAATAATCGGTCAACAGTATAACAGCTAGTTTCCAACTAGTCAAATCAGTTACTTTTTACTAAACGTCAAAACACGAAATTACTATGGAAGTTGTATGAAAAAGTAACCTGTGACGTCATAGAAAAACGTGACAAAATGGCGCACTTATTAATTACATTTTTCTTTATTAAAATTCATAAATAAGTTAAATGGAAAAAAGGAAACGTTTTTGTCACCTTTAGACCTGTTTTTATTTCGTAAACAGAATTTCATAATTTATCTTTGACTGATAAAATTAGGAGGTATCTGCAGGAGTCGGGACTAATAAACTTTTAAATAAGTAACTCATTAAGGTAAAAGAAAAAAAATACAATTGGATTTTAAAGGTTGCATTCGTAGGACTGAATTGCTGGACCCGACTTTGGATGGGAACATTCAAACACGAAAGTCTACCAAGCGCTTGTAACAATAATAATCGCAAAATAGTCCAAAAAATCCGGTTTGATTACTCAGGTGGTGGCTACTTCGCAGTTCACAGACGTTCGGTTCACTATTCTAAAATTACACGTTTGGCATAGTTGAACAGATTAAAAAAAAAAGAAGACGTGGCCTTTTCTTAATTCTAAGTTAGTAAGTAAAAAGTTTAAGTTTAAAAGTTAGTTGAGGCGCTCGATGGCGCAGCGGTAAACGCGCTCGGTCTGCGTTTGTTGAAGTTAAGCAACTTTTGCAAAGGCCGGTCATAGGATGGGTGACCACAAAAAAAGTTTTCATCTCGAGCTCCTCCGTGCTTCGGAAGGTACGTTAAGCCGTTGGTCCCGGCTGCATTAGCAGTCGTTAATAACCATCAATCCGCACTGGGCCCGCGTGATGGTTTAAGGCGCGATCTCCCTATCCATCCATAGGGAAGGCCCGTGCCCCAGCAGTGGGGACGTTTATGGGCTGATGATGATGATGAAGTAAAAAGTTTATTTCCTCCGCAAAGTACATGGTATGTCAACTTGTGAAAATCAGCCCCTAAAGGGATGAAAATGGGGGTGAAAAAATAGTGAGAAAACAACTCAGGCGGTAAACTAGTAAAGTTATAAACAAGCGATTCATTCGCTGTAATAACTTAAGTTTAGTACCAGCAGTAATTTACTTAGAGTCGTTGTTATTTTAAGGAAGTACTAAGAGTTGTCTGAACATGTCTGAGGGATAATATTATCTTTGTAAACAACTCGGTTTGAAGTAACATTGTTCATAACTGCAGGGTGGTCGCCCGATTAAGGGCTTTGAGGCATCCCATCCTTTTCCTACTTGCAACTTTGTAATTTAGCCATCCTGCTTTAACAAGTTGTAATTTGAATGGGTTTTCATTTCCATAGGGATTTAGAAAGCGATATTTTTAAACTGCTGTTTCGAAGCGTGTGTCCGAAATTAGATACAATAACAAAACGCAGCGAGTTTAGACATGTCGTGTGTGGCTAAGGATGTTATTTTTGTAAAAAAAAACAACGCTAATGTTTTTTACTCAACATAGTGTTCAATGACGTAAAACGACGATAAAATCCGCGAACCTATTAACTCCCATCTAAGTTTAGTAACCCACAGTTTTAGTGGTCTAGTTGAGGCGAACGAACGACACAACCAGGACCACATAACTCGCGTTACCACCAACACGTATCATGACTCATATCATCCCGACGACCGTTTTGATACTGCAACCCTATCATTTTGAAACGTCACAGTTTCGCGTGCAAGTGCAATGACTCGCCTGCGTTTCGTACCCGGCGGTGTTATTCACCTGCGGGGTTCGACGACCCCGCACAGCTGATCGCGGCCGCATAGACACGTGCCGTGACGCCCCACTCTCCTCCCCTTTATCCTCCCCCTGTATTCCTATCTTCAGAAAAAAGTTCACAAGAATAACTAATTCCATACAACGGCATTAACGTTGTAATTGTAACCCTTTTTGTTTTAACACACCATTAACTCGCTTCTCCATTTAACATCTTAATTGACGTTTCATTTTGGTTGGATTAAATTTGGATTAGCCTCATTCAGAGGTTCTCAGTATTATTTAGCGATTTATTACGGGCGTGTCAATGAACTTTGTTCAAATATAGATTTGACAAAGAATTCTTGCGTCACCAAACGGGTTTGAAGTTCGACATGGATGGTGGATGTGTTAAATGTAGTGAATCTCCTTGGTGGTTTCCGTTGCAAAAAGTGTGATGTGTTCCCGCTTGAATAGTTTCTTAACGAGCCATTGCTTGGAGACGTTAGTTATGTCAATTCCAATCAAAAATTGTGACCGTATAATGGCGGGAAACTTGAAGGTAAACCAGTTTTCCGAGCGTTGACTCCTATTGTTGACGAGTAATTCATTCAATTACCCAAGTGGTATTGGGCTGTTGTTGAAGAATCTCTATCTAACTGCTCACACGTGACAATAAATTAATTCAAAGTAGACCAGGGGGGTTAAAATGGCCAATGCTATTTGACATTTGTTTGCATTCCGCACTTACTTTTATATGCGCAAATTTCAATTTGCAATATTGCTTTCTTAGATGAATTGCTTCGATGTGGCCATTTTAACCCCCCAGGATACATTAGAAATGGTTTCATTTCTCAGGAATTCATGTCTCGGGAAAAGCCCATGATGATACTTAAGCGCATTAACAATGAAAGGAAACATGTTAAAATAAACTGTATTAGTGTTATAATACAATAGCCATAGCCGTGGTAGCCCAGCTGGTTGGATGCTTGCCTCTCACTTTGAGGTCGCAGGTTCGAATCCAGCACAGGCCTAAACCAATGATTGTCGAATTTGTTTTCGAATTCATGTTTGGATCATAAATGTTTATCACGTGCTCAGCGGTGAAGGAAAACATCGTGAGGAAACCCACATTCCAAAGAAATGCATTTTCGGAGGTATATGACCTAACTTGTATTGGGCTGGTTTTCCCTTCGCGGGTTGGAAGGTCAGACACGCAGTCGCTTCTGTAAAAAACCGGACCTGTCAAATCTTCAGGTTAGGTAAGTGGACCCTGTGGAAAAAACGAGATAATGCTTGGGGGATGAGTGTTTTTAATACCATATTAGCATAAGTTAGGTTAGGTTAATGAACGGCTAATTAGAGCTTTGCAATCTATTACTATTGAATCAGAGTATTGTCATTGTTCAGTATTGTGAGCTGTCAGTACTATTATATAGAGGCGGAGGACAGGAGTCCTAGTATGGCTTTGTAATAGACTACTCTGGGCGCCATCCCACTTGCGTCAGACAGAGTACTGCGGGGCGGAAGGCAAGAGGAAAACCACTGCCCTGTTTTTCCCTAAAAAGGTAGCATGGAAAATGCTGCACCGACAAGAGCGTGGCTCTTAAATTGATGATAAATTAGAGCGTTACGACTGCAAATTCCAAAACCGTATTTGTAACGCTATCTTAGCTAAGTTGCAAACGATTATATGACAATCGTCAGTTTGTCATAATCGTTTACAACTTGGATTCAATTCAGTTGACACGCTATCACTAGATACTCTTTGCTTTTAATAGTAATAAGAAAACAAGTCAAATAGGAATATCATTTCATGCATACACTTACAGATTATGAAGGCTTATGTTTTCAAACTAAGTTAATTTGTAGAAGGATAATGAATTGTACCCACGTGATGGTTTAAGGCCCGATTTCCCTATCCATCCATAGGGAAGGCCCGTGCCCCAGCAGTGGGGACGTTAATGGGCTGGTGATGATGATGATGAATGAATTGTACGTCGTTTAAGTAAGGTGATGGTTATGTAAACAAATCTCACTCTAAGCTCATATTAGTGCAGATCGTAGAACAAGCAACAAAAAGACATTTAAAAAAATGGTCCCGTCAACGCACCCGATCCTCTCTGAAGAAAAAGACCCAAGGTTAGCCAAACTTTTAAGATATCGAAACGCGAATCAAATACCTTTTTATTCAATAGAACTCCATATCAAATAATTACAAATTAAAATACTGTATTTAATGAAAATGAAAACTAGAAGCTCAAATCTAGGTGGCAGCACTGTTGCGTGCATCTAAATTTTGACAGTTCTCTATACTGCTAAAATTCATGATAAATTGCTATAAAATGTGGAGCAACGTGGAGTATATCCCGACTGAAGGCTGAGTTACGTAAAAGAAAAGCAGCCATTTGGAAAGAGGCTGTTTAGATTGAAAATTTTCTTTTTTCCGACCTTTCTTAGGGACTAAATATAACAGTATGAATTTGCAGTTAAACTGCGTAAAGGGTTATAGTGTAAAAATATAGCCAAAACAATATGTTTGTTTACTCAAATAGTATGGGGAACTGGCATAATTTAAGAACACTCAACAGTAGCGACACCTGATGGGAGAGATAGGCAGTTTTGACATCATTATGCCAAAAATAATTTCGCGGAAACCTGCTGACATTTCTTCAGCTCCTCCACCACCAGCTTCTGCTGAACCCACTTTAAGTATCACTGAACTAAACTACTTAAAGTGGGTCTAATACAGATTTCTAGGTCTTCAATCATCTTCTAAATCTAAACTATGGGAATACTAGTTAAGTAGTTAACATTAGAGCAATTACGTGTGGTAAAACATTACGCAACGAGCAGCGTCAGCGACGCATCAATAATTGGCGGTCGCGTGCGCCGGCGCCGATTTATCAGCGTTCATTGTACGGTGGTTGTTGCCCCGACCACACTGTTCAGTTCATACCAGGGGCGTTAAATCCACTTAAGTAATTCATCTTAAAAGCAATATTGCAATTCGACATATGCGCATAAAGTGCGCAATGTCAACAAATAATGATACATACATACATACATAAACTCACGCCCGTAATCCCTAATGGGGTGGGCAGAGCCACAAGCAATCAAAGACAACTTGCAGCCACTGTTGATACGTTATCGTAAGCTGGATATGATGAACCTTATGGTGATAAGGGATCAGCCTATCGCCCATAACATTAGTCCATCATGTTATAGGACACAATCCCTCTGTCGGTTTTTACGACATGCCCGGGAAGACAACCAGCTGAACGTGTTCTATGTTTTTTATTTGCTCCCAGAACAGCATAGAAGCAAACAAATAATGATAAATAGCAATTTTTCCTTTTTAATGAACTGCTTTGTTGTGGTCTAAAGAATATAAACTTTGTAAAATCTTCAATGTCTCGTCCGCAAGTTTATTTTTTTATAACCTTCGTTTGTTAGACTAACAATCCTATAGACAAATATTGTAGCCCCGAACACGGATCACCTTTTTAAAACATACATATTATTTATCCTTGCCTGAATCTAAGTAGGTACAGATACGGAGGTATATGGCCCACTGCCCACAGTGTGCCGTGACTCTCCATACAAAAATCTTATTCTTACCGTATGCCGAATTGATATGTGTGCCGTACACGTATGTCCAAACGAGTGAGACAGTCCGCGAGCTCCTTTTTCTCCCTTAGCGGTTACGGCCATTTAAGACTAAAGTAAGAGCCAAAAAGAGACATGAGCTCATTTGGAATTTACCACGAGGCATGGGAGGAGCTCGCCGATGATCGAGACCTGTGGAGGAAGCGTGTGCTCGATGGACGCGACACTCATGATCACACCTGGTTTGACACACTGGCGAGCAGGAGAATGAAACGCCATGAAACCGACAACAATCCACCAGTTGGAGACTTCTCCTGCAGAGTGTGCGGTAGAGTTTGCCGCTCTAGGATTGGCTTGCACAGCCATGAAAGAAAGTGCATTTCTTCGAGGCAATGACGTCATAAATCGTCTGAAACAGATGTATAAGGCCAATGTATGTATGTATGTAAGAGCCAGAGGGGGTGAGGTCAGCGTCCGATACGAATTGGTGCGGGGCGGATAGTTCTACACATAGTATTATTCAGCACATGTCCCCTTTTCTGTATCAAAGGGGAGTAGGAGCGTACTTCATTACGCCACCGGTACGAAAAATACCCGTCACACATTTATAGAGGTATCTAAGACACATACATACATAAACTCACGCCTATTTCCCACCGGGGTAAGCAGAGACTATATAATTCCATTTGCTTCGATCCTGACACCTAAGAAGAAGAGAGAGACCAATAAAAAAATGGTGTAGATTCTGGCAGACACACCATATTTTTATTTTAGTCCGGCGGCTCTAAAAATAGTTGTGTCCTTCACTTACGACGAGTGTTAGACAGAGATATAACTAATTTAAACGGGCACCAACATCGGTCAATATTAAATGTCCTAAACTATATTCTACCTATGCGTTGCGAAAAATCTCCCAAGGAAATTAGTCATTTGATTCTATGCCAAATGTATAATGACTAATACTCAATTTATTTCGGTAGCGGCAATATTGCATAGATAATTTATTTTGTATTTAATGTCTGAATTCGACTTTATGAGTTTGAATTCATGTTTGGAACGTAAATTATTGAATAGATTCACTGATTTCCAAGGGTTGGGGCCTGGTGACTTGTAGTACAAGGGAAATCTTTATACAAGCATCAGCTCCTTAAAATACACTTATATTGTATCTCAATGTTAGCGTATTAAATTACATTTTTTGTTTTATGTGGAAAGATAAACCTTTTATTATTAAACTCAATTGTAATTCGATCCTTTCTTATTCTATCAAGCAAGATAATTGCACCTAACTACACGAAAGATTCCAAAACATTAAAAAGCATAAAATTCTTAAGAAGTCAGGCCTATTTAAAGCGAATGTTAATTATATCTAATGACGTAATTGTATGCAAAACACTGCAGAACGCGAATGTCCATTATTCACTTACGCTCCCATTGATTATTGTGTTACTTCCATTTAGATAATTGCATACGATGATGCAGTAAAGTCTATTCATGTACAATATGCAGATGTTCCCACTACCTAGTTATAAAAACAAACACTTACCCTTAATACTTCTTAACGGCCTCGGAAGTCAACTTATCCACTACAGAGGTAAGCTCATTATCCGGATGTCCCATCGAGATGGTGGGGACATATCACAAAAAATCACTTTGTCATCCTTATTTAGGTTAGGACATTGCAAGCTGATTACCCGAATGCCCGAAAGTAAGATGATCCGTGCTTCTGAAGTCACGGGCTACTGTTTACTTAAGTATAATAGGAATACTCTTTATTTACCTTTGAAAAGACAAATAGATAATAGAGTTAAATGAGCAATGTTAGGGCCTTTGGTGGCTCAATAGTAACCCTGTACACCAGGATTGATCAGGTCGGTCATTGATCTCACAAACCACACGAGAGAAGAGAAGAGGAGAAAAATATTAAGTGTAGGCAAGTTGTCTTCAGGTGATCTGCGGCTCTGCCCAACCTAATATGGATTAAGTGCACGAGATATGTGTTTTATGCTTAGATGAAGAACTGCACTGAAGTTAGACTTCATCCTCTCCAAATTGAGTCAATAGTTTACACAAAAGTTGAGTCATAAAATGTCGAAATAACGGAGTACCAAAACGCGGTTATTATAATTTATTTCTTGGGTAAATTGACCACCTGATGGCCTCCTCAGATGACCCAGTACGACCAATCGATTTGACCGACCAATTAACAGAAGTTCTTTGAACTCCTGACCAAATTGGGCTGTCCAATCACGTAATTCGGTATTGAAGAAGATTTAAGGCATTTTACAAAATCATAACCAAACTAGCCAAATTGACCGGAAAACAGGTGACCTGATCGACCAAATAAATAGAAGTACTTTGAATTCCAACTTTCAAATTCCAATTTGATTTTGGAAGGCAATATTTGGATTTTGGGGGTTGAATCTTTATGTGAATTATACCAAATCGTCACCAAACCACCCATCACATTATGTCCATTCAATAGATTATTATGACCTTATAATTGTACGTAATCCGCCAATAAACAAAAGTACTTTGAACTTCTGACCAAATTCCACCGCCATCATGGCACAGTTTGGTAGGATTATAGCTATATGGGAATGTAACAATATCATAACCAATTATTTGCCTCCACGCCCGTGAATTATCCATGTAACAGATATGACCTCTCAAAGCCACATGCTCTGGTCACGGTGGTGCGTGTCTCCACAAAAACTGTAATCTGTTCCACCGACTGGCTCGGTTTTTCTACCGGCTACCGTCCTAGCTCGTGCTTAGCGAGCTTCCTCACTGCACGATACCATTGCGATATTGAAACAAATGACGATTTGGTTACAGGACAGGTAACATAAATACATACTTATCTATCTGCCTAGCGTTGTCCCGTTTTTCACAGGGTCCACTTACCTAACCTGAAGATTTGACAGGTCCGGGTTTTTTACAGTAGTGACTGTCTCTCTGACGTTCCAACCCACGAAGGATAAACCAGCCCAAATACAGGTCACATATAATGTGGGTTTGCTCACGATGCATGTTTTCCTGCACCGCTGAACACGTGATAATAATTTATGATCTAAACATGAATTCAAAAACAAACGGATATAGGACAGATAACAACTTATGAAATCTGAGAATGACGTCAAAAAATGTTCAATCGACAAAGTTTTTGTCCATTAGACCATGTACATGTGATCTGATACTGGTAATGCCAGCGTACCCTAAAATTGTACATCAATGCGATATCCGATCTACGTATAGTGTTGGCTTACGATAGGCCACAACCGATAGACTACCTATCGATAGTAGATTAAAACCAATAATATCAATAGTTGTCTATTCTTCTATCGTGTGGGTTGTGAGGTGGATTACCAACCCCATCAACCCTGGTGTCAGGGTTGTTATTGAGCCGCCATAGGTCCCTGACTCATGTAACGACTATGTATTTACATCAGTAAGTAGTAACCGGGACCAACGGTTCACAAAGTGATTTTTGCGATTTGTCCCCACCGGGATTCGAACCCGGGACCTCCGGATCGTGAGCACAACGCTCAACCACTGGACCACGGAGGCCGCCAGTAGCCGCAATAGTTCATAACTGTCCATAGTCTTGCTTCTGACTAGTTTTACGCAACGCTATACGATCGCGCCGTGAGGAAGGTCACTCATATTTAGTTGGTAATACGACGGTTCAATCGTTCAATCAGGAAGGAACGTCGAACGTTCATTACAGCTTCTTATTAGTTTCTTGGCGTTTATCGGAATTTAATCGCGGTTTATTGGTCTTGTATCGTGGTGTTGGAGAATTTTCAGAGTCCGTATGGTAGCTTAGTTTTTGTATAAAGCTATCAGCATCATCTTGAGAACCGCCTGCGCCTTAGGTAAACTTTTCTTAGATAAGTGAGGAAATCTGCGAGAGATACAATTTGCATCGTAATGTTTTAAAGTCTATTCCTCTTCTTCTATCGTGTGGGTTGTGAGGTGGATTACCAACCCCATCAACTCTGGTATCAGGGTTATTATTGAGCCGCCAAATTCCCCTGACATGGCTCATGTAACGACTACGTACATATAACCATATTCTAAGCTATTACATGGGGTTTAAACATAGTTGGTGAGGAGTGAGTGTATGTACTAGTAAACAGAGGGCTGCCTACCCCGGCTGTGTTATATATGTTTATCTTAAGAATTTCAATATAAAATCAAATCTTACAAGTTTGAAGAGTAGTAATTAAAGAAAGAAAGACATTATTTCTTATAAAAGGACGCCACACACTTTAACAATAAAAAAACATCAGACTCAAAAACTTACACTAATATCATACAAGTACATTACAGTGAAGGACCACAAAAATACATAACCCTCCTTTTGCTTCGCCGCAGTCGGGTAAAAAAAAACATGGTCAAAACAAAGCTGAGCGATTTTATGAGTTCTCTATCTTACATTAAAATCTAAATTAAAGCTAAAGAATAAGTCCAATCAATGTTAATGACTTCTAAAACTTAGCTCGTCTGCGTTTCCCACGGGTAATTGGAATGAGTCACAGATCTCATATTTCAGCAAAAAAAAAGGCTGGGATATATTGAAAGAATTGAAACAGATAGATGTAATTTTTTTTTTACCTTTGATGGGTTTGCTCTTGGCCCCAGACTTGCCCGAAGGCATTGATGAGGCATAAGATGGAGTCTTAGAAAAACGTGACAATATTTCGCATTTATTAACACATTTTTCATTAATAAAATTCATACAGGGTGTTAGTGACATCGTAACGAAAACGAAATATTAAGTGGAATTTTCCGTCGCAAAAGTATGGATAGGAAAATAATTAAAAAAAACACACAAAAATTCATGAATTTTTTGACAGGAAATTCCACTTGATATCAACTCAGAATCATGGTCTGAATCATCCCCCTCAATATTCGTTACGGTGTCACTAACACCCATACCTACTTGTATGGCTACCGTATGTACTTGTACGGGGTGTAAGTGACATCGTAACAAATACTGAGAGCGATGATTCACCTGATTATTCGTAGTTAATATCAAGTGGAATTTTCCATCGCAAAAGTACAGAATTGAAAATAATTTTAAAAAACGACGCGACGGAAAAATCCGCTTGATATCGACTCAGAATCATGGTCTGACTCATCCCTCAAAGTTTTCGTTACGATGTCACTAACACCCTGTATATAAGATAAACAGAAAAAAGAAAACGGTTTTCGTCAGTTTTAGATCTATCTTTATTTAGTAAATCAGAATTTCATAATTTATCTTTGACCTAGGAAACTAGCCAATTTAAAAAAGAAAAGCAACCAGTGTCTTTAAGTATTGTGTTTAACTATTAAAGAGTTTTTATAACGGGAACATTCCCATTTTGAGAGCGTTCCCGGGAACGACATACTAGACACATTATTATATTATTATTTTAAAATTTCCTGTTTTACACTTTAACTATTTTATATTTTATTTTGTATAATTGGATTTTTATATTCTATACAGGGTGTTAGTGACATCGTAACGAATACTCAGAGGGATGATTTAGACCATGATTCTGAGTTAATATCAAGTGAAATTTTCCGTCGCAAAATTCATGTTATTTTTTTAGATTTTTTAAATTATTTTCAATTCTATACTTTTGCGATGGAAAATTCCACTTGATATTAACTCAGAATAATCAGCTGAATCATCCCTCTCAGTATTCGTTCGATATCAAGTGGAATTTCCTGTCGGAGAAGTCATGACAATTTTAGAGCTTATTTAAATTATTTTCCGTCCCATACTTTTGCGACGGAAAATTCCACTTGATATCAACTCAGAATCATGGCCTGAATCATCCCTCAAAGTTTTCGTTACGATGTCACTAACACCCTGTATTTTTATATTTTATATTGTAATGGGTTTTGTTTCTGCCTTTAATAAAGAATTATTATTATTGGGTTCGGCTCTTAATTATTCCTAGTCTCGGCCAAATGTGCAGATTGGCATGACTCATCAATACTCATCATTCATCGCTCCCTTTCTTCTGACAAACATTTAATTGCGTCTCAGTAAAGCAATAATAATTGCAGCCTTTATGTCCAGTTTTTGCTCTGGCTTTATTAATATGTATATAGAGGTTAATACGACGATATATCTCGAGAACCAGTAATGGTTGTCTAAAGGGCATGGTAGGGTGATGTTGTTTATTGATATTGCGGCGCTAGGGTCAGACTACGGTGTAATAAGGACCCCTGTGGATGCTATCTTCACTATTCTCCGTTATTTCTACACTTGTTAAGTATTACGATAATAGCAAAAATATTCTCTTAGAGATGCGAATTTTCAACTCTTTATAATGCACCTAGCGACCCGCCCCTAAAAAATGATATTATTTACAACATTACATTAAAAACCCCAAAAATAACAGTATTTCTCCACTATTTAATGGATGTTATTACATATAAACCTTCCTCTTGAATCACTCTATCTATTAAAAAAAACCGCATCAAAATCCGTTCTGAAAATCAGTGCCTGAACTTGTGCTCTTTAATTGTACATCTGACTACCCCATTGGGATACAGTCGTGAACTTACGTTATGTTAAACGTTGCCCGTTTCAAGTTCTTTCTTGATCTGTACTTGCAAAGACACTAACATTCGACATTAACAAAAAAGGTTATTATAAAGTTAGTGATTATTTAGAAGATATGAATGCATAGGTTAACTGTCTGAGAACTGATATTAGGCAGCTAAATTACTCATTGTATAAAAATATATTATGTTTATTTTTTTAAAGAACGTCTAGGGCCCTGTGCCGAGGTTATTCTTGCAGCTTCTTTTCCCCGGCTATACAGGTTGTGAGAAGCTGCAGTAGTTTTAGGCGGATGAGACGTTTGTTATGTAAAAATTGACGATTCAAAGTGTAAATATGTTACCTACTGAATAAAAATTTTTTTGAGGAGCTCGGTGGCGCAGCTGTAAACGCGCTCGGTCTGCGATTGTTGAAGTTAAGCAACTTTCGCAAAGGCCGGTCTATGGATGGGTGACCACAAAAAAAAAAGTTTTCATCTCGAGCTCCTCCGTGCTTCGGAAGGCACGTTAAGCCGTTGGTCCCGGCTGCATTAGCAGCCGTTAATAACCACCAATCCGCACTAGGCCCGCGTGGTGGTTTAAGGCCCGATCTCCCTATCCATCCATAGGGAAGGCCCGTGCGCCAGCAGTGGGGACGTTAATGGGCTGGTGATGATGAATTTGAATTTGAATTCTAACCTTCATTCCTTTTGTCCGCAGTCCGGAGCTACGACAAGCACGACAAATGCGGGCTGGTGTGGATACCGCGTGTGGTGGCGTACCGCTGCCGCACCTGCGGCATCTCCCCCTGCATGTCCATCTGCCGGGAGTGCTTCCACCGGGGGGACCACTCCACCCACGACTTCAACATGTTCCTCTCGCAGGCCGGCGGCGCGTGCGACTGCGGGGACAACTCCGTTATGAAGGAGGACGGGTTAGTACTGTAACATATAGGATTATTTGCAAAAAATATCGATCTGCACATTGTTAATACCCGGAATAAAAATAAACTTGCTTTACAAGTCAGTCGATTACATAAGATCACTAAATCTTTTAAGAGGCAATGTATACGTTTTTACAATAAGATTCCCATTGACATTCAGAATTTGCCTTATTAGGCAGCTAAATTGCTCAATTGTATAAAAATATATTTATTTTTTTTAAAGAGCGTCTAGTGCCATGTGCCGAAGTTTTTCTTGCAGCTTCTTTTCCCCGGCTATACAGGTTGTGAGAAGCTGCAGTAGTTTTAGGAGGACGAGACGTTCGTTATGTAAAAATTGACAATTCAAAGTGTAACATGTTACCTACTGAATAAAGATATTTTTGAATTTGAATTTAATACCGGAACTAGGATTAAAAGACATGTGGAGGCAGTTCTTCGCGTTTATTGTTCGTTTTTTTTTTACTATCACAATATATTCTTCTTAATTAAAACACATAGACACACAGGTATATGAGACTCCCGGGGAGTCTCATGATGATTTTAACGCGGTAAGAACCCGGTATAATGTGTTTTAATTATGATAATAACTGCGTAAAGCTCAAACAATATTCTTCTCCTATCGTGTGGGTTGAGTGGTGGATTACCCTAGCCATAGAGGCGGCCAATCAGCTCGCGACACCAAACACTTCAGAACCGATACCGACCCCGTCGGCGTGGTCGACGATTTCCCTCATTCAGCGCTTATCGCTATCGACCCACTAGGGTCGATTAATTCTTTCAAATATTCTTCCTCTCAGACTACGCCCTGAGCCGAGGTTCGCGCCCAACTGGGCACACTCAGGCCTGTTGTCTTTAATAAAATTATGTACCGGGTGAGAGCCTTCAGCGCTCCCCATTTGTCCGGCCAAGTAGTTAATGCCATCTGCGACAAATCTACAATAAGTCACGTCAAAAATATTATTATAAAAATATTATATTGGTGGATTACCAACCTCATCAACCATGGTGTCAGGGTTATTATTGACCCGCCATAGGCCTCAGACATGACTCGTGTAACGACTACTTACATCGGTAAATAGTAACCGGGTTTACGTGCCTTCCGAAGCACGGATCATCTTACTTTCGGACGATCAGGTGATCAGGTAATTCACCTCACAACCCACACGATAGTAGTAGTAGTACTTGCAAAAACGCTAACTGATAATCAAAAAGACTTAAAACATCACAAGGCTTGTCTGTCTAATCACGAAGATGATTCAAAACAAAAATATGTACCCAGTAGATACCTATGTAGGTATGTAAACAGCGTGACATTCAGGTTAGGTTGCAAGATGTCACTATAAAGATATTTGCAAGTCATTTTATCCACTTTATTTAGTCAGCAGTCGCTATGACGTCACCAGGGCACCCACTCGAAGATTTTAAATGAAGACTGACATTTGACCCCTCACTCCCTCTAGAAATATCTAGTTTATATTAGTGATGTTCCGAATATCCGTATCCGCGGATATCCGAGATAAAAGAAAAATCCGTATCCGTGTCCGTTACTTTTCACGCGGATCTTTTACGTATCTTTTTCAGGTGATTAAGTAGAATTATTAAATAAAAAACTATAAAATTCCATTCAGATTGTTTTTATTTTTTAAAATCAAATATTTGGCACCTTTATATTGCAAACATTTAGATAGATAGGTCTTTATAATGAAAGCAAGACAAAATATCACTTTTATAACAATGAAATAACTAAATCTTTAATCTTTTTTTTAAGAAAATAAAGATCCGTATCCGCGGATATTTACACTAAATATCCGGGTTCAGATCCTTATCCGCGGATATACATTTTTAACGATCCGGCACATCACTAGTTTATATTCTCGACATAAATAGCGAGACCTACTTTCTCTTAAACCTATTTTAGTTTTGCAGCCAATAATTTCTAATCAATTTTGTAGCGTAGCTTCAATTGGGTAGTTTCCTAGGTCAAAGATAAATTATGAAATTCTGATTTACTAAATATAGACAGATCTAAAGGTGACAAAAACGTTTTCTTTTTTCTGTTTAACTTATTTATGAATTTGAATAAATTTTACATTTTTCTTTATTAAAATTAATAAATAAGTATTTTTTTTAAATAAATTAAAATTATTAATTAATTAATTTTATTTGAATAAATTAAATTGTACGTAATAATAAGTGCGACATTGTCACGTTTTTCTGTGACGTCACAGGTTGCTAATACAAACTCAATAGTAATTTCGTGTTTTGACGTTTAGTAAAGTAACTGATTTGACTAGTTGGAAAGTAGCCTACTTATTCGTCTGGGGGAAACCACTACACCAAAAAGGTAACACTACACCAAAAAGGTAACACTACACCAAAGTTAAAAAAAAAACC
Source organism: Pectinophora gossypiella (assembly GCF_024362695.1). Classification (NCBI taxonomy): domain Eukaryota; kingdom Metazoa; phylum Arthropoda; class Insecta; order Lepidoptera; family Gelechiidae; genus Pectinophora; species Pectinophora gossypiella. The sequence goes on along the minus strand of NC_065416.1, from coordinate 1,410,367 downwards.
GTAATAGTCTTTTTCCGCGATTTTTTTTTCTCGAACACGTGTTCGTAGTATCACGGGTGTGAATCCCCGTTTGGGCTCGAAACCGCTGAATTCGACTTTTTGAATTCGAATTAATTTTTTGGTCATAGATAATTGATTTCACGTGGTTTCCAGAATATGTGCAGGGTTAATGGCAACAGGCCCGCCGCGATTACATGGTATTTAAACAGCTGGCAAGGAGTGGGTGTGTATACTATACACCTCTGCCCACCCCTTCAGATATACAGGCGTGATGTTATATGTAAAAAGGTAAAATATTTTTTCAAAAGCCTCAGTACTAGACAAGTTTACTTGAGACTTCTTTGTTTTATGACAGTAATTACTTACACATATCTTGTTTCTGTACAGTCATGAGCAATATAATGTACCCTCTTTAGGAGTCTGTCGCACTAACATATTTGACAATCAGTGAGACTTACAGTTCAATTTGTCAAAAGCTAATGTGACATGGTACCAAAGTGCATACATATGAATGCTCGTGACCGTACAATCATTGTTAAATCGACATAACAACTAGCCACCGAACCTGTAATTTTATTTAGAACACTGCTATCATTAAAATAACATCAATCAATCAAACTTACCATTACTATTCTTCTAATAATATTATACAAATCAAGTCACGCCCAGGAAGCAGTCAATTGCCAAAATTGACAGTCGTGTAAAAACCCACAGAATATTAACGACGTTACGGAAATGACGAAATGTAGACTTAGGGGACATCTCGTCCCAGCCTTAAACTGGGCCCAGGGGCGAGTATCTGACCGATATGGCGGCAGTTTAAAGATATAATACATATGAGCGCTACTCGCCATCAAACTTCATAAGTTTGGCGGGGATGATTTGTAAATCTACCGTTTAAGTTATTCATTTAAATAAATAAATAAATAAAATAAAAAGTTATGTGCCGTTCCCGGGAATATTCCCGCCAATAAAAAGGCGCAAAATTTATGTAAAAAACGCTTTATTTTATTTTCATACAAAAAACAACAGTACATTAAGGTTGCACATTAGCAGTAGGTTGTTAACATTTTTTTTATGAATGTACTATCAAGCATACCCCATATCCCCTCCGGTTGACTGAGGGGAGGCCTGTGTCCAGCATTGGGACGTATATAGGCTGTTTATATTTGTATGTACTATCAACATTATTTTCCGCAAATTACTCGATTATGTAAATGATAATTTTGCTTGAGTGTTAGGATTTAATGCTCGTGCGTGTAATAAAAAAATAAAAATAGGCAGAGCAATAAAATTAAAAAAAAATATTAATAAAAAGAATAACAATAATACTTAAAAACGAAGAAAAAGAAATAGTGCTACAACAAAATTTATTTGATCTGGCACTTGCAACAGTTTCGAAATATCGGGAGTCTCATATCACTGCTTTAAACGCGGTAAGAACCCGTTATTATGTGTTTTAATTATAACTTACTTACTACAAGAAATAATTTGTAAAAGAAAAGCAGACAGTTGTCTTTACTATCAAAGAGTTTACAACGGGAATACTCACGTTGGGTGGTGTAATGGTTAACACGTTCGTCGCGGCTTGACAGGAGCTGCGGGTTCAAGTCCCGTCCGAAGATTTTTTTTCGATTTAATTTTCTCTTTGGAAGTATTCCCACTTTGGAAACGTTGGGACCTCCGAAAATGCATTTCTCGGGAATGTGGGTTTCCTCACGATGTTCGTCTTCACCGCTGAGCACGTGCTAATCATTTATGATCCAAACGTGAACGCGAAAATAATTTCGACAATCACTGGTTTAGGCCTGTGCTGGATTCGACCCTGCGACTTCAAAGTTCAGCAAGCGTTCTACCAAATGGGGGGTGTCACGGCTCAGGTCTTCTTCTTTGTGAGGTGAATTACCAACCCCATCAACCCTGGTGTCAGGGTTATTATATTACTGAGCCGCCATAGGCCCCTGACATGACTCATGTAACGACTACGTACCTACCTACATCAGTAAGTAATAACCGGGACCAACGGCTTAATGTGCCTTCCGAAGCACGGATCTTTTTACTTTTTGGACAATCAGGTGATCAGCCTGTAATGTCCTAACCAAACTAGGGATCACAAAGTGATTTTTGTGATTTGTCCCCACCGGGTTTCGAACCCGGGACCTCCGGATCGTGAGCACAACGCTCAACCACTGGACCACGGGGGCCGTACGGCTCAGGTGGATTGATATTACATAACAATATTAAGCTGATCAACACATCTCGTCATCATCGTTCGCGAATAATTAAGCTCGACAGTCAAAACGAGGCTTTAAGTCGACGGATATGGACTATTTGCATTTGACAAGTATTTAGCAAGTGTAAAACATTCATCTGCAAGCTTGGAACTTGTTTCGCATTTGGTATGAGCGTAGGCCCCTTCCTGTTTGTTCAGGGTTCTAAGCCATTTCTCGATTATAAAATTGTTAGAGGTCAATGTAGTATAAGCACATTGAATGGTCCTGCCAGATCAACTGCAGTGCAACCAATCGGAATAAAGGAACAATGCTTTTGAAATATCTCAACTTGTAAGGTGTATATTGATTTTGACCGACTTCTATTTTATAATATAATTTGTAAGTTCTGTCACTACGGTGTGTATACTTATATCTATACTTATATTATACATACACATTGGCCCCAATTCCTACAGACACTTTGTTTTTTAAGTTATACCTGTCATTTTCTTATCCGCCGAAAAGAAAAGGGACGGATGAAATAGGCAACCCCTTTGACGTGTGCTGTCTACCTAATTCTGTTGGGTTATTGGCCAAAATCTTCTCTTCTTATCGTATGGGTTGTGAGGCACAATACCAGGGTCATCAACACTAGTGTTGAGGTTATGATTGAGCCGCCAAAGGCCTTTGACATGGCTCATGTAACGATTACTCACTTACATCAGTAAATAGTAACCAGGACCAATGGCTTAACGTGCCTTCCGAAGCACTGATCATCTTACTTTCGGACAATCAGGTGATCAGCCTGTAATATCTTAACCAAACTAGGAATCACAAAGTGATTGGCCAATATAACATTTTGGGAGAGTTTTTTAAATTTCTACCTAAAATTAAGGTGTGTTCCATGTTAAAATGCCTGTCAAATACCCGTCCCTTTCCTTTTTGGCGGATAAGAAAATGACAGGTATACTTTAAAATAAAATTAGATGTGTGCTGGAATCAACACCACTATCTTTATTTATGCCAGCGCGTGCGTCGGCGTCACAATGGTTGCAATTACTTGTGTCGGCTGCTATGCCTACGAGACCTAACTAGGAAGTAGGCTAGGTCTAGAATCTAGGCGACAACGACCAGGTTTAAGGTCTTGCAAACCTTGAAGTCTATTGGGCCATTGTTGATGGCTGGTACTGTCTTACAACAGTATTGTCATTTGTTGAGTTAGTCATATACAGTAAACGTGTCTTTACATTTACACAACGTAAGCTCCTAATTCTCACACAGGAAGCGACCCTGGTTCAAACCCCGGTACAGGCCTTGCACCAATAAGTTATTCATTTATCTAAAGTGCAGTTTTGACTAATAGAATTCACTCGACAATCTTCTTCTATCGTGTGGGTTGTGAGGTGAATTACCAATCTCATCAACCCTGGTGTCAGGGTTATTATTGAGCCGCCAAAGGTTGACATGGCTGATGTAACGACTACTTACTTACATCAGTAAGTAGTAACCGGGACCAACGGCTTAACATGCCTTCCGAAGCACGGATCATCTTAATTTTTGGATAATCAGGTGATCAGCCTGTAATGTCCTAACCAAACTAGGGATCATGCTTTTTGTGATATGTCCCCACCGGGATTCGAACTCGGTACCTCCGAATCGTAAGCCCAACGCTCAACAACTGGACCACGGAGGCCGTGACTCGACGGCGATACGGCTCACCACCTATCACGATGGTCTAGCAGAAAGCTCTGTGAGATGTGGGTACTAAGTTCATCTTGCGATGGATGTACCTCTGACATGAACTAAATATCCACGCTTCACCGATCATTCTGTTAGACCAAAATATGTAAATGACAACAAAATAACACCCGATGTGAAAACGGAGTTGACAATATAGTAGATAAAAACATCGTAACGTTTTATTAATAGTGAAGGTGTATGCTAAACATACATGTACATAATATTCGTGTATTCGTGTATTACATACGTAAACGTATTTTAGTTTGGAGTTCGACCAATAAGCGAAACTGACCTTGACCATAGAATAAGGAATAACACTACGTATAGAACGGCCACTCTCCGCTCCCCACCGGCGGCTGAGCTAGGTTTACCTCACCCCCTCGGTATTACTTTAGTCTTCAATCGTATGTACGGCACAAACAAGTCAAATATGTAGTGACTGAAACGAGGTGTTTTGTATGAAGTGTCCGGGGTGTGTCTTGACTATGCTATGGGAAAAAATAAAATATTTTTTCGTCATTATTCTTTTTGCACCTAACATGAACAGCTTATATACGTCACACTGCTGGACACAAGTCTCCCCTCAATCAACCTGAGGAGAGGGCGTACTCCACCACGCTGCTCCACTCCGCGTTACTGGAGGTGTTTGGGCTAGTCGCTCGGGACCAACAGGCTTAACGTGTATTCTGGAGCAAATGTCTTAGCCAAAAAATATACGACAGAACGAAGGTTGCCTGGCAGAAATTGCTGTTTAAGGGCTCCTATTGCGCTTATTTTATTCGTTTGTACATGTCATATACGTCTTTGTGCAATAAAGACTTATTGATTGATGATTGATTGACAGTCTCACAAAGTGAATTGACAATGTCGCCATCGGAAATCGAACCCGAAACTCATCATCTGCCCATTTTGCACCTAACAAGAGTAAACATCTTTTGAATTCTTTTTACAGTTTCTGTTTCGGATCAATCATTTGGAAGTACATATATAGAACCCATTTCAGTGATACCTTAACGATAGACATCAATCGATGCGGCCAGTAAACAACGTAACATAAGATATTTTTAATTAAAGAATATTGTGCAAATGCTAGGAGTCTCAAATTTTGCATGAGCGTTCCTGTTAAAATGTATGTATACTTTGAAACCATGCCACATTAACTTTTTTGACAAATTAAACCGTAAGCCTCTTTAAATGTCAAATATGCTAGTGCGACAGGGTTCTAAAGTGGGTACATGATATTGCTCATGCCTGTACGCTTGCAAAAGTTTTATGACGTAAATCCGTTTTATTTATATGGGTGAGGGGGAGTCGTGACGTATCTACTTCGATTGTGTACTATGACGTAAGTTGTTATATCAACCTACTAGACTATAATAAGTAGTTTGAAATCTATTTCTGTGTCTGGATGGGTTTGAATTATACTCACTTGACGGATTTTAAACTGTTAGGGTGGTATTAATAAACTAATCTCAGCTTTGAGACTGCTCAATCATGTCAATGTGACAGTTCTTATATAAAAACAGGGAGTCGAGCATGATCTTGAGGACAGTCTCAGCTAAGATTAGTTTATTAATACCACCCTTAGTAAGAGCAAGGGAAAGGAGAAAATAATTGAGTTTCTTTTTTATTCAAAGTAAACAATTTAGGACCGAAGAGGCAAGATGATTGGACACTTAATAAATAATAATACATAACATAAACCGCCTGGTTTGCCCCCGAAAGTCGTGCCGAGTTACGTACCTACTTTTTTTCAGAGTTGCACAACTCTTTCGAAACCTTATCAAATTCCATTGTGCAGTTTTTACGTGATACGATTAAAGGCTAAATGATTCAGTAAGAAATTGCGATTTCAGCGCAAATTAAAAACGTAGTGTTATCGGTAACCTTTAGTTATAATGACGATCTCCGTGGTGCAGTGGTTGAGCATTAGGCTCACGATCCCGAGGTCCCGGATTCGAATCCTTATGAGGATATGATCACAAAAATTACTTTATGTCCCGTAGTTTGGTTAGGGCATTGCAGGCTGATCACCCGATTGTCAGAAAATAAGATCCATGGGTTATTCTTGCCCACTCCCAGAATAGCATAGAAACACATACATACATAAACTCACGCCTATTTCCCACCGGGGTACGCAGAGACTGTGGAATTCCATTTGCTTCGATCCTGACACCCTTCTCTTGTTACCTCCACATTCATCAATCGTTTCATACACGCACGGTTCAGAGTAGATCGTACTAAATCTTTTCTAAAGACATCTCCAATTTGGTCAATGCCTACCATAAACATAATAATATAATACCTATCCATCACAGCACAAGCTGAATCATTTTATTCTAAAATGAAATTAAAATTGACTGGTATTTAGCCTATAAATGCACATTTTAATCCCAAACCACGCATTCGTTATGCTATAACTTTAAAACACAATCATTCCTAGTCTTATAAAAATTATAAACTTCACAAATAATTAATAAAACTTATTCACTGACTATTGGATGTACCCGAATGCCCTTTTGGCGTATTGTAAAAAGCGTGAGCTATCTCTTTCTAACGTGTGCGTGTTTGTTGATTAGAAAGAGACGGGATGTTTGACCTCGAGCTTCCCTGTCTAATGAGTCGAACTTGAACTAGGCCTTCTGTGTGACCTTGGAGTGACGTCATCGTTACATCAGCTATGAAAAAGCTTTGGAAGCTGCAAAATATACATTTGAATATTTATTTAAATAATCTGTCATTGTGAGGTTTGAATGTTGTTTTACAATCGGCTACTAGACAGTTGTAACAATAAAATACGAAATATATTATTATCGGATATGGTAGGGTCATTTAACGATAATTATCCAGTCATCATCATCAGCCCATTAACGTCCCCACTGCTGGGGCACGGGCCTTCCCTATGGATGGATAGGGAGATCGGGCCTTAAACTATCACGCGGGCCCAGTGCGGATTGATGGTTATTAACGACTGCTAATGCAGCCGGGACCAACGGCTTAACGTGCCTTCCGAAGCACGGAGGAGCTCGAGATGAAAACTTTTTTTTTGTGGTCACCCATTCTATGACCGGCCTTTGCGAAAGTTGCTTAACTTCAACAATCGCAGACCGAGCGCGTTTACCGCTGCGCCACCGAGCTCATCAATTTTCCAGTAGTTTTATGTTATTAAGATCATTTTTAAATATTTGATATTAACAAAATAAGAACGCGATTTTTATCTATGTATTTCAAGACCCGAAACACGGGAGGCCATGACTGAGTTTCGTGTGACGTCACATTTCACAAAATTAACAAAAATGTGTCTGGTTTCAAGTTAGGTATATACTGATTGTGGAGTATGCTCCATACCCCCCTCAGTTTAATTGTGGGGACGCCTGTGCCCTGCAGTGGGACATATATAGGCTGTTTATATTTATTTTTATAGCATGATAGTAGTGCCAATGCGTTTCCGTAAATAGACGTGGACATTCTCAAGGCCAGCGGGCACATTCCCGCGCACTCCCCAAAAGGTGCCGAGTGATGAGCAGGTGAACGTCGCCAATTTGACGGCAAAAAACTCATTTCAATGTACTACAACTACTGGTATAACATTTACCAAAGACTAACATGCCACTAGACGCGCAGTGGACTTTTGTTTTCTAGTCGGCCGACTAGTCGGTTTTCTCGGGTCGACTAATCGCGAGTTTTGATAAGAATAAACTTCTTACAGTAAATATAGCTCCACCCCATACATACAGGGTGTTAGCGACATCGTAACGAATACTAAGGGGGATGATTCAGACCGCGATTCTGAGTTATCAAGTAGAATTTGCCGTCGCAAAATTCATGGCAATATTAGCGTTCTTTTTTACTACTTTTAGTTCCATACTTTAGGGACAGAAAATTCCAATTGATATTAACTCATAATCATGGTCTGAATCATTCCCCCCCCCCCCCCCCCAGTATTCGTTACGATGTCACTAACACCGTGTATTTTCGATTTCACGTCGCGCTGTCTATTACTAACCTAGTCGCAGTTGAACATAATAATAACATGCAGAGACAAAAGACACTACCATAATGATAATGTAGTTCAATTTTGTAAGTACACATTATCTCCTGTGATCGATACGATGCGATACAGCATGTCATTTGTTCTGTCGATTCCTACGGAATTTATGACGTCTATTTATTATTATGGTCGTATGAGGTGTGCGAGGTAATTTGGCCAATAAAAGCAACAGTACGGTTTAATGCGCAGGTTTTTTCTTAATGAACAGACTCAACTCACGATTGTAATCCTTGGTGGGGTAGAGACAGTTGAATTATTAGTTAGTAAATAGATAGATAGATAGAATCTTTATTTAGGTTTAAGACGTAACATAAATTTCTTTATATTAAAATTTGAACATATATGAAATGTAAGACTTAAAACTAAAAAGGTTACTAGCTCGGCTAATGTCGTATCGACCCACATGAGGGACAATACGACGCCGATTTTCAGCCAGACCCCTAAAAAATAATACAAAAAACTTAATAGTTTAAGTTTTTTATAACAAATCAATTATCAGCAACAGACTCTGAAAATAAAAATAATCAGTGGTGGAGTGAAATAATAATTAGTGGTCCCATTTTGCGAGATTTGTGATCGTCTTGTACATCGACGGGCTCCGTGGTCCAGTGGTTGAGCGTTGGGCTCACGATCTGGAGGTCCGGAGGTCCGGGGGTTACGTTTTTATAAACTACTTACTTTTCATAGTTTAAGTAAATATTATAGGATGTATCCATACTTAGCCGTTGTATTTGTGGGAGACATTGCCGTCTCACTTAGCAGGGTCCACAGAATACCAGGGTCGTGGCTCGCTAAAGGACACCACCATTATTGTTGATCAGTCCATACACCCAATTACAATTTGCTTTAATGTTTACTGTCTATTTATTTGTTACTGTCGTGTTCCTTTATAATAAACGTTTCTTTCATTCTTTCTGATGCTATGTAAACTATAGTTTTTCAATCCTAGGGTGGCATTAATATAAGAACTGTCACATTGACATGATCTTGAGGGCAGTCTCAAAGCTGAGATTAGTTTATTAATACCATCCTTAGGGTCGGACTCTTGATTAATAAATTGCTTCTTGTTTCCAGGTTCTGCAGTAACCATGGCAACAAATGCCCTCGGCCGGGGACTGCGCCCGCGGAGCTCATGTGTGTTGCGGAAGCCATGATGCCGCGACTTATACTTCGACTACTGCAGCACTTTCGAGAGAACAGGTAATATATAAATGATACATAAATGACCTAGTATTAGGGAATGCAATCCCGACACGAGATCGCAAATTCGAGATCCCGCGTGATTGGAAATATCAATCTCGCGAGATCCCGAAAATTTTTGGGATCTCGTCTAGTTCATGAAAAAAAAAAAAAGTAAAGTAAAGTTAAAGTAAGTAAAGTTAGGATGGCTGAAAACGATACGAAATGATCCTGTGATAGTGATGTTAATTAAAACTAAATATTTTTAGAAAGAAAACAAAAACCTTTATTCTTCAATATTGCTAACTAAATAATGAAGTTTTCTTTTGATCGAAAAATTTGACGAGATCTCGCGAGATCATTTATTCGCATAGGATTCATTCAACCGGAGGAGGTATGGAGCTCCACTGCGGGTTGATGGAGGTGTTTGGGCTAGTAGCCATTCATTCAGTCATTTTTATTTTCCGGACAAGCAGGTGATTCAAACTGTACTAACTAAACAAAGGACAATCTTACAAAGAGATTTCAACAATTTCGTTCGACACAAAAATATATTTACTTACTTAAAAATGGACGATTCAAAGTGTAACTATGTTACCAATTGAATAAAGTATTTTATTTTAAGCTTGAGTTACCCTATTTATCGAGAATCTTCAACGAAAATCTTTCATATTCCGTGACCACGTGAATGTTTGCATCATAAATCGACAACATTGCGCAAGGCTGCGTGTGTCAGTCAACCTCCGTTTAAGCTTAGTGTGTGAAGTCAAATGCGCTTATAACGCTTAAGCGAGGAAGTCTTACAACTGGACTCGAGGTTTCACATTGGAGATGATAAGTTATACTTTGTAATAATGTAATTCTCGACTCTCGCAATGTTAATTTGTGTATCGGGTATGTTTTTTCCTATGATGTATTCCCCTGACATGTGTCATGTAACAGCTGCATACATACATAGGTAAATAGCCTCCGAAGCATGGCTCATTTTACTTTCGGGCAATCGGGTGATCAGCCTGCAATGTCCTAACCAAACTACGGATCACAAAATTATTTCTGTGATTATGTCCCCATCGGAATTTGAACCCGGGATCTGGGATTGAGAACCCAAAGCTCAACCACTGTACTACCGAGGCTGTCACACCATTAACATAACTTTCTGTCTTTTTGTTCTGATACGCCAGTCATTAAAAACTTCTGTATTTCTTTGTTTTGGTAACAAGTATGTATATTAGCTAGCTTAAGTAACATAAATATCCAGGAGAGAGGCATCATAGGCTATAATACAAGTATTCTTATACTTTCAGCTATGGTACCTACCTATTTATATCTGTGTTTAAGACTAAGCTATGTTAAGGAAAGAATTGTACCCACTTTTTTGGCAATAAATTATTATTATTATAACATCACGCATCCCCGAACGGGTAGGGAAAGGTGTATAGTATAAAATACCTACTCCTTGCCAGCTATGTAGTCCCATGTAGAGGGCGAACCTATTGCCATTAACCGGGCATAAATCCTGGCAACTACGTGATATTAAACATCTTCTATCGTGTGGGTTGTGAGGTAGTTTACCAACCCCATCAACCCTGGTGTCAGGGTTACTATGGTATGTGTCGGGGTCCTGGTGTCGGGGTCATCCGTCTCTAACATTCTGTTCTCGCTGCTCCTCAACGATCTTCCCGAGGCAATCACAGCAGGGGAAATCCTCATGTATGCGGACGATGTTGCCGGTGTAATCTGCTCACCTACTATTAACGAGCTTGAGCAGAAACTGAATGAGGCGGCGACCCAGTTAGCCCAATACTTCCGTGGCAACGGGCTCGCGTTAAACCTAAAAAAGACACACTTTCTCCATTTTAATCTTGGTGGAAGATATCCGAGGGACTTGACGGTTTTTGTAGACAATACAAAAATAGGGCAGGTGCAAGCAACTACATTTTTGGGCTTTGAATTAGATCGCGGCTTAAAATGGGAAGCACATATCGAGAAGCTTTGCAAAAGGATAGGGAGCGCATGCTTCGCACTCCGAAGGCTAGCGAGAGTTGTGCCCAAAAATGTAGTCCGCTCAAGTTACTTTGCCACTGTGCATTCGCTCGTACAATACGGCGCAGAGCTATGGGGACGCGCTGCTGACTGGGAGCGAGTCTTCCGCATGCAGAAGAGAGCCGTCAGGGCTATTGTACAGGTGCCAAAAGATACGTCCGCAAAGCCGCTATTTAGGTCTCTGGGTATCCTGACACTGCCGTCCATAGTCGTGCTGCAGGTAGCTACTTATGTGCGCTGTAACCTAGACGAATACATAACGGCTAGGGAGGTGCATGGACGCAACCTGCGGAGTGGTGGTAGACTGGTAGGTGTTCGTCACAGACTCGCAAAGTCCGATCGGCTGACCCACGTCATGGGCCCGTCGGTGTACAATAAACTGCCGACACACGTCACTGACGCACCGTCTATACCTAGTTTTAAATCGCGACTCAAACGTTGGCTTCTTGAGCACACGTTCTACAGTTACGATGAATTTATTAATTTGTAATTTAGATAATTAGGTACTGGACAGTACAGTTCAAATATTGTGTAGGTACATTATTTGTATGAATGTATTGATGTAACAATTTTATTTTAATTTTTAATATTATAATGTGACTAATTTTTATCTTGACATGTAATACGAATTATTACCAATAAATTATGAATATGAATACTATTGAGCCGCCAAAAGCCCCTGGCTCATGTAACGACTACTAACTTGCATCAGAAAGTAGTAACCGAGACCAACGGCTTAACCTGCCTTCCGAAGCACGGGTTTAATTCAGTGATTTAAAAGCTGAGACGGGATTGTATACACCCACTCCTCGCTCTCTCTCTCTCTCTCTCTCTCTCTCTCTCTCTCTTTATTTAAGAGCTGCGCTCTTGTCGGTGGAGTAATCGCCATTTCTCTCTTCTTCCCGCCAAATCCTTCACCTCCTGATACGACACGACCTGCACCTTTTCTTTTATTTGTTTCATAAATGTTCTCCTAGGTCTACCCCTTCCTCTCTTCCCTTCAATTTTCCCTCCTTACTCCTCGCTTATTTTTACTCCTCGCTAGGTATGTTTAAGTCCAGCCTATTGCCATCACACCACTGTAAGAGTACGATATGTTTTCAAACGATTTATTTCCCTTTTATGTTTCCAGCTTCGGTCCACAAGCGAACTCGGACACATACCGCATCGCGGTGCAGGAGTGCGAGGGGTTCGTTCAGATGCTGATGGAGTTCAACAACATGGGCGACCTGATGCGCTCGGCAATGACCAAGGCGCTTATTAACCCACAAGTGAGTAACAACCACGGAATAGAAGAAAGTGGTTGGAAAGTCTCCGCGCATTTTGTATGAGAACCGCTGTCGCCGGTTCAAGGCAAAGGCTTCCCACCCTTTCCTCCATTCCTCCCGATATAGGATTCTCTCTTTCCAAGATAGCAACTATGCATCCAACTCGTTACGTTATCATTTCCTCGGTCGGCGACGACGCCTCTTGACATTTGGTATCACGGAGAAGAAAGAAGTTGGAAAGGCCCTAACGCGCTGTATGAAAACCGCTTTCGCCGGTTCAACCCCGCTCTCTTTTACTACTGCTCCTGCAAACAGATAACTACGATAGCTCTACTGCTTCCTGCTGCTTTGTATATTTTATGTGATAGGATGCAATTTTATCATTACTTTTCGTAAAATACTGCATAGAAAAGTATTTTTTTGAAAAATACCCGATCATACTAAGTCTGTGCCCGGAGATTAAAAGGGTATGGTGGAATTAACCAATAACTATTATGTTTCAGATGTACAGAAACTTAGTGGAGCCGCCGTTCCCGGAGACGGAGTACGGCTGCTACATGGCCGAGTCCAACAAAATGTACGAGAAGGCCATCGAGTCGTTCCCTGCGCCTGAGCCGCCTGAAGAGTAAGTGCCGCATTAAACACCCAATTTATGCTTAATTCCTTGTGGAATCAGTTTTTGAAGCGGATGTCATTGGTATGGTCCGTAGACGGAGTCCTCATCATCAACTCCCTAGCATTGTCCCGTTTTTCACAAGGTCCACTTACCCAACCTGAAGACAGATCCGGTTATTTTTTACAGAATTGACTGCCTGGCTGGTAGACGAAATCCTAAGGCCTAAAAAGAAGAAAAATGTCCTATGTGAATATTTTAAAGAAGTAATATTGCTATTTAGCATTGCGAACTTAGTTTTATATGCACCCCAAGAAAGTATATACCCCCATCAATCAACCCGCATTAATACGATACAAAACTTTAATAACAAACTGACAAGTGACGCACAATCGGTGACTGTATTGCCACTCATCATCATCCTACTGCTGGGTATGCTCCATTTGGCTCAATCCTCAGCTCGTCTGCGACTGAATATTCCCAATGCTCACAGCGCCGCTTGTACCCACAGGTACCGCAACCTGCCAGCCCTCGCGCCGCGGCTGCAGCACAACACGTTGTTGGACGAATTCATCTTCTGGACGTTCAAGTACGAGTTCCCGCAGAACGTGGTCTGCTTCCTGCTGAACATGCTGCCTGACCAGGACTACAAGGTAGGCATAATCACGATAACATAAAGAGCCTAACGGCCTCTGCGGTCCAGTGGTTGAGCGTTGGGCTCCCGATCCGGGGGTCCCGAGATCGAATCCCGGTGGGGAAATATCATAAAATCACTGTGATACCTAGTTTGGTTAAGACATTACAGGCTGACAATCAGGTGATTGTCCAAAAGTAATATGATCCGTGCTTCAGAAGGCACGTTAAGCCGTTGGTCCCGGTTACTACTTACTGACGTAAGTGAGTAATCGTTACATGAGCCATGTCAGGCTTTTGGCGGCTCAATAATAACCCTGCAGGTTATATAATAACACTACACACACACCCAGTACTACTTTACTTTCTTATATATCATTAACAACTATACTTTTATTTCCAGGAACACCTGACCCGCACATTCGTGATGCACTACGCGCGGATCCCTCTAGTCCTGGAAGCGGCCGCGGACCCGGACACGCTATCCAACAGAGTTGTCCACATGTCTGTCCAGCTGTTCTCCAACGAAGCGTTAGCCCTCCGCTGCGTCCAACAGTTGCACCTACTCCACGTCATGGTGCTGTCTTTGCGGCTCATGATGGGGAAAATCCTAGTACAAAACACCCTGCATGACCCCGATAAGAACTTCCACTACGTGATAGACTGTACCAGGAGGGTGATGAAGGAGCATTGTTACTGGCCACTGGTGTCGGATTTCAACAACGTGCTGTCGCATAAAAGTGTTGCGTTGCTGTTTCTACAAGACGATGCCCTCGTTGAGATGTGGTTCGAGTTCCTGTCCATGTTGCAAGGTGAGTGGTCTTTACATGTAACTTCCCGCAATATTGACAAGTTTCAAAGTTGTTACCCTGTCTAAAAAAAAAATGTCAAAATGTTTTCAAATTCGAATATATACTTTTTTGCATCGAAAAGTGGTGACTTAACTGACTAGTTAAAAATCGACTTCTTTCAGTGCAATGATGGCGGTTTTCAATATCCCCAAATGAATTAAAAGTAATTCGGTTTTGTGTACAAAAACTACTTTACGTCAATTTCTTACTAACTAGCGCGACAGGCTAGTTTCCAACTATTCAAATTAGTTACTTTTCTTAAAAAAAAGCACAGGAATTTGTGTAAAAAAGCACACTGTGACTTCTAAGAAAAACTTGATGAAATGTCTGACTTATTATTACAGATTTCTGGATTAAAATTCATAAATAAGTTAAATAAAAGAGAAAATGTTTTTCGTTAGTTTTAGATCTGTCTTTATTTAGTAATCAGAATTTCATAATTTATCTCGAACCTAGTACACCAACCCAATTTTGGTTTTTAATACCAACTACAATATCAAATCTAGATAATCCTTGTACAGGATCGTAAAACGAAAGAAAGTTATTCTCTGGTCTGGAAAAAGGCGAAAATTCTCTATGTTGTAAACCACGGGTGGTTTAAGAAGACCACATTACTGCAGTTCATCTGAAAAACCTATTATAATTTGACATTTGCGCATACAAAAGTAAGCTCAATGTCAAATGGCAGCAGTATGATGAATCGATTCAATGTGAACTTTTTAACCCTTCAGCTCTTTAAATCCCGCATTAATTGAGTTTCAAAACTGATGTTGACTGATGATTTCTTCCAAAATTGACAAATGTTTATAATGTGACTAATTATTAGGTACTTACTTAATTCCTTGATGCTTAATACTGACATTATTTGTAATATTGTACGTCCGACATGGACATGCTGTTGAGACAATTTCATAATGTTTGACACCTGCATGTATGTACTGTCACGAGCATTAATACGTATACACTTTGGTACCATGTCACATTAACTTTTTTGACAAATTGAACTGTAAGTCTCACTAAATGTCAAATATGTTAGTGCGACAGAGTCCTAGAGTGGGTACATTGTATTGCTCGTGACTGTACCTACACAGCTTCTCAATAAATGTTTCTTGTTTCTTGATGACGAATCACCCATTCGCCCTCCAGGCATGAACGTGAACATCCGCGAAGTGGGCGGGCACATAGAGTTCGAGCCTTCCTCGTACTACGCAGCGTTCTCGTGCGAGCTGGAAGCGGCCGCGTACCCGATGTGGTCGGTGCTCAACCACCTGACCGCCCCCGAGCACGCGCCGCTGGCCAGGCGCATCATCGCCGCCGCCCTCACCTACCTGCAGGAGTGGCTCGACGCGGTGCACTTCACGCGGCCGCAGGTGGAGCGGGTGAGTGACAGAGATGGATACAGTTTCGTTGCTTCCGTTAGATCGCATTAATATAATATAAAATTAGTGCTTCGGAAGGCACGTTAAGCCGTTGGTCCCGGCTGCATTAGCAGTCGTTAATAACTATCAATTCGCACTGGGCCCGCGTGATGGTTTAAGGCCCGATCTCCCTATCCATCCATAGGGAAGGACCGTGCCCCAGCAGTGGGGACGTTAATGGGCTGATGATGATGAATATAAAATCAGCTATATTTATGTCCCATGCAATAGGATGCGACCGTCTTTGACGTATAGGAGTAGGGTTTACGCGCGTTTATCCGGCCGGCGGGGTCATGTTCTTCTATCGTGTACGTTGTGAGGTGGAATACCAACTTCATCAACCCTGGTGTCAGGGTTACTATTGAGCCGCCAAAGGCTCATGTAACGACTACTTACTTACATCACTAAGTAGTAACCGGGACCAATGGCTTAACGTACCTTCCGAAGCACGGATCATCTTACTTTCGGACAATTAGGTGTTGAGCCTGTAATGTCCTAACCAAACTAGGGACTACAAAGTAATTTTCGTGATATGTCCCCCCACTGGGAATCGAACCCGGGACCTCCGGATCGTGAGCCCAACGCTCAACCACTAGACCACGGAGGCCGTTGGTAGGGGGACATATTGTACTAGCATTTCGCAAAATAAATACGTAGCCAGGACCGACAGCCTAACGTGCCCTCCGAATAACGCATCATCTTACTTTTGGACAATTGGTCGATCAGCGTGCAATGTCCTAACCAAAGGATCACAAAGTGATTGTGTGCCGTCCCCCGCAGCCGGAGGCGCAGCACGCGTCGTTCCACTTCCCGCTGCACCGCTACCTGGCGGCCTTCCTGTGCGCCGCCGTGCGCTGCATGGCCGTGCGGGCCGCCGACGTGCTGCCGCCGCCCGACCTGCTGGCGCTGCTGGCCGTGCACCCGCTGCGAGTGCAGGTCAGTCACACCCCCACACAGCTGGACATTTCATTCATAAAACCTCGTTTCACACAGACACACACACATTGACTTTATTGTGACGTCTAACGCCCATAAGATTGCAGACTAAAGTAAGACCGAAGGAGGGGTGAGGCAAACCTAGCTCAGCCGCTGGTGGGGAGAGGAAAGTTGCCGTTCTATACGTAGTATTATTCCTTATTCTATGCGAGGACTAAGCTGGACACAAAGTTTTCTGGAGGGTTAAAAAGAGACACAATGACATAAGCAACGCATATAAATGTAAGTGCTGAATGTCAACAGACGTGAAATAGCGGTATTGCTTTCTTAGGTGAATTGCTTTGATGTGGCCTTTTTAACCCTCACTGATTCAGTACCAATGCTCGCCGCCTTCGCTCTAATTGTGTTTTTTGGCCTCATTCTTCGTTTTCCGACTAATGCACGTGCGAGCGAGACAGTCCGCGCGCTTTCTTTTACTCATTACGGCCATGTGACTCAAGTATGACCCCAGAGGGCGTGAGTTCGGCGTCAAATACGAATTGGCGTGGAGTGAAGAGTTACCGTTCTATACATATAACTATATAATCTTAGGTACAGTAAAAGTAATGTTGGCGCTTATTGTATCACCACGTTATTGTTCTAAATTATGCAAAGTTAACAATCAAAAACCGTTCCCGAGTGGAACGTAGATACGCAAAGTCTAGACCGTTTTATATAGACTCACAGTTAGACAGCCAGTTTTAAAATCAATTTATACGAAAAGCGGCTAGTGTAATGGGCACCTTCGCGCCCGGATTAGTCAGGGGCGGGCTTTTTGACGAGTGCAGTAAATAGCATTATTTTTGTTAACTATTTATGTAATTCCGTGTTTAGTAGTGTTACCTATTGAATAAAAACAGGTTATGTATTTCAATTGTAATTTATACGATGAACGTTTAATTCGCTATCCAAAAACCATTATTTTTCACCAAAATGAAGCACGTGATAAAATTTCACCAAAATTTTATTATACCAAAATTTACTTAGACTTAAAGCTAATTACAAAAGATGAGTATAATCTAAAGTACAGTAATTGTTAACTAATTGATGGCGGGTGAGAACTCTGTGGTGTCTTCCTCTTCGAAAGCCGTGGGTGGGGCGGCTGCGCGCACGTGGCGGGCGAAGTCGTACGTAGACAGCTTCACCGCGAGGAACCCGCCCGAGCCGCGGGACCCGCGGTGGATCACGCCTGCGCCGCTTGCTAACGACGCGCCTGGGGAGTACACGGAGAATGTATAGTTACAGCGCCATCCACCACATAATACTTAAAAAAAAGACTAATTTACAACCTAGTCAAATGAGATTCTTTTTATGAAATGTCAAAACGAAAGTTTTGTATGGAGTTTAAATGGGAATGTCCTGTGACGTCATCAATAAAAGTTGTCAAACGGCGTACTCATTGTTACTTATTTCCGAAGTAAAATTCGAAAATAAGTCGAAAAATAAAATGAGATTGATTTGTGATCATGTTAGACTGGCTTCTATTTATATATTGGCAGTTTATAATTTATCTTTGAGCCAGTCAAATACCCTATACTCGAGGTGGCACTCGAGTAAATACGTAGTAAGTACGCTGATGGGTCTCTATCACTGCGCGTAGGTGTATGTTTCTATATATATATTGCTAGATGTTAGTTAGCTAGCTAGCGTTATTTGGTGACTTCTGAGCTTCCGAAACTTGCAGTTTATTTTGCATTTTAACCTTATAAACTAGAGAACATCCAAGTGCATCCATTAGCAACACATTAAAATCGTAGGACTGATTGTACTATTAAAATCAAAACCCCATTGTTTAACTATTGTGTCTGGAAATCTCGGTTTTGAGAAGTTAAAACTGTAAAGCGTCATAAGTGATGTCCGATTTAGTTTTGAAGTTTCGTTATGTTTAAATTATAACACATTAGCTTGACCACAGAACGCACCTTTCATAGGCATGACGGGTTGAATATCAATAAACGGCACGGTGCTCTGCGCAGCGTCGGCTTCGAAGTCGCTGTGTGTAAACTCGATGTACTGGTCGTGTGACGAGTCCACTGGGAGAGGCGTCTGCGTTCGCGTCGGGATGTCTGGCCGGTGGAGCTCTAGGCGTTTTCTGAAATAGGAAACTTGAGGTTTAAAAAGAGTGCGATGGATCTCTGCTAATATTTATTGATAATAAGTAAATAGTCGTTACATGTCGTTACACGTTGTTTACACGATAGAAGAAGAAGTGGAGAATGAAAGAGAGTGTTTGTGCTCGATTCGGCTTGTGATGGACTATTCCAATTGGCATACAATCATGAGCTTATTTTATGTAAAAAGAGTTCATAACATGAACTTACGCATCCAACTTCTAACCTCGTCTTCTCAAACACGAGATGTAGAATGCCATGGTGGTGGTATAGACTACGTGGTCCAGTCAAAATTCTTTAGGTTTTGTCGTGCCATATAGACACTCCACACTAGTCCACACGTCACCACAAATCTCTTAAATAAATGTAGCACCATAATGGTGCCGATTCAGGCGTACAAAACTCAATTTTATTTTAAACTGACAGCTCTAATAATAGTGCAATGCTTCACTTACGACGAGTGTATAGTGTTAGTGTCTGTCAGAAGCAGCACCATTGTCTGCTGTCTTCTTTCAAGAAACGAGCTCTCTAAAGCCCACATCAGCTGAAGAAATTGTAACTTGGCACTGTAGCTCACCTGGGTTTTTCGGCGTTTCCGTCAGTATTGTCGTTACTGAGCCATATGCTCTTCTCCGGGTAGAGTCTTCCTGTTGTAAAGTTGAAGGGGGTGGAGCGGATCTCGAAGTGCAAGTGAGCACCCAGCATTCGGAATCTGAAATCAATTGTAGGGTATGTTTTAGTACGATTGTGTGATTAATCCATTTGCACGATTCTATAGACATTTTGTGTTCATTAAATGTTTTAAGTGGATTCCAGTTGTTATTTTTTTAGAATCATATCTCACTTTATTCTTGGTATCTTTCAGTTTCCCTGATCAACCAGCAATGTAAATGACAGTAAAATTGACTGAAATGACAGTAAAGTTCTATAAGAAATCTGTTGCTGAGTGTAGCTCGCCTTTTTCTTTATTTATTTGTGTACAATAAAGAAAAAAATGTTTTACCTAACTCCAGTCAAGATGCTACCAGCGGGCGAATCCAGCTCATCCAAATCCACAGCTCTCCGCTCGTACGACAGTGTGTGGAAGTCCACCCCGTCCCTCATGCCAGGGTCTAGAGGGTCGAACTTCTGCACCGGCACCCAGTTCCCTGGCGTCACCACGCCTCGCTCCCCAAGAGTACCTTCCGCTACTTGAAGGTGGAACACTCTTCCGAGCTTCACCAGTTTCAACCCAGTTACTACCCTGGAAATTACAAAGAAACCAATTAAAATATCAGTTAAAAGGTTATGGAGAAATTAACACCCGCACACCCATGCTTTTAGTTCGAGACCTTGAAAAAAGATTCTGGAAAATGACAAGTACCTGGAATGAAATCTCCTCACCGCATTCATAATATTTACAACCCTGTTATTTGTTTTAGTACCGAAGGGAGTCCTAAAGTTACCCGATATAGTTAAGAATACCCGACGAATTAAATCGCGCCTTATATACAAAAGGAGAGCTTAAGAACCCAAAAGCATCATGCTATCCCGAATTAAAAAGCAGCTTATATACGCAGCTGGTATGCCCAAAATGACTTAAGAGCCTCGTCAGTCGTCTTACTGACATGTTCTTATCAGCGTCGGATACAGCCTCCCGCATGCTGAAGAAGCGTTGGGCATCATCGGCCTCGTCCTCGCAGAGGCACATGCAGTACGAACAGTGGAGGAGATTCCATTTCCACCACGAGTCGACCTTTTGGAATTAAAATGGATTATTATTTACATTAGTAAGTACAGAACGATACATGGGATCGTAGAAGTAATACATTTTCAAGAAGTGGAGGCAATTATGTGGGTTATTATCAAAAGAGTGAAGCATCGATTACGAAAATTCTAGAAATTTAGCCTCCAGAAGCATTGTCCAGGTCACGGATCCTAAAAGACCCATCCATGCGTCCAGTTCTCCCTAGCTCCCTACACTGGTGTGCGGGCGTCCCATACGGAAGGGACTAACTTGTTGTTCTTGACGTCAGATGTCGCATCCCAGAGACTGAAGTAGCGATCAGAGTCGTAGCTCGCGTCGTCGCATAGGCACATGCAGTAGGAACAGTGCCAAAACAGCCATCGCCACCACGAATCCACCTGGGGAGTTGCTATACTGTGACATACTTTGTTCCACTACAGTTTATATTAGTTTGTTGATGACTTTTGATGACTGTCGAGTTAAGGCCACCTTAGAAATCACAAATTATAATTGAAATGTATATCGATAAACCAAGTTAAAAACATGTTTCTTGGAGAACACAATATTATCAACAAAAATCGTCTGGGCAAAAGCTTGCCTTGTATATTTGATTTTATTTGCGCCTCGATTTATCATTGACCCACTGACCCTGGGTATCCCAGTTTATAGATAAGCCAAAGCAAATATTAATATAACCGTTAAGATTTCACACGAATAATATTGCGTTTTAGTCTTCATAATATTTTACTGTTATGAGAATAGATATAGTAAACTTGAGTGTTTTGAAAATTATCGTTTTGACGATAAAATATCACTTGTCTATCCTTCCAAATGACTACGCAACAACAAATTATAATCACTGCGACCAACATTCCTAATAGTCGCCCAACGCAAACAAACGAACATTAATAATTCACATTTTGCGCATTGGCCCAACACTGGCCAACATCCGCTCTGAATATGAAATGAGTCTCACCTTGGTCGTCCCTTGCATGCAGCTGCCGACCCTGCCGAATGTTCTTCCGTTCTCGTATTCAATCCAGTCGTACCGCCTGTTGCTGTGTAGCCTCTGTAATGTCAATATTTACATGTCAATATAAAATTTACTCATACAGCTAAGAGAAGAAAAGATACAAGTGTTTTGGCGCGATCAAATCAACCTAATTTTCAA
Source organism: Pectinophora gossypiella (assembly GCF_024362695.1). Classification (NCBI taxonomy): domain Eukaryota; kingdom Metazoa; phylum Arthropoda; class Insecta; order Lepidoptera; family Gelechiidae; genus Pectinophora; species Pectinophora gossypiella. Next base: position 1,388,375 of record NC_065416.1, on the reverse strand, counting down.
AAATAGAATGTCCAACGTGAAAGCTGAGTATAAACACCTCGGGATCTTCCAAAAGGCAGTATTAGCTTTTAGTTTCGAGGACATTGTAAAGGTACAAATAGTGCACGTTTATTTATTGCCATGGCGACACATACTTCCGTAATATAAGCTGTTTTGCTTATCGCATTCCCTACAACTCTATCGGTGTATTAATTAGTTAATTAATATGCAAACAACTTTACCGTCTAATCAATTATTACTACTTTACGTTGAATTGACTCTAGAATTTTTGGCGTGCTTTTCGTAGAATTAGAAATAGAATTATGATCTGTCACGGTTCATTATATTCATATAAGCAATTCGAATCAAAACACAAGTTTAAAAATCACGGGATTCAGTTGTTTAAATTTATGTAATAACTATCAAACAAAACTCACCGCAGGACATATCCACATATCAGAATCAATATATTGACAGTCAATGATTCTTCCTTTGCAAATCTTCTGCTTCTGACAGAACTGGTCTGCGAAGCAGTGGTGGTTCTCAGCCAGGGTGTAGTAGGCGCAGTTGTCTCGGCAGGTCCCTTCCGTATTCATGTCCACTTCGTTCTCCACGTACCCTTGGAGGAGACGGGTTACCTCTGCGTAGGTCTCGCCTGAAGTTTTGATTTGGATGCTTTAGAAAATTTGTGGTGGCAAAAACAAAAATGGTTGCCCCAATAGATATATTATAAAATTTCTCAGTAACATGTGGGCCGGGTTGAGTAATCTGTCTTATGTACTGACTATATAGTGATTTACGTCTTTTTCCACTCTTAGCGCCTATCTCTTACTATCAGCCAATCCCAAAGCATGAGAAGCCACGGGCACGACAGAAGTGTGTGTATAGTTGCCAGCAATAGCACACAACTCACCTTTTCTTGTGACAAAGTCATAACATAAATAGCCTATACACGTCCCGCTGCTGGGCACAGGCCTCCCCTCCAACCCGTGGGGGAGGGGGTCAGACATTATAAAAAATAAATATACCGTCAACGCAAGGAAAAAGTCTGTATAAAGTAGCCAAGACTCACCTAGCTTATGATGTGGAGGATCACATCGGTACAGGTCTCGCTGCGCCAAGACCAGCGCAGCCCTGGCAGCGGCTGCAGTCTGAGATGTCCTTTCTCCATACCTCGTTCTTGTCAGACTAGCTTCTTGTGTGAAGTTGCCTGAAATTGTTATAATATTATATAAATATTCATATGCTCTAGAAATATATGGCGGTTATCTAGTATGTAACCTAATCTCTTCTTTTTCGTTGTATTCGCTACTTCCCTTGCAGCGCCAGGTATCTCGTTGACAAATGTAATTTTCCTTAAGACCCAGCTTCGTTTTGCGCTGCTGCAACACACTTACATACCTGGCGTGTTAAATACAGAGCTGTTGATTGGCTGTCTGTATCGAATCTTTTTATTTTATTTTGTATGCGTGTGTCTGTAGACCAAATTAATTTTTTAGTAGACAAAGTTCCAAGTTATCTAAAAAACTATTTGCAGCCAAAGATAGCCAGGACGTGACTGTAGGTAGACTTCCACGACTTGCCATTATAGATAAGTTATGTCCATCTGTTCCTGACCATCCGTGGAACGTTGATATATGAACACGTTCAATGTTTACAGCAAGGCAATAAAGAGAGACTCATTTAATTGATAATTCTCAGAATGAGTATCGCAAACTGCCGAAACGTGAGCTTGATTCGTTTTAGCGACTGAGTGAGTTCAGGGTTACTCATATCAGAATTCCAGTGGCTGTTGTTGGTAATATAAATGTTTGCTAAGTTCTTATCCTATACTTATGTATCGTTATATTTATGTGGTGGATTACCAACCTCAGCAACCCTGATGTTAGGGCTACTATTGAACGCCTAACGAAACTAAGAATCACAAAGTCATTTTTGTGATATGTCCCCATCGAGATTCGAGCCCGGGACCTTTGGTTGGTGAGCCCAACGATCAACGACTGGACCACGAAAACTTAAAGTCATCTTGCAGACACTTATACGCCCGAAAAATATAATTCAACAATGTCAATACATTTCGAAAGATAAATTTATTTTACTTCTCGTCTGAATAACATCATCAATATTTGTTTATAATGTTAACAAAGTCATACATCAACAACATGCCTGTTTATTTATTGATATTGCTCATAATGTTACCTAAGCAAATAGCACGTTTCTGTATCACTTCCTTTGCAAATGTTTGATTTGTCAGTTCGCAGGCTTTCGTAGTATTACAACTATCACGATTCATCATTATGGTCCTGTATACCTGGTTAAATATAAATCCACATTCACACTAATAATATTAATGCGATAGTAACTCTATCTATTATCTTTTCGAGGTTAAAACGCGGAAACGATTTAGACGAAATTTAGGAGAAATTTGAGATCTAGTGTAGATCATGTTACAAGTTAGTAAAAATGTTATGTTCTTAAAGTAAACTAAAAAAACACTAATTTTAACCCAATGTAACTCAGCAACAGATAAATAGCTATGAGATTCCAATACCTCGTGAATTATATAATAACTTGTTATTTCTTGCTTGTGCAATATGGGAATGGCAAACCTATCATTATATGATTCAGCTGACTTTATATTGCATTGCATCGTGTCGCATACTCCATTAAACTGCACTGCCTTGATGGTCTTGGCTAATTTATGGCTTTAATCACGAACCAGTACGCTTGTTATGTAGGCTTCTTGAGTTCTAGCCTATAGTACTTATTGCGGGGTTATTTATTTTTTATAGTTCTAAGAAGCCTATAGTATTTTTCTTTTATATTGTCTGCACTCTGCACTTGTGTAAGCACGGATCATATCACTTTCGGAAAGTCAGGTGATCAGCCTGTAATGTCCTAACCAAACTAGGGAACACAAAGTAGGTAATTTACTAAAACCCAACCATACCTTTCCCATATATCCTGAGAAGCATCCAAGAGAACTGCATCATGGCGTAGCCCTTGATCTCTGTGAGCGAGATGGTGTTGTACATATCGTAGATCAGCTGGTGCTGGGACAGCTGGAACTCGCACAGGTCGGGATGGTCCTGCTGATAAAATGTTTGTTAATTGCAGTCCACAGTTATTCTCTCTCTCTTGGTCGGTCCCTCATATCTGAGGATCGTGGTCAGCTTCAGGGTTGCACCTGGAGCGTATGAGCGTCGTCATCCAAGTTCTACACAATAGTAAGGGAAGCGCTGGACAGGAACCGGTGGAGGCAGATCATACGCTCCACAGTTATTAACGAAGCGAAAAGAAAGCGTCGTAGGTAAACGTACAAATACTGATCTTTGACGATCTACATAATGGATATATTCTTTGAAGGACTCTCACTATACGCATTTGTACGAACGCGCCTTCTAAGTGCGGTCGGACTTAGAGTTATGTTTTAATTTGCTAAAATTTTGACCAAATGTGTACCTCATAAAGCTTTGAATAGGACAATATAAATGTTGTTAAAGTGGTAAAAAACCATGCTCCTCTTCATTTTTTGGCTGTCATGTTTATGTTGGACCTAGTTTTCGGGTAGCTACTTTGGTGAAAACTCTCGGTTTCTCTGGTCACGCTAAGCGCCTGCCAAATCATGCAAATCTGGGTACTGATTATACTATAATCAAAGAACTGCTTCGTTTGGGAACTTTTTGGTTACTGAGCGTTGAATGTTTCTACTTAGGGTACAAAAGTTTGCTTCTGACTCGTTTAACGTCTACAGGTTGTAATCGATTTGATTTGGTTGTATTCAATGTTTGGAAGGATTTTCGTATGCTTGTTAGAGACATCTAAATAGTAACTGTTTATAGATTCAATAGAATGTTAGTTTAGTGTATTTGTTTACACGAGTTTATAACGATAAACTACTGAGTGTAGTTATCATTACAAAATAGACAGAAGTTCCTCCATGTTTACAGGGAAATACTGTTTACTTTGATAGTTTAAATTGGCCTTCGCTGTAATGAGTGTGTGAACGCCGAGTGGTGTAGTTCAACCCACCCCTCTTCAAGTAATTAGTTAATTAATAATGTTCACATTCAATTCTCGCGTTGACCGACTTCATTAATACCAATGAGTGTTTATAAACCGCACTCTCCAAGGGTCGAATTACATCAAAATATGCTACACACACGCATCGAGCGATCGGCAAAACACACGAGTCACTGACATTCTACACAAATAACGGATCAGATTGTCCTTTGTCTCATTTTGACACGATATACGGGCATCGCGCGTTACTCATCAATGAAGCACTTCCCGTATTACCTGCAGTGCGGTGCGGAATATATCCCCATGCGCTAACACCTCGTGTATCTTTCTCACAGCCTGCGCTACCGAGCTCTTCGGATCCATTAAGACTTGCTCGGCCAAGTCCAGCCATTCCCTCACCGGCGCAGGCACCGCGCCCGGTACCGACTGCCGCTTCACAAAGTCCACAAAGTTCTTATAAAACCCATCTATCAACTGCAATTTCTCTAACGTTCTCTCCCACAACCACGATTTCAGCGGAGGCCTCGGCGACCTCGGTATAGATTCGATCTGTTGGTCCAACGCGACGAACGCCTTTGTTAGCTCGACGTCCCCTCCCAATCCCGTGTCTCTCCACATGGGATCTGTGACATTGCTCCACAGGTCTTCTTCTAGAGTGTAGAACTTTTCTCTGACGTAGTCTACGGTTGTTAGTTCACCGGCAATAGCGACTGCGAACAGCGCACAGAGCGCTGCGAGACGCATGGCGGCGCGAATGGAAAGTGAAACGTTTTCCGAGACAGCCCGGCGTGCACTGCGCGCGAGGGGACTGTGGATCGCGAGTGGGGTCGCTTTAGTGATGTCCCACGTTCTCACGTCAACATCGATCTTATATTTCTCTTGTCAAAACATTGATGCAGATTCTATAAACAATTTCGTAATCGGTAATTTAGGTCAAGGGCTATAAAAACAAATTTATGTTGGTAACTTCGAATGGTTAAACTCAATTATTTTAACAAACTTCAATTTACTGGTTTCACAAACGGGTGACCCAGTCCGCAGTAGAACCGCGACTGAAAGAAGGCACCTCCGATCGCCGACACGAAGACGTTGACCTTTCGCGGTGTAAATCAAATTGTTTTATTTGCTCATTGACAAATGACGCTTCCTCGAGGAAACGGGAAAACGATTCATTGTTTTGGAGAATGTAACTTAATCGATTGTTGGCTATCGCGTTTCACGCGTGAAGTCAAATTATGAACGTACTCGTAATCTTTTTTATCGAGCTCATTGACTAGCTTTGTAGTTAACCAATCTGTTCGTTACGCTTACGAGTTATTGCGATTGTCCCTAATTCGGAACAATGCGGTAAAGAGTTATAATTTACTTTTTTATACTTAGATCTTTCTTACATAACACTAATTTTAGCTGGAATTTCTCACTTAAGAAACTATTTTTTTGGAACGTCAAACTTCATAACTGAAAGGCATTATAAAATTATATATGTCACTGAATATACCCTACATTTACGACGTTTGCAATCCTCATTTACCGTATCGACATCGATTAGTTCCAAACATTTCACAACACTAGCCCGCATGTTAAAACTGTTAGCTCGACAAGTTTACTTTGTCATTGTTGTGGCTCTTATCCCTTGTTTATACGTTACATATTTGTACGATTATCTATAAGTCTTACGTGGTATTTTCTCTGCGTGTGTGATAGGTTGTATTTACTGGTAATAAAGATGGTTTTGCAGTGTTTGTGGGTGTTAGTTGGTTATTTTGATTATTAAATCCGTATGCTGTGTCAGCTGACGCTGTAATATGCAGTAGTGTATTTGTGTGGTTGCTATTTTTCCTTTGTTTAGGCTTTGGGGAATTCTAATCTAGAAGCTCTTGGTCTTTTCGCTTTTTTTTCTTTATATTGCTTGTATTTTTCTTTATATTTTCCTGGAATAAGATTGTTTTATTAGCTATTATCTATTACTAGTCAAAACCTATACAACTTGTGTATAATAATAACTACAAAAATGAAAAAAACTTGACAGTTAAAAATATTAATAGGAAATTGTCTATAGCGGGGAGCATGTATGAAGACTTTATGACAGTGGAAGAAACGAAAGCGGTGTGTCACGATCGTAGTAACTCCGTGGTCCCTGCCTACCCCAACGGGAAAAAGGCGTGATCTCATGTACAGTCATTAGCAATATAATGTACCCAATTTAGGACTCTGTCGCACTAACATATTTGACATTTAGTGAGACTTACGGTTCAATTTGTCAAAAAAGTTAATGTGACATGGTACCAAAGTGTATATTAATGCTCGTGACCGTGTGTATGTATGTTGTCTTTAGCAGTAGAATCTTGTCTATTATTTTCATTAAAAGATTTCAGTGCGTTTGATCACGATCCAGGCATGTCATGCCTACATGACATACATGAGATCACGCCTTTTTCCCGTTGGGGTTGGCAGGGACCACGGAGTTACACTTACTACGAGCGTGACACACCGCTTTCGCTTCTTCCACTCTCATAAAGTCTTCATGCATGCTCCCCACTATAGACAATTTCCCATTAATATTTTTTAACTATCAAGTTTTTTTCATTTTTGTAGTTATTATTACGCACAAGTTATACAGGTTTTGACTAGTAACAGAAAATAGCTAATAAAACAACCTTATTCCAGGAAAATATATAAAGAAAAATACAAGCGATAGGATTACAATAGTCGGCCTTACTGCGTAGGTATTAACAATAATAAACAGTTTACCTGATATACTGAAATATCGAATGAATGCATTGCGGTTCCACGTAATTCTTTTAGGTTATTAGAGTCCGTCAATGACGGATAGTAGAAAATTACTTAGAGATATCGGATGCCGGATATTGGATATAGTGCGTAAGCTACCATAACCAAATTTAAATAATGAGTAATTTCTAGTAATTTCGAAACCCTTCTATTAAAACGATGGACGTTTCGTACAAAAATTGCTACCCCTTTTTATCCACTTAGGGTATGAATTTCGCATAATCCCGCCTTGAGACTCCTAGCACTTGAAGGTTCTGAGATTTCATGACGAGTGAGTCAGTCAGAGAATAGACCTTGATGATCTTTCACTTCATATAGATTTTACGTCTAACGTCAACATTGGTGCTAATTCCCGCAGACCCCATCTAATTTTATTTTAAGTTATACCTGTCATTTTCTTATCCGTTTAAAAGAAAGGGACATTCGTTTTAAAATTAACTGGTTGACAATCATCCGTCCCTTTCCTTTTCGACGGGTAAGAAAGTGACGGATATAACTTAAAATTAGGCGGTGTCTGTAGGAATCGGGGCCATTGTATTCATTATCACAACATTAAATAGGTTCCAATGCGTCCTTGCACAGATACCTATTGTCTTAGATTGCCTAGACGTGTCTAAGTTGCGAACTACTTATCTCGACTAGTGGTGACGTCATTCCGGCCAAGTAGTTAATGCCATCTGCGGCAAACGTACAATAAGTCACGTCAAAAACGGTGACATCAGAATGAGGATAGCTACTTTAGGTATTTTTAAGATTCCTATTCGAGGTCTACACTGAATAGACGAGAAACTTTCATTATCAAGTCTAATGCGAAACTGAACGGAGCAAGAATCTTAATATCCCAATTAGGGTAGTCAGAGGTAGATCCATTACAAGATGAACTAAGCACCTACGCTTCACCGAGCTTTTTGTTATACCAACCTGGTAGGTGGTGAGCCGTATAGACGTCTATACATCATCATCATCAGCCCATTAACGTCCCCACTGCTGGGGCACGGGCCTTCCCTATGGATGGATAGGGAGATCGGGCCTTAAACCACCACGCGAGCCCAGTGCGGATTGGTGGTTATTAACGACTGCTAATGCAGCCGGGACCAACGGCTTAACGTGCCTTCCGAAGCACGGAGGAGCTCGAGATGAAAACTTTTTTTTTTGTGGTCACCCATCCTATGACCGGCCTCTGCGAAAGTTGCTTTACTTCAACAATCGCGGACCGAGCGCGTTTACCGCTGCGCCACCGAGCTCATCAACGTCTATACAATACAATACAAATACACTTTATTGCACCAAAATAAAAAGAAATAATTACAAAAAGACTCTTAACTAAGTAAATGGCAAATGGCGGCCTACACAGTACAGTAGGGGTGGGCTATGGGCTATACAGGTCGTGCCAACTGTGTTAGTCAAAACTGTAGGTACTTACACATAAACATAAATAGCCTATATACGTCCCACTGCTGGGCACAGGCCTCCCCTCAATCAACCGGAAGGGGTATGGAGCATACTCCACCACACTGCTCCACTGCGGGTTGGTGGAGGTGTTTTTACCGCTAATAGCCGGGCCGGCTTAACGTGCCCTCCGAAGCACGGAATCATCTTACTTTTTCAGACAGGTGATTCAAGCCTGAAAAATCCTTACCAAACAAAGGACAGTTTCACAAAGTAATTTCGACAATGTCGAACCCGGACCTCAAGATCGTGAGCCTAACGCTCTAACCACTAGACCACGGAGGTTGTGTTAAAAAACTGCACTTAATTTAAATTGATAAGTCATTAGTCCAAGTTCGGTACCTGGGTTCAATCCGGCGGTCCCCGTTTGATAAACAAGCCGGTAAACCACAGATCCTTTTGATTTTCCTGTGTGTGCAATAAACTATTTGTTATGTTATGGATATGACCACAGTGACTATACCTGCAGACACATCAAATTTTAAGTTATATCTGTCATTTTCTTATCGCCGGAAAAGGAAAGCTTCGGAGTTCCTACATATCGCACTGAACTGAGAGATGACTCCTCACAAGCAATTTCCTTGGCCACAGTACTGCTGGCAAACAGGTTTAGGTTCAAGATTCGGAAGCAAAAACCATAATAGTTTTCTTAGAAACGTAATAGTAAGTGGAAATGCTTTGCTAATATAGATTTAAAAGGCGATTAAGCCATTGTTGTGCTTTTTGTTTCTTAATAGGTTTCGTGTAAAAAAGATAATGTTGAATACTTTTTTCTCAATATACATACTGGCAATACCAGAGGCATTACGGGGCAAAACACGATAATTAAAAAAGTAAATATATAGCCTATATACGTCCCACTGCTTGTCACAGGCCTCAGCTCAATCAACTGGAAGCGGTATGGAGCATACTCCACCACGCTGCTCCAGTGCTGGTTGATCAAAGCACTCTATGTATCTACAATAAGATACAAAGCATCACGCCTGTATCCCCAAAGGGATTGGCAGAGGTGTATAGTATATACACCCAGTCCTCGACAGCTATTATTTATTTATTTATTTATAAAGGTACATACAACATTACAGCTATGTTTAAGTCCCATGTAATAGGGGGCGAGCCTATTGCCATTTGCCTTTCAACTGTTTTAAGACAGTAGTTAAACAAAAACTTTACAAAAAGGTTATTATAAAGTTAGTGATTATTTAGAAGATATGAATGCATGGGATTAACTGTCTGAGAAATGATATTAGGCAGCTAAATTACTCAATTGTATACCAATATTTTATGTTTATTTTTATTTTTTTGTAAAGAACGTCTAGGGCCCTGTGCCGAGGCTTCTTTTCCCCGGCTATACAGGTTGTGAGAAGCTGCAGTAGTTTTAGGCGGATGAGACGTTCGTTATGTAAAATTGACGATTCAAAGTGGAGGAAGCAAGAGAAGTGTGTCAGGATCGAAGCAAATGGAATTCTATAGTCTCTGCTTACCCCGGTGGGAAATAGGCGTGAGTTGATGTATGTATGTATATATCAAGTGTATATTAAAGCAAATTTATCTAAAAAAAGCAATACTGCTATTTGACATTTGTTGACATTGCGCGCTTACGCATGCGCGCGCATTATTTATTATGATAAGCGTATTTGTATAAATATTAACTGTAGTTATTATATTAACCGTTGTTGTTGCACCTTTGCCTCCTAGTAGTGGTTGCCTGGAAGAAATTATTTCAGAGCAACAAGGCCGCCCATTTGTTCTGTTGCTAAATGTTTTACAAATGTTTATATGTTTTGTTTGTGTGCGATAAAGTATATTAGATTTGATTTACTTTTATATGCGGAAGTGTCAAATCGTAATATTGCTTTTTAAATGAATTAATTGTTTCAATTGAAGCCTCAATGCATTGTTTGATTGAATTTGTTGAAGACGTGGTAGCCCAGTTTGTAGAAAGCTTGCCTCTCACGTTGAGGTCGCAGTTTCGAATCCAGCAGAGGCCTAAACCAAAGAAAGAAAGAAAGATAAAGATTTTATTGTGCATAAATTTAGATACAGGCCAATGATTGTCGAATTTATTTCGAATTCATGTTTGGATCATAAATGATGACTTTTTGTAATTATTTCTTTTTATTTTGGTGCAATAAAGTGTATTTGTATTGTATTGTATTGTATGATTATCACGTGCTCAGCGGTGAAGGAAAACATTCCCGAGAAATGCATTTCCGGAGGTATGTGACCTAAACTGAATTGGGTTTTCCCTTCGCGGGTTGGAAGGTCAGACAGGTAGTCGCTCCTGTAAAAAACCGAACCTGTCAAATTTTCAGGTTAGGTAAGCTGACCCTGTGAAAAACGGGATAATGCTAGGGAGGTGAAATGCATTGTTTCAATGTGGCCTTTTAACCTCCTGAATTGTACTTGAAACTTACAGCTGTGACGGTCTTACAATAGTAAAACAAGCTAATTCGACGACAAACGCATCGCTCATTAGTCTGTCATTCAAAGACAATCGACCGTGAAGGTTCCATTTAGACCAACAATAGACCTGGAAACCTGATAGGCTCAAAAAAGTAGGTAATCTACCTTGGTCTAATACATAAACTGCCTATATACGTCCCACTGCTGGGCACAGGCCTCCCCTCAATCAACCGGAGGGGGTATGGAGCATACTCCACTACGCTGCTCTGCGGGTTGGTGGAGGTGTTTTTACGGCTAATAGCCGGGACCAACTGCTTAACGTGCCCTCCGAAGCACGGAATCATCTTACTTTTTCGGACAATCAGGTGATTCAAGCCTGAAAAGTCCTTACCAAACAAAGGACAGTCTCACAAAGTGATTCCGACAATGTCCCCATCGGGAATCGAACCCGGACCTCCAGATCGTGAGCCTAACGCTCTAACCACTAGACCACGGAGGCCTTGGTCTAATAGGATCTAGAAATTATTAGATAATAACACATGTCATGGGAGCAAGTTAGTAATTGTTTAGAAGATATGAATGCATGGGATTAACCGTCTGAGAACTGATATTAGGCAGCTAAATTACTCAATTGTATAACAATATTTTAGGTTTTTTTTTTAAAGAACGTCTAGGGCCCTGTGCCTAGGTTTTTCTTGCCGCTTCTTTCCCCCGGCTATACAGGTTGTGAGTAGCTGCAGTAGTTTTAGGCGGATGAGACGTTCGTTATGTAAAAATTGACGATTCATAGTGTAACGTTACCTACTGAGTAAAGATATTTTTGAATTTGAATTTGAACAAGTTACAGGATTAGAAGAGAGAAACAGTAAGAGCACGTGACGTCACGTATTCCTATTGCTATTTCTTTCTAGCTCCCTGATTTTGAATGGCTGTAACATTTCCATTCTGTTCTCACATTTGGTTATCAACTTCTGTCTTATTTTGTTTATTTTTAAAAAGGTATTATAACTGTTAATACCAGTTAAGTACCTTCCTATAGGAGTAGTCAAGGGGTAATATTTCCAATTGGGGTAGTCAGAGGCAAACGTCGTGTTCTATAAGTCAAAGAATTGGCCCTTGATAGACAAGAATGGAGAATGCTACATCGACAAGAGCGTGGCTCTTAAATTGATGATGACATTTCAATAAAAATATGTGGCCTAATTTTATGAAGCTAATGGTGCTGATTCCTGTAAACACCGTCTAATTTTATTTTAAGTTTTACCTGTTTTAGAGAAAGCATATTTTTTATCGAACACACGTCATTTTTAGACAGGCAGGATTTTAAAAACCGACGCAAATTATTAGCCAATAACCCGTCAGAATTAAGTTGACAGCACACGTCAAATGGTTTGCTTACGAAAATGATAACAAAATAACGGGTATAACTTAAAATTAGGAAGTGTCTGCAGAAATCGGGGCCACTATATAATATATATTAGTAACTACTAATTACTAATTAGTTCCCATAAAGAAAACTCTGTGTTCTCAATTACTACCGTAATTAGTGATTAGTTGCCGCCATTAGTAGTTACACGTGCTACAGATCAGATACTTTTATTTTTGTGTCGATAGTTATTTGTTATGTCATTAGTTAACCCCTGATCAGCGACGTCTGCACGGCGCGAGTTATATCGAGGGCTTCGACCAATAGACGCAGCGAATGTTATCTTTGTAGATAAAGGTGTTGATCTAAGCGAGGGCTGGTCGATACAGTAGAAACAATAGATTTTACAATGTTATAGTGTAAATCTCACGTTGTTGGTCTAATAAAGCTCCGTGAAATGAGGGTACTTTACTTACTTTCTGACGAATAAATTGTTATGAATGAATTGTTGTTTATCTTACGATGACTGTATCTCTGACTACCCTTATTAGGAATGTATTCTTGAGCTTTATAGGTACCTATTGTCTTTATTGTTATGTAGACCTCTATATCAACTTTCTAAAGTGTTAATAAGTTCATAGATCATGTATGATGGGTAAATTCTTCCCCATTACACTATCGCGTGGGTTATGAGGTGGATTACCAACGTCATCAACCCTGGTGTGAAAGTTATTGGTGAGCCGCCATAGGCCCCTGACATGACTCATGTAAGGACTACATACTTAACTTAACGGCTTAACGTGCCTTCCGAAGCAGACTGTAATGTCGTAACTAAACTAGGGATCACAAAGTGAATTTTGTTATGTGTCCCCACCGGGATTCGAACCCGGGACCTCCGCGGATCGTGAGCCCAACGCTCAACCACTAGACCACAGATGCCGTTACGGTCTTCCCCATTGATGTTGAAACATTTTATTTTGACGAATAAAAAAGCTTCAAATGCGGTCTTCCCCATTGATGTTGAAACATTTTATTTTGACGAATAAAAAAAGCTTCAAATGCTGCCTACGGTTAGCTTGCTCTGAATAGTGTTACATTACGATCTATAATCATTCTATAATAACACATCGGGACCATATCGCACAGCTGTGACGCGCAGGCGCACGATGTTAACCTATTATCAACTCTAAAGTACCTAGAAGTGATGACTCGTATCCGGTGGACTTGTGTCGTGATACCAGGGTGCTAATAATAATAATACTTATTATTATTTCGTACAATAAAATAATAATAATGCGCAACGCCCGCATCGCGTAGAGCTGGATTGAACTAACTAACATATTATTCTACAATTCGTGCCTGGCTTTGCAAACTGACGTATCTGCAATTTTTTGCTAAAATAATTTGTGTCTTATTGACAATGTCATAAGGTGCAACTCAGATTCGCAAAAAAATTGAGATACGTCAGTTTGTGACGTCAGCGTCGAATTTTTGAAATTAAAGTAATTTTGCCCGTGGAAATAAATTAAGTCGAATTTATCAGCCATCTTTTTTCTTTTTGGTGGTGCAAGTACAACTTAAAATCAGGAGGTGTCTGCAGGAATCGGGGCCAATCTTGAAATAACAGTATTCTAAACAGTTTTTAACCTCAAAACTATTATAGCGTGTCATATAATGTGTACGGTTATCAATCAAAGTTGTTTGACCCGCCACTGAGTCATCTGTTACTGCTAAGCTGTGACCACAGTGAGGGAGGAAACGGGAATATCATTGAATGATTTTTTTTATTTTATTTTTTTAAACATTAGTCTAGAAACATGCCTGATGCCGTACCCCGAATAGGCTAGTTTCCAACTAGTCAATTCAGTTACTTTTTACTAAACGTCAAAACACGAAATTATTATGGAATTTGTATGAAAAAGCACACTGTGACGTCATAGAAAAACGTGATAAAATGTCGCACTTATTATTACATTTTTCTTGATTAAAATCACTTATTATTACATTTTTCTTGATTAAAATTCATAAATAAGTTAAATAGAAAGAAGTAAATGATTTTCGTTAGTTTTAGATCTGTCTTTATTTAGTAAACAGAATTTCATAATTTATCTTGAACCTAGTACACGACCCAATTTATTATGAAAAAAAAAATAAACAAAACAATTTGGTAACCTTCTTATCATCCCGATAAAAACAAAAAAGACTTTATTCTAAGCGACTAACACCAAATTGACGATGTAATTTACAACCTTTAAGAAATAGGTCTCTGGTTTCCAAACCCAAACAAATGCACTTGTCCCTATCACACCCTGGACACTATACAAAATTCTCATTCTTCCCATGCTGCCTAGCCCGTAAGTGCGAGGGAGACAAACAGTCCGCGAGTCTTTATTACTCCTTAGCTGCCATGTAAGACTAAAACTAAGACCCAGAGGGGGTTAGGTCCGCGCGCGTAGTATGATTTCTTTATTCTATGCCCCCATTGACAAACACGCGCCCCTATACACACTTCCCTCGTCACTTTGAATCATTTACACGCGATCAGACAATGCATCCTGTCTCGCTTTCATTACATGCACATGTATGAACTTTTACCCTCATTCTCATGATGACGTAATCACGAACGGTCTTTTGAAGTGTTTAGTCTAAGACCAGTTTCTCTAGTTTTGTTATTTCTTTAATTTTATGAGAGGGAATTATTGTCTAAGTACGAATTGTTAAAAGTCGATAAGAAATAACGGCCTCCTTGCTTTGATTCGATTCCCGATGGAGACATTGTCGAAATCACTTTGTGAGACTGTACTTTGTTTATAGTTCAGCCGCGCAACCTTGGGTGGGGTAAACCTAACTCAGCCGCTGGTGGGGAGCGGAGAGTGGCCGTTCTATACGTAGTATTATTCCTTATTCTCTGCTTTTACCTAACCTGATGTCATTAGACTTAGCTGACGCTCATTTATGCTAAAATAGCACACAAAGGTCAATCAACTCGCACTCATAACCCGGCCTGGCTTCTTATCCTTTTCATTATTACTAATTGGCGATGTATCTTGGTGTTCATTACACTATTAAGTGTAGTATTAGCTGTAGACCAAGGTATAAAGATGGTGCTAATTCTAGTAGGCACGAAATTTAATTTAGTTTGCCAGTACCAAAACTACCTCTCTCTTTCTTGCACTTATCGTAAGTAAAGGAAAGCACTATTTTTAAATTTGTAAAATCAAATTAAAATTAAGTTTAAAATTAAGTTGGAATGAACGCGCTCGGTCTGCGATTGTTAAAGTTATGCAACTTTCGCAAAGGCCGGTCATAGGATGGGTGACCACAAAAAAAAAGTTTTCATCTCGAGCTCCTCCGTGCTTCGGAAGGCATGTTAAGCCGTTTGTCCCGGCTACATTAGCAGTCGTTAATAACCATCAATCCGCACTGGGCCCGCGTGATGGTTTAAGGCCCGATCTCCCTATCCATCCATAGGGAAGGCCCGTGCCCCAGCAGTGGGGACGTTAATGGGTTGATGATGATGATGATGAACACCACCAATGCCTACCTCTAGGTTTAAAACAAAAAAAGGGTGACAGACGAGTATACATATTTTACAAAAGTAGTTATAATATTATGCCTATTATGATAAATAATCATCGTTGAAGTCTACTACTCGTTTTGTCTGCAAACTACTTAGATAATAGGATCCCTTTATTCATTCTTTTCCACTGAAGATAAAATATACTTTATTTTTTTGAATAGATCACTTTCGACAGCATCAGACAGACATATACATAGACAATAAACCGGAGCCAACATGAAAAAATAAACCTTATAACTATCATGTTAAAACAATGGCAAATGTAATATATTAAATTGGCTATATTCAAAATATTTTTATAAAGGAATAATTGGCTTAGGCCAAAACGATTTGTTTAAATTTCCACGTTACAAGCGAATATGATAATAATGATCACCGCTAGTTACTTATTTATGTTTTCTGTTCAATAAATTGCCGCACTTTAAAGATCTTCGGACGACAGATGAGACTTAACCTCTCATCTGCCGGAACGCGGATCTCGACCAGACACAATGTAAAATCTATTGTGTCTGGTATCTCGGCAGATGAGAGGTTAATCGACAAAAATCACTAGAATCATTTTGTATATTTCATGAGGCAAAACAAATAACAAGAATTATTATAACCAATTCCACTTAAATGGTTTTAACACGACGAGAAGTGTCTGAGTCATCCGTTACAGTTAAACAAACGTCATGATAGCGACCGATCTCTTTGTGCTTATGGCCTTAACGGTTTGTGAACCTCTCGTCATTGAAATAATGAAATACGAATATTATTAATTATATGGCTATATCTATGACTGAAACAACTTACTGTTTAAATACTGTTGGGAACTCAAGATGTATCATTATAAAGTTCATTATTAAGTTAACACTTGTGATTTTTGCAATTTAGTTCACAACATCTGTTTACAAAAAATACTGCAACACTCAAGAAAGTCGTGAAAGCGTCTTAAGTAATGTTTGGCATATCCAATCGACTCATCGGATATCGCCTGTTGTTTGTTTACCTCTTCAACACAGTTTTCAATCGTTTCACCGGAAACCGCCGGCATTCAAATCAGAACGATATTTACGAAATGTGGGTACGAATCGACAACCGATGCGACCTTGGATACAAACCTGTAAATCATCCAGAACCAGTTGCAGCAACCCTCTACCCAAAAGGTTCTTGTGAGGAGGCACGATGAGTGAATGTACTCGTTCTAGTAGATCCGGCAACGCTCCAGGGTCGTGGGATACGCACCACTTCGCGAAGTTCTCCAACGTATCCCGCTCTAACTCCCTCTGGTACCTCACGTATTCCCTCATCCGTCGATCAGCTGACGCGATTCGACTTAACAAATCAGACATCTCCAACAAACGCAGCTCGAGCCGCGCTCCCCTGCCGACACTCTTGGCTATCAAAATGGCTATCGTTTCAGACTTTTCTACGCCAAGTTCTAGCTTTTCAAGCGCCCTGGAGACTTGTCCCAGTCGCGCGAGCACTTCCCTCTCCCGCCGCCTGACGAGCGGCAGTTCGACGCCACCGGTGACATTGAATGGCTTTCCTATAATGTCCCATGAGCTTAGAACTTCCTCGCCGATCTCCTTGCTGAGTTTGATGACTTCAAGCGCGTCGTCGAGCAACGCATGCGCGCAGGTGGCTAGCGCGAGTACCGCGAGCAAGGCGCGCGCGCGTCGGACGGACATGGCGGAGGACGCTCACCCACTGCTTTGTGCGAGCCGAGGTCGTCTGGGTGGCCAGCCTCGCTATTGTATTACCAATTTCGGGGAGATATTATTGCGGAATTAAACTTTTTTGCCTGCTTCTGTATTGGTTACAAGGTTGTTTCTCTTGGACTCAAAATGTAATTATTTGATTTTGCTATTTTTATATGAAATTGAAAATATAATATTGAAGCTTCTTAAACGATAATCTAATTTCTTTTTACAGAATTATAAAACGATAAACACCGAACTTCCTACGTGTAAAAGTGGCACTTAGAAATCGAGGAAGCGTAATGTAGTTCAATAAACCCGTTGTATGCTAAGCATATGTGCGGCGCGTGCTCGACGATTCCATATAACTGTCCGGACCGGTTTGACTTGTTTGCACTTGTACGTACTCGTACTGTCCTGATCTCATAAAGAAAATACGCGAAATTTAATTCTGTTCTTTATTTAAAATATATTCTTTTTTATGAGTAATTGGTATCTATTAGTACTCGTATTAGGTAAGGTTTAGGTTTAAGACAAAACACATGAACTGCTATTACAATACATTATTTTTGATAAAAAAAATATAATTAACACATACATACATAAACTCACGTCTATTTCCCACCGGTGTAAGCAGAGACCATAGAATTCCATTGATTCCAGCGATTGATGAATGTGGAGGAAGCAAGAGAAGTGTCTCAGGATCGAAGCAAATGGAATAACAGTTAATAATATACAAAAAAGAAAAGAATTACATGTTGTAGTTACTTTATATAACAAAGTGACAAATCTCCACACAATGGTGGTAATTCTTCGTCGCTGGCAACACTGTAGGAACCCCGCTCCCTCTGTTTATCAACAAAAGCTCTTTGTCATACTTTCGGTTTCGATCGCACCCATTTTTTTGTCATCATAATGTCGGCAGGTTTCTAAAGGGATGCTCAGGAATGCTATGCTAATGTAATGTTTTTTTTTTAATATCTAGTAGTAATAGGTCGCCTTACTAGGTTGTCTGGAAGAAATCGCATTAAACGATAAAGCCGCCATTTACAATGTACCTAGTTAAGTCTCTTTTGTGAATATTTTCTTTTATTTTGGTGCAATAAAATATCTATATTTGTATTTGTAGGTTGGTAGGCGACTGATTGTTAACAGGACAATGTAATTTAAAACCTATTATATTTCTTATTTTTCACCTCCATTTAGTCATCGTGGTTTCATGAGAAATACTTGGATTTATATACGTACAAAAACACACGCTAGTAATCCACAATGGGGTGGGCAGAGCAACAAGTAATCAAAGAGGGCTTGCACCCTTGTTGCTTGGATTTATGTTACGTTAAAGCAAGCAGTGTGCTGGAGTATGCTCTATACCTCCGCTGGTTGATCAAGGGGAACTTCTGGGCCCAGCAGTGGAAAATGGCTTTTTTATGTTCTGTGATTGATACTTGTAGAGGAAGCAAAATAACTATGCCAGGATCGAATTCAAATTCAAATTTAATGTTTATTCAAAAATGACGATTCATATTTTTAACATATTGAATTAAGAACGTCTCATCCGCTTTAAAAAATTGTCACGTGGCGCATGTTAGCCCTACTGATCCAGTTTATTTAAAACAAGAGACACCAGTAGGCCTATAAAGATAAAATTTAGTCACGGTCATTTTATCGATGCTGACGATATAATTATGTCGTTTTATCGATTGGTGCTAATATGTGAACCCAAATAAGTCATGTCGTTCTATCAAAATACGAACAAAATCACGTGACACGCATGTTAGGTAAAAAGCAAACTTATTGATTTCGACAAAATTTATTGAATCAGATGATAATTTTATCACGGTGCGCTTGTTAGCCCTGCAGGTCAAAGTGTTTTAAACCGGCGAGTATGTAGGAAGTCTTGATGAAAGTGGAGTGTATTTCACAAAGTGCCCAGTGAAAGAGTCGTATTTCACAAAGTGCTCAGTGAAAGAGTCGTATTCCACAAAGTACCCAGTGAAAGAGTCTTATTTCACAAAGTACCTAGTTCTATATTTAACCGTGATTGCCATTTACTAAGAATCATTTCAATTGTATGTGGAGTATTCCTTGTTTATCTGTGTCCTTTATCTGGCCTGTTGAAAGAGCTGCGTGATAACCTAAGTAATTATACAAAGGCCTCTATTGACAACGTAATAACGTGTGATTGTGATTTCCAATTGATACTGGTTTGTTATATAATAATACAATAACTTTGTTGCTGGTATAAAAAACAAAGTTGCAAAAGGCGTCCTTGGGAGTTAAAAGTTAAGGAGTTAGGCCACATCGAAGCACTTTATCTAATAAAGCAATATTGCAATTTGCCATTCGCGCATATAAAAGTAAGTTCGCAATGCTATCAAATGTCAAATAGAAATATAGCTTTCTTACATGAATTGCTTCGATGTGGCCATTTTAACCCTTATTACCAAACAGCAGCATAGAATAAAGAATAATACTACATATAGAACGGTAACTCCGCCTCGCACCAATTCGTATCGGGTGTCGACCTCACCCTCTCTGGGGCTCGTATTTTTGAACCGTTCGTCCCCAACTCACGTGCGAAAATACATACCCGTCTCATCTTGCAAATGACAACTTCTGATATGCTACGTGAAATGGGTATATAGTTTCGCACGCGAATCGAAAACGAACGATTCAGTAATACGGTTCTGGATCTTTAGTCTTAAATGGACGTAAGTCGCTAAGGAGCAAGGGGGAAGGTACAGTCATGAGCAATATTATGTACCCACTTTAGAACCCTGTCGCACTATCATTTTTGACATTTACTGAGTCTTACGGTTTAATTTGTCAAAAAAAGTTAATGTGACATGGTTTTAAAGTGTATACATATTAGTACTCGTGACCGTACAAACGGTAGGTATAAAATTCGATTAAAATGAACTCAGTACCACGCTTCGCCGAGCATTCTGTTAGACCAACATGATAGGTGGTGAGCCGTATCGCAGTCTATAATGGTCGAACCAACTGTGTCACTGAAAATTACACTTAAAATAAATACAATCATTCTCATTCGTACAAGTCCGGTACCGGGGTTCGGACCGGCCGCCTTTAAGCCAACTGCATCATAATTATCTTCTTAGCCCTATACCCAATTATTACTTGATGGGGTTGATCATATACGTCGAACCTGTCCATCCAATGTAAACCAAGCATACTGACGAAATCTCTTCATCAACAGAGCCTCTTCTACGAGATCCTAGCAGGCGTATGGGTACGCAACGGCCTACAGATCAAGGGGCAGGCGATGACGTACATCCAGGCTAACTTCTGCAACAGCATGGTCGACATGGACATCTACTGGCTGCAGATCTGCGCCGCGCATCTGCCCGCCGACCAGTTCCTCGATATGTGTATTGATATGTGAGTAAACAAATTGCTTAACGACCTGAGTAGCAAACAGCCTCCGTGGTCTAGTGGTTAGAGCGTTGGGCTCACGATCTGGAGGTCCGGGTTTGATTCCCGATGGGGACATTGTCAAAATCACTTTGTAACACTTTGTTTAGTCCTTACCAAACAATGTCCTTACATTGCAGGCTTGAATCACTTGATTATCCGAAAAAGTAAAATGATTCCGTGTCCTAAGTATTTTTGTTCAATATGAATGAACTAGCAACCAGAAGTACAAATCTCTTATCTTTATCCTCAGGTTCGGAGTACGGGAGTGGCTGAGCATGGCGCCGATGTCGCCGGTGCAGGCTATAGAGCAAGACGCTATGGTGGAAGGGCTTCTCACCTTCCTCGCCATACTCGTCTCTTCTAGGACCAACCTTGGTGAGTTTCCTTAAATTACTCGAGACTTCATAACTGCGATGTAATAAGAATTGCCCATATAAACTACCTACTCATTTCAAACTGTCCCTTTTCCTCCAGGTAATGATGAGCTAACCCAATCCCGCTTAGAAGTGAGCACCCTCCTCGCGGCTGGAGACAAGACACACTCGCAACTACTGGAGCTGATGCCAGAACGTTCTGGTAACGCGCACACCAGAAACTTCGAGACTGTGCTCAAAGAGGTAATAAGTTCGCATCATAAAAAATATTCTTTGATGATGCGAACTGCCAATGTATTCTTTGACAATGTGTCAGTTATAACTTGGAAATTTGAAGGGTCTTCAAATGTTTTTAAAATCTTTCGCCGTTGGATTCAAAGTATTATACAATGACGTTGAATGTTTAACAAAATATCGCCCAACATCTCCGTAGACTTTACGGTCGGATGATATTGTAAGCAATGTTGACAATTGCCTAACTGAAAATACCTCTTTACAAATAATACATTTGTTCTTTTGTATAGTTTATTCTATCCAGGCTCATAATAACCAATACATACAATCCACCTGTATTGGGCTGGTTGTTGTTCAGGTTGGAAGGTCAAACAGGCAGGCTTCTGTAAAAATCTGGACCTGTCAAATCTTCAGGAAGCGGACCTTGTCAAAAACGGGATAACGCTAGGGAGATAGATTGACCGTTACATATTTCCCACAGTTATCAACATACAGACCACCTCCAAAAGGCTCGGAGAACTTGGAGCAAGGTCTCTTCGTGCCGAAGCCAATCGTGTGGCAGCAATACTACGACCCTCTTCACGTGTTGAGACGAGCCGTGCACCGGAGGGACTTCCACGCTTCCATGGAGCGCTTCACAGCCTAGTAAGTTTTTTTTTATGGCTAAGCATTTTACCGCAATCTAACCTGATACAGACGATGTGGTCGAGGATGGGACATGCTTATCTAGAAAGTGCCTTTTCACTCTAACCTTGAAGAAGGCCAGGTGTAAGAGTGGGATAAAAATCCCATAAAATTTCCAATTTTCACGAACAAGCATTACTATGTAGACCTATTAAAATTTAAGAACACTCAACAATGCTGCCACCTAAATTTGGGGTTAAAGTTTGGGTTCTAGTTTTTATCTTCATTGGTGCAAGCGGAGAATTACCGTTTTATACGTAGTATTATTTTTTATTCTATGGTAATAGCTGATTACTGGGGGACTCTAAGTGAATACTCGTGGGAGATAAGCGTATAACGCCCTGCCCTAGAAACTTAAGTGATCTTAGCTCATAAAAATACCGTTACACAACTATTATCCTGCATGTTTGGGTTGATAAACGGTATGGTAAATTGCGTTTTTGACGTATAAGTTTCGGTCACACTTCAGACGCGTTCTCGTACGAAGGGAATTTGTGCGTACACGTACGAACACGCCGGATAAATACAAACCTTCCAAGTGCATACTGCATCAACTATAAACAAACAGTATTATTACAATCTAAATAATATTTTAAATTTTTCTTTCTCGCCTGAGATGAAGTATTAAGTTTCACAAAGAATGAACAGTTAAGTTTGTAAATGGACTTGCAATTAGCCTGGTTTCATATCAGTAAAGAGGAGGAACATAATGAAGAGGCATTCGCTTAGTTTGAAAACGCTTAGTCGCATTGCAGGGTCCAATGCACTCATATATGAATCATGCTTTGAAAGCTGTACTGGGAGGGAATAAAAAAAATAAAATGCGTTGTTCACCTTCCTAAATATGTCGTAAATACTGATTGATTTCGTAAGGGAACAAAAACGTATGGAGTACTTCCCACAGATCTAGAACCGTAACATCCTATAGCTCAAGTAAAGGAAATAATCTAAAAATCGTTCTGGAGGTTTTGTAAATCTGTCAATTCTGGAAGACGTGAAGAAGAAAAAGCTTTAGCAATATCATTGCCTTATTTATTTATTAAGCCTAACACGTGTATTCTTCCCCAGCGTCCGCGAGAAACAGAAGACCTCAGGCAGCATGTCGAGCGGCGGCAGCGATGGTGGCAGCGGCAGCGACAACACTGCTGGAGGCGCGCTGTGGCCGCCGCTACGACCTGCTGGGCCGCCACCACCCGGCGCTGGGGACCCACGCGCTTTATGTGCTTCCGGTATGGAGCTTACAGCTGGGCTAAGGCCTCCCCCTTCTCTTTCTCACTATCCTATTCTTGGACATCATTCTGTCACAATTGAATATTCTTTATTGCACAAACATACACGAAACATTTTAAAACAAGAAACATTACAGCACAATTAGCGGCCTTCGTCCCTCCTCGACAAGTTCTTGGTGACTGAAGTACCCTGTGCCATCCTGCTCAAAGTTCTTAATGTAAGATAGAAAAGAAACGATCGACCTAGTGCTGACTGATGCATCACTGCTAATAAGCGTCGCAGCGCTGGCTTGCGTGCTTTGATAGATGTAATTCTATCTACGTAATTTAATGTGTATTTACAATACAGTTCGGACGTGTTTTTTAGAAAAAATCATTAGGGACTGTGAATCTATTTGTTTATGGTATGTGAGTGATCCAATCCTAGAGTTTTGCCATTTCCGTGTCCACCTCACGGCCCGTCCCCGCCGCAGGCGTGCTGCACGGCGCGCTGCTGGCCGTGCTGCACCGCGGCGTGCACCGGCGCCAGCCCGACGCCGTGTCGCCGCACGCGCCGCCCGACCACGTGCTGGCGCTGGCCGTCTACCTGCTGGATGTGGCCGCCGAGCTGGCGGCCGAGCGCGCCAAGGAACATAACGTGAGCCACATAATATTAAATGGATGACTACGTCAATTGTAAATTATTAACCTAGAAAGCCGATCATTAATTCATTAGTAATTTGACTTAACTGGGATGCTTTTTCCTTGGTGGGGTAGAAGGCCAGGGCAGTCGCTTCTGTAAAAAAACCAGACCTATCTTCAGGTTAGGTAAGCGTACCCTTTGAAATCGAGATAACGCTAGGGGAATCTAGAAAGCCAACCTGAAAATCGATTCCTTGAAAGAGTATCGTATAAACACGTTGTATAAGTTGTTACTTACCCTATTGTTGATCGGCTATCGGTTTGGCTACTAGAGGCATCCGAATTATTGAAAAATAAACTTTGGTCAATCTCTTGATACATATTCGCTGCCCCCCTCAGCGCGACGTGTGCGTGGCGGGCGCGGCGGGCGCGGGCCGCGCCAGCGTGGCGGGCGCGCCGCTGCTGGGCGCCTTCCCCGGCGCCGCCATCTGCGACAACGCGCGCACCTACGTGGCCGCCGTGCCGCCGCCGCGCGCGCCGCCTGCACCCCACCACTACCCCGCGCACTACCACTCCGACAGTCAGTATACCCACTACTATTATTTTCCACTCTCTCTCTCTCTCTTCCCCCCTCCCCCAGACCCCCTCCCCCTTTCCCTCCTCTCCTCCCTTCCCCTCTCTCCCCTTGACATTTATTATTCCCATTTGATGGTGATGGTGACCTTGTCTTTCTCTTCCACTTCGCTCTATCTGATGTATCGTTTCCGGTGACGTTGTACAAGCACAGATCCTTCTTGACCACACCTGTCTAGGAGCATACTATCCCGCTACTCCACTGCGGAATGGCGAAGGTGTCACGGAACACGAAACAGTCTTACTGTTTCGGACAATCAGATTGACTCCTCCAATATCCTTGCCAAACGGGAGTCTCAGACAATGTCCCCAGCGGATATCGAAACCGAACCTCTACATCGTGAACCCATCGCTCTAACCACTAAACCACGAAGCCTGCACCATCTTATACCATTCGCAGGTGACGGCGAATGGGAGCCTTCGGAATGTGAAACAGCGCCCGTGCCTATACCAGCCACCAGCACTGCGTTAGCCGTGCCACCACCGCTGCAGGTATGATACACCTCTCACCATATCTGCTCCCTCCATACTTATTTAGTACCGCTACTGGCGCTCTTTTTTACAGTATCTCTAGGGACCGTAGTATATTATTATTTTAACGACGTCAACCTCTCTGGTTGGCATCGCTCCTGGCCACTAACTTCACGTCCTGCCTGGTTGCCTTGCTGACAACACAACATTCCCATACCCTTCGAATTTTGCAAGAAAAAATCTCCAGCGTTCATTGCCGATAGGCGATAAGAGTTTAATACGCAATTTAATAGTTAGACTTCTGTATTTTTATACTTCTGTTACTTCTGTATTTTTATAACACCACATTTTTACGAACACATGGTCGCAATAAAACATTTCTATTCTATTCTAGAATAGGGTAATTGGTTAGGTCAAAGGTAAATTATAAAATATTAATATAGACATAGAACTCACTTTACTTTCTGAATTTTACAATGAATACGACGTTTGACCGTTTCTATTGATGTCACAGGACAGTATTCCCATACAAACTCCAAGGAGAACTTTCGTTTTGACGTTTCGTAAAAATTATCTCATTAGACAAGAGTGTCAAGTAGCCTATTCTGTACAGGTGGCCCGGGGTGATTCTATGCCAGACGACCAATCAGACGCGGGCGGAGATGCTCCGCAGATACGAGCGCTAGAGGTACTAGTTTTGGCAGTGTTTATCTCACAATTTTTCATTGCTTGTATTTTGTACACCGTAGAGAACCGAATGTCCTTTTAAAATACAGACCACCTCATTTAACTATTGTGTCTGTGTCTTAGGGTGGTATTAATAAGTAAATCTCAGCTGAGACTGCCCTCAAGATCATGCTCAAGTTTCTGTTTTTATATGAGAACTGTCACATTGACATGATCTTGAGGGCAGTCTCGAAGCTGAGATTAGTTTATTAATACCACCCTTAGGAGGTTATTAACGAAAACCAAAGATAACGTTGCTGATTCCTTTAGGCACCATCGTATGGTTAATTTTCGGTTTTGGGCTAATAATCTAACTACAAAATCCTTTCTTCTTTCAACGCGTGAAATGACCATTTAAATTTGCACCCGCACCTGGCGCGAAAGGCGCGGTTCTCGAATAATTACAGAAAATTACTGTTCTTGTGTTAAAAGTTATACCTGTCATTTTCTTATCCGCCCAAAAGAAAATTGACGGGTAACCAGCAGCCATAAAAATTATGGAACAGGCTTTAATTTTTGGCTGAAAACTTAAACAACCCGCTCAAAATTTTATATTGGCGCATAACCCAGCAGAATTAAGTTGACAGCACACGTCAAACGAGTTGCATACCAGCACAATGCATATTTGATTCGTCCGGGTTATTCATCCATTCACTCGTTCATTTTAAAATTAACATCTGTTTCAGTTGTGTTTCAGTCATTCTTATCTAGCTAACAAGGAAACCTAGTCTTTATTCAGTCACTTGTGATGTTACATAACGTATTTTTTGTTTTATAATGAAATGTTTGTAAAGTAAAATTGTCAGTATGTGATCCAGGGTGGAGAGAGTCAAGCGCTGGCGTTACAACTGAGCGAGACAGAGATGGATGCGGATACGCAGCTGACACTTGCACTGGCTGCATCGGAAGCTGAGCCTGACACGCCTTCAGCTGTGCCTTATGGTGAGTAGAGATGGGGAGTGGGGTAAAGAGCTTTATTGCTTGATTGAAAGAGAAAAGTTTTTCCAATCTCTGGTTTTGTCAGCACTTGGATGGATTTGAATACTTGGATAATACAATGGTACCTATTCGAGTGGACACAAACTTAACCCAATTTCAATAAAAAAAAAATACAAAATATTTATTCAACAGACACGGTATAACAATGCTTATTATACTCCACACTAGGCATGCCTGTGTCGTGGGTATCACTTCAGAAAACCTGTTTACTAGGACTATACCTGTCACAGAACTACATACAAATAAATAAACGAAAAAAGTAAACAGGAGAAAAAAAAACTAAAAAACTAAACTAAATAAATCGTAGACACAAAACTGGAACAAAAAATTGACAACTTAATTTCAGTTTGACAACTTATTCATTTATCTTAAGTTAGTGCTGTCCTTCACTCACAATGAGTGCAAGAAAGAGATAGAGATAGTTTTAATCGTGTCTAAGTTGGCGGTTCTTGCCCTAGTCTATCTTTTTTTTCTCACTTGTGCAATGACTACGATATTTTGTCAGAAATGGGAGCGCCAGACTGGGAAGTGGCGCTTCGCCAGCAGTCATCGTCTCGAACACCCGCACTGCCCGCGCCGCCCGATGCGGCTGAATCCTCCGATACACAGGTATGGATATTTCATTACATATATGGTCACGAGCATTAATATGATACACTTTGGTACCATGTCACATTAACTTTTTTGACAAATTGAACTGTAAGTCTCACTAAATGTCAAATATGTTAGTGCGACAGAGTTCTAAAGTGGGTACATTATATTGCTCATGACTGTACATCATCGCCTAGATATAGTTAAGAAAAAAATGACCCAATTAAACATACAATGTGTTAGTGACACCGTACCGAACACTCCCGCAACAAGCAGAATTTTCCATCGGAAATGCATGAAATTGAAAATAATTAAAAAATACACAAAAAGAAATCGTGAGCTGAATTATCTCCCTCAGTTTTCGGTGCGATGTCACTAAAACCCTGTATGGTTTTATGAAAAAAAGTGACCAGAAGACCTGGGAATAGAGAAGACTGGAAGAAAAGACTAGAAGTGTTCTGTAGTGAGATTTCGAACCGCAATGACATAGCATTACTACGCATCCTATAGCTGTTTAGGTTTTTCATGTAATATTTACACATTCCTTGATTCCCAGGTCCAACTCCATACGGAACAGGCAGACGAACAGATCCCGGTGAACGAGTCCATCATATCGCTGCTGCTGAAGCTGCACTCGCAGCTGTCCGGGAGGCTGGACTCATTCTCCCTGGACGAGACACAGCCCGCCACCGCCGAGCCCATTGGTTAGTTTATATATAAAAGCGAAATGTAGAATAAAAACAAAATAGAATAGAAATGTGTATTATAAAAGGACAAGGCAATAACATAAAAAAAAAACACAAAACAATTACAAAAAGCATAGAGGATGTTCATTACAATGATCATAAGGTGGTGGTGAACGTCCTGAGATAAAATGAGTGAGGACTCAGCACAAGTCGCATGTCATTCACTCACTCGCAGACTGACTCACCCATCGTGAAATATCAGAAACTACAAGTGCTAGGAGTCGCTGGACTCACAATGCAGAGGCCCCGAGTTTGAATCCCGGTGGGGATATATAGCAAAAATCACTTTGTGATCCCTAGTGTAATCTTTATGGAGTATGTGCGAAATAAAACTGTTTACTATCTGTATGTCGTTTCCGTATCGTGCAGGTGACGGGCCGCACTTCATCGGGCAGGTGCTGCGCAAGCTGGCGCGGCTGGACGCGCGCTGCGCCGCCGCCATCGGCCACGTGCGCCAGTCCATGTGGCCGCACCAGCGGGAGCGGCAGGCGGAGCAGAGGGCCAGGTAACACTCACTATCAATGATAAACTTCATTTGAGTCATTCTCTCCCAACAGTTATCCCGCTTTCACAGGGTTCGTTTCAGGGTTCGTAACTGACACCAGGGTTGGTAATCCACCTCACAACCCACACGATAGAAAAAGAAGAAGAGGAGAAAAGTCCTTAGCCTAAAGATGTGACAGTCTGACCTTCTACCCCAAAGGGTAAACCAGCCCAATACAGGTTATGTCACATACCTCCGAAATGTATTTCGCGGAAATGTGGGGTTCGTCACGACGTTTTCCTTCATTCTGTCATCCATTACAGTCAATGTGTTCGTGCATATTTTTATATTTTTACAATTTTCGACTAAAATGAGCGGCCGAAGGCTCACAAATTAAGGGAAAGCGCTTGGTTGCCGTGGCCGAAACAAAAAAGAGATATGAGATACAATCATAATTCGTAATATACGTGTAGGTTACATTTCTGTTTGGGATAATCAACAGGTAGCACACACTACAATACCCTATTGCATAAAAATGATGTACAATCATACAAAATAGGAAAACAGTTAACAAAAAGTACAAAAGACTGCTACAACAATAAATAGTACATGCACCCGTCTCTTTAGCTTTTTAGACAGCTTCTCATTTAATCCAATTTTGGATCTCCCAACAGAGAACGCCGCGAGAAAGAAGAGCGCTCCCGACGCGCCCGTGAACGCCAACAGCAACTGATGCGCGAGTTCCAGCGGCAGCAGGAGCAGTTCATGTCGGCCATGCAGAACATGGAAGCCAGCGACGCGGGCGCCATGGACTGGGAGGAGGAGGCCGTGGAACAGGACTACGACTGCGTCATCTGCAACACCACGGCGCGAACCACGCCGCAGGACCCCATCGGGCTGGTCGTGTTGCTGCAGGTAAGACAGCGGCCGTTGATGTTATCAAGACATGGACGCCAGCGGCTGACTGGAAAGAGGCATCTCACCCTGCGTTTACATTCAGTTCGCTTCCGTAGCAAGAATGTAGGCAGGGCGAATATGTAAACACCGCATTCATCCAGCCACTGCTTTAGAGATTTCTCGCTTAGCAGAATGTGAACACTCGCTGCATCAGAAACTATACTAGCATTTCTTCTATCGGTGTAACTGGAAGGCGCTGTTTTTCGATTACCTATTATCATCATATCTGCATTTACCAGTTTTTTAGGTCCTATGCCAATTATCCATCTCCTACAATCGATTGGCGGTAAATCCATGAAAAATTGTCTTGCTAGAAAATATGCTCTTTCCAGAATATCCTTTTGGCAATATGTCTGGTTTCCAGAATATTGCTTAGTGCTGCTTGTTGTTACTCCTAAACCCTATATTAATGATATCGTAAAGAAAACTTTGAGGGATGATTTAGACCATGATTCTGAGTAATTATCAAGTGGAATATTCCGTTGCAATAGTAGAACTAAAATTAATTGAAAAAAAAAAAACATGATTTTTCCGATAGGAAAATCCACTGATATCATGGTCAGTGTGAATCATCCCCCTCAGTATTCGTTACGATGTCACTAAATACCCTGTATACTTGTGCATATTAAAGTTGAAGCATTGTTCGTTGCCCGCCAGTCGACGTCAGTGCTGGGCCACCGGCGCCGCGCGGGCACGGGCGACGCGCGCCTCGCCCTGTCGGAGGCCGAGCGCGCCCGGCTGGCCGCGCAACACGACACCACCGCCGCCGCGCACCACTACAGGCTGCACGATGACTTACATCAACATTTTGACCAGGTTAGTACTTAGAGAGTTTAGATGTTACAGTAAAGAACAGTCCTTACCATCATTAGTCGTAATATACGTAAGCTATTAGAGAGTGCTGTGTGTCGATTCCGTAATAAAATAACTTATCGATGGAATATTACTTTAGCCACCTTTCATCGATACAACCAGCTTGCGACAATAAACAATTTTGAACTTCGATAGCGACCCCGCTGCTGCAAATCTACAATAGGACATGTAAAAGAAATGTTTTGTTTCCACAGATCATTTTTATAAGAAACAGGGCTTTCTTTTCACCATTGCATTGTCGCCACATTTTTAGTTGTTGGTTTTTGACCCGAGCTATTCCTTATCACCTCTGGTGTTTATCATGGTTTTACGTGCCCGGGTCGTCGTGCCAGCGACCGGTAGACGGGACGCCCGAAAAACGCTAGTGTTCCCTTAGCACGCCCTTCTAGCACAGAGAGGGAGTCTGTATTCCTTAGTATATTAGTGGGCGCATGGTAACGTGAGCGTGTCCGCAGGAGTCGTGGCTGGTGTCGGTGTCGGTGGGCTGGGAGGGCGGCGTGCACGTGGCGTCGTGCGGGCACCACCTGCACCTGCGCTGCCTGCACGCCTACCTGCGCTCGCTGGCCGCGCCGCAGCGCCCGCACAACCTGCACGTGGACCGCGGCGAGTTCCTGTGCCCCGTGTGCCGGCAGCTCGCCAACAGGTAACACCACAACTCTATTATATAACGTCTTCGTCACACACGGAACCAATTCTAGTCTAGGAGTGAATAAGAAACACTTTTCTTCCAGGGCATATCGTAAAATCCGACAGAGAGGTCCTTTCTAACATGATGGACAATTGGGTAGTCTCCTAGGCCAAAGATAAATGACTAAATAAAGACAGATCTAAAGGTGACAGAAAACTGTTTTTATTTTCTATTTAACCTTTTTGATTTATGAATTTTAATAAAGAAAAATGTAATAAGTGCGACATTTTGTCACGTTTTTCTATGACGCCGCCGGTTGCTTTTTCATACAAATTCCATAGTAATTTCGTAGTAGCTGATTTGACTAGTTGGAAACTACCCTATTGTTATGGACTGTAAGCTGATCCCATAAGTTTCTTCTTAGGAGCTGCAAGATGTCGTTGAATTCATGTTGCTTACGGGCGCGAGCCATGTACGTATGTTATTACAAAGGTCGCGTATGATTGCAGTGTGCTGCCGCTAGCGCCGACGCCGGCGCGGTCCGCGCGGCCGCCGCCCACCGAGCACGACGTTTTAGCTGCACAAGTACTCGCCATGCTTGAAAAGGAACATCCACCACCGGTAACTATTACGATAATGATAACTCTACTCATCATCTCTTTGAGCCATATCAGAGATCATTAATAACCCTAATACCAGAAGTGCGATTGATCATCGCCTTACACGAATTAAGAAGAATCAAATTCGATTTCGGCTCTAAGGTCGAGAACTGGGGGATTAAAAAGGCCAAATCAAAGCAATTCATCTAAAAAAGCAATATTGCTATTTGACATATGTGCGCATTGCGCACTTACTTTTGTATGCGCAAATGTCAAATTGCAATATTGTTCTCTTAGATGAATCGCTTCGATGTGGGCTTTTTACCTCCCCTGATCTCACTCACCCCAGTGAGGTTTGAATGAGTAACAACGATAATATCTTCTGTCTGTTACGAAGGATCAGTTAATGCACAGGGCATGTAAGGCCCAGCTAGAGCTGAGCTCACTTCGTATACTATGTATTAAACTGAATTTCGATTATCTCCGAAGCACGGAGTCATCTTACTTTTTCGAATAATCAGGTGATTCAAGTCTGCAAGATCCTTCCCAAACAAAGGACAATAAAAGTGCACGTTAAGCTTTTGGCCAGTAAAAAACACCTCCACCATCCCGCCGTGGAGTATCCGTACTCCGTCGGATTGATTGAGGAACGCACAGGCACAGGGTTCTGGGCACAGGCCCAGAACTGGGACGTATAGGATATTTATGTTCTATGATGCACCATGTAGCTTTAATGTGCTTTTCAAATCGCAAAAACTTAGAACGGTAATAAAATGATGCTAAAACTTGCGTATTTAATTATACAGGGTGTTAGTGACACCGTAACGAAAACTTTGAGGGATGATTCAGACCATGATTCTGAGTTGATATTACTTGAAATTTTCCGACAGGATATTTCACTTGATTTTAGGAAACATGATCTGAATCATCCCCCTCAATATTCGGTACGATGTCACTATCGCCCTGCATCGTTGCAACAAAAGCTTTATCCTTTTCTTCAGCCCCCAAGCAAACTATCAGAAGCGATGGGCAAAGCGATGGAAGACATGACAGCGACAGCGGGAGGCAAGCTGAAGCAACGTTATGGTTCCTCTCCTGCAGCCATCTTCACCTTCGTAGCCTCACTAGTACGGACGAATTTGGAGTGCGAACTTGTACAGCGCGGGGGTACCTTGCAAGCTCACCCCGCACCTCGCTACAAGCCTAGGAATGAGTGTATAGGTATGATATATATTTTTTTTATATATTCAGGATAACTTGACAACTTTATAATCGCTCACTCAGGCTAGCAGTGTTTTTAAACTGCCTAAGAAATTATGTCTTCGATATGATTGATAAGTTTTGTTCCTTTTTCACAGGGTTCGTTTTCGTAACCCGAAAATTTGTCAGGTTCTGTTTTTTACGAAAACGACTACCCGTCTGTTCTTTCAATCTGCGAAGGCAAAACCAGTCCAATACAAATTGAGTCACATACCAACAAATCGCATTTTTCGGGAATGTGGGTTTCTTCCGACGGACGATTTCCTTTAACGCTGAGCTGGTGACAAAAAATTAAGATCCAAACACGAGTTCGTAAACAATTTCGAAGATTTTAGGACCGTGCTGGTCCAACCGATGTTTCCGGATCTTATCTACCCTGATACGTGTCAGTAAAGCGCCACATCCCCCCAGTGCCGCTGATCGTGGTGGCGAGCGCGCACGCGCGCGTGCTGTGCGCGGCGGGCGGCGCGCTGGGCGCGGCGCGCGCGTGGCGCGGGCTGTGGCCGCCCGCCGCCGGCGCGCCGCCCACGGGCCGCAGCTCGCCGCCCGTGCCCGCCGCGCCCGCGCGCCCCGTGCCGCTGCTGCTGCGGGACCCGCTGGCGCTGCTGGTGCAGCTGCTGCTGCTGGCGCCGCCCAGCCCGCCGCATATTGACATGCGTGAGTAGACACCACCCACACCCAGCTTCAGTGCCACCTCACTTTGATCCATCGAATCGTATAATGTTGGCAGACCTGACCTGACGTCCACTCAATACTCAAGAGTCTTCTTTCTTGAGTTTTTTGTTTGTGTAATTCTTGAAAATATAATGATAGTTACGATTCCGGCGACTGTTTCAACATCGATGTCCATGTTTCCGCATGTACCTTGTAAGTCAATCCCCTTGAAAATATACATGAATCATGATGAATCAACAAGATGGTTTCCAAACCTTAACTAGGTTAATACTTTCAAAAACAAAGGCTTCACTTTTGCGAGCTAACTGACGTTGTTGTATATCCCCCGCAGAACACTTCACGTGCATAGTCCGCGCTCTGTACGCGCTGACGTACTACCAGATCGTGTGCCAGTTCTGCGCCAACGCCAGCGCCGAGGGCCGCGCCGCGCTCGCAGCCGCGCCCCGCGCCGGGGAGCCGCAAGGGCTGAGGCAGGCCGCCAGGTACCTACACACACCACACTACACGCTCACAGTAGTGTACAGCAAGTTTAAGATCATTTAGAGTAGTCAAGAGCTATATCCACCGAGCTTTCTGTTAAATCAACGTGATATCCGGATGTGATTTTTCAAAAAGGCACTTACACCGTTTTCACAGTAAGGTAACGTTATTCTCTTTTCAAAGTCACTCCACACACCCTCCTTAATGCTCTCAACACATAACCTTATTAAGTTATTATAATACCTTGTATTGACAGACTGTTGTTGTCGGCGCTGGCTGGCTCCGAGTTGTTCACGGAGGACGGGCCGCCCGCGTCACCGGCGCCTAGCAGCGATCAACCTGATATTGCCAGCATGGAGAGACAGGTAATATATGTTTATGATACCTATTTCTCCCTACAGGAAATATGTGTTTTATAGGTGGTACCGCCAGGAGGTATCGTCTTCGAAATATCGCGTTAGCAGTATCAAAAGCAACACATTGTTTGAATATTACGTGCATTTGTGTAGGAGAATTACTTTCTAGAGTGAACAAAGGGAGGAACGAAGGCAATGAGAAGAGGTATACTTGTCATACATGGTATCATTACCCAGGCCACTTTTCCACAATGATTTCTTTAGAATTGCCTGTCGAATTTTGTTGAAGAACTTTGTCCGGAGTATGGAAGTTCCGATCTCCTCAGTCTGTATCTATCCACTGCTGGGTAAAGGCACACTTTGGAACTCAGAACTGCCTCTCAGAACTCAGAACCGGACACTTCATACGAAACACCTCATTTCACACAGACACTACACATTGACGTCATTGTACATGCGCATCTGTCTGTGTGTGACATCTGACGCCCATTCTATTGAAGACTAAAGTAAGACCGAGGGTGGTGAAGTAAATCTAGCTCAGCCGCTGGTGGGGAGCGTAGAGTTGCCGTTCTATACGTAGTATTATTCCTTATTCTATCGAATAGGTCTCCTCACTTTCACGTCATCCTTTCCGATCCTGTTGCACGTGTCACGATCTCATCCACTGTTATTGTATGAAATACGATGAATGTCAACATGTGTTTCCAGCTGCAAGAGCTGCTGCTGCCGTTCGTGCGCATCGCGGCGCTGCTGCGGCACCACCTGTACGGCGGCGCGCTGCCAGAGGTGGTGTCCCCGCGCTCGGAGTTCGTGCGGCTGGCGTACTACCTGGAGCTGGTGACGGACGGCATGGAGTGGGGCTCGTGGTCGGCCGCCTGCGCGCTGCCGCCGCGGGCCGAGCTGGCGGCGCGCGCCTGGGCGCGCGAGCTGGGCCACGCCGCGCACCGCGGCCAGCTGGTGGTCAGTACACGGCGACACCTTTCCTCCACACGTTTCGTCGAGTTTTCGAACCCTCATAACATCTTATAACGAAATACTCTAGAGAAACCGTAGCAGCCCAGTTGGAAATACGCTTGACTCTGACCAACACACAGAATAAACCGATTCAATGATTCTATTTATTTATTTATTTAAATCAGGCAACATTGCCCATACAATAGGACCCAACTAGTTGACCAGCTGTTTCCGCCTATTACCAACAGATGGCGCGCACTGCCATGTAGTCCTAGAACGCGCTAACGGATCGTCAATTCCTAGTCACACTACCAACTAGTGACTATGCTCAGTTCGGTACTCCGAAAACATCATTTAACGGCAGATCACCTTCGCCGCTAAAATGCTGGCACTTCTTGCATTATACTGGTCGTGTGTATTTGTGACATGAACCCTCTACCCTTCCAGGTCCGCCGCCTCCTCCGCTCGCTGCACGTGGAGTGGTCCCAGCCGGCGCTGCTGGCGCTGCCCCGCGACTACGACCGCCTGTTCACGTACTACCACGAGCGCGTGTGCCTCCAATGCGGCGCCGTGCCCAAGGAGGCCTCCGTGTGCCTGCTGTGCGGCACCCTCGTGTGCCTCAAGCAGCCCTGCTGCCGGCAGCACCAGGTGGCCGAGGCTGTTCAGGTATACTATCATGCTGTTTTGGTCTCAGACAATGTGGGGGGGGCTTTGTGCGCGAGTTCAGATGGATGGATTGACATCATTCCGCCAGCAAATGTAGAAACAAGCGGCAGAGAAAAGGGATAGACAAGTAAGTTTGCCGTTACAAAATTACGTCATCATTCTTGATCATGGCACTTGCAATAGT
The DNA here is from genome assembly GCF_024362695.1 of Pectinophora gossypiella. NCBI lineage: Eukaryota > Metazoa > Arthropoda > Insecta > Lepidoptera > Gelechiidae > Pectinophora > Pectinophora gossypiella. The sequence goes on along the minus strand of NC_065416.1, from coordinate 1,352,238 downwards.
GTTGAAATATCAGGAGTCTCATGTCTCCGATAATAACGCGGTAAAAACCCGGTGTAATGTGTTTTAATAATGTGTTTGTTATAATGGAAGAGCGGGGGCATGTTCACACACGTTGTACAATATAACGCACATATATCGCGACAGCGCTTTACGTAAAATTGTATTGTACTTAATCATAATTTAGTTTAGTCTACGTTTATACGTGCTCCTTGCAAGAACTCTGTACCTTGGTTTTTATATCAATAAATATATCGTAAAATCGGTGTTTCTATCAAGATTACTCATCCATCAGATAATCAACCATCAAGTGTGTTTGTGTGATTTGTGAAACCTACATCAACGGCGAATAGACCATACAGACATACACACACTTTAACTTTAAAAAAAAATAACATTTAAGCAATGACGGTAAAAAATCATTAAAAAACCTTTTAACACGTTTCAGCACGCTATGGAATGCGGTGGCGGTACGGGCATCTTCTTAGTGGTCACCTCTACGTACATTATCGTCATCCGCGGCCGCCGCGCCTGCCTGTGGGGCTCGCTCTACCTCGACGACTACGACGAAGAGGACCGGGACCTCAAGTATGTATATACAGACCAAATAACATTATTAGTGATCTCGCAACGCACACGAGAGAAGATATCGCCACTGGAAATGCAAAGTTATCTAAGCGCCTAAATATCCTAAAATAGTCGTCCATATTATGATATCAGGGATGTTATGGATGTGAAAATTCGGATACGGATTGGATACGGATTTAAGAATGATTATTTATTATACCGGATACGGTTACGGATAATGAATTATTTTGGATTATCCGTTAGTTTCGGATAATTTCGCTTACGGATATTTTTTTTTAAGGAATTTCAAAAATAAAATACAATTAGGTAATGAAGTGGTTTTATTTATAACGATAAAAAATACAAAAGAAAAAAAAAACAAACAATGCGTGCGACTTGTGTGTCGGCACTGGCAGCGGCCTGCCGATCTAAACAACTTGTCTCAATTAGGCTCCGCCCCTATCCGATATTATCCGAAACTTTTATTTCGGATTCGGTTACGGATCTAACATCCCGGTATGATATGTATTGCTCGACATAGAAAATGAAATAATGTAATCTTACTTTGACGTCATCTAAATTAGATATATGGGTAAAATGTTGTCAGCACCCATTATCCCGTTTTTTCACAGGGTCAGGGTAAGCACCTAACCTGAAGATTTGACAGGTCCGGTTTTTACAGAAGCAAAAAAATGAATGGATGGAGTGGAAGAATGGGTAAAAAGATATGATAAAAAATGCCCTAAATCTACCATATTTCTTTCTTTCTTTCAAAATTATGAACGTGTAGCGGACCCAACTAGTTGGCCACCTAGTTCCGCTCACATACAACAGATGGCGCCACTGCAGTCTTCAAGCGGTCGTGAAACGCGGTATCGAAGTTTACACGGCAAGACGCATATATACAACTTCCAACACAACACTGTTGGATCGTCGATCCCTAGTCACACTACCAACTTGTGGCTAGCGGGGTACTATGCTCTGTTCGGTACCCCGAAAACGTCCTTTGGCGGCAGCACACCCTTGCCGCCAAATACGATTCCTGGTTGGATCAATTTGAACAATGGAATTGACTAAATTGATTTGGTTAGGTTCCAATCCAACCAACTCGCAATCGAGTTGACCCGTTCCAAACTTCATTAACAATAGGAGTGTAAAGTATATAAATGTACATATATGCAACAATAGTGTGTTTGTTTGTAGACGCGGCAAGCCCCTGTACCTGAGCCAGGACCGGCTGGAGCTGCTGCAGGCGCAGTGGCTGGCGCACCGCTTCGACCACACCAAGCGCACCTGGGTGTGGCACCGGGACTCGCTCTGAGCGCCGCCGACGTGAGTGAGTACAGTACACGCACACACATTAGTGTACAGTGTGCTCCAGTGGTTGAGCTTTAGGCTCGCGATCCGGAGGTCCCGGGTTCGAATTGCGGTGGGGACCCCTAGTTTGGTTAAGACCACCAGATTGTCCGAATTTTAGATGATCCGTGCTTCGGAAAGTACATTAAGTCGTTATTTCTACTTGCTGATATAAGTAAGTAGTAAACATGAGCCATGTCAGTGGCCTTTGGCGTCTCAATCATAGCCCTGACACCAGGGTTGATGAGGGTCGATGAGTTATCAATTTATCGTAAGTGCAGTTTTCACTAACGCAGTTGGCTCGACCATCACATACAACGATACGGCTCACCTTACCACGTTGGTCTAACAAGTTGGATAATACTTTATTTCTGTTTCAGGCTATCACACTGGATAGTGATCAAGAATTTGAATAGACATCAACTTTGGGGGTTCACCAATTATAAAAGTAACAAATAGAATAAACAAATTTTAGTTACTACACAATACATACATAAATATATGATTACTGACACGAAATCAGCATATTAAGGGGTTGAAGGCCACATTAAATCAATTTATCTAAACAAGCTATATTTATAATTATACATTTATATAATAGTAAGTGTGCAATTCCAACAAATGTAACATAGCAATATTCTTCTTTTAAATGAATTGCTTCAATGTGGCCTTTATAAACCCCCCAGACATACTAATACCCACATTTAATAACAATTATTTTTATAAATCTCGTGATATTATTTAAAAATGCCACTAATTTCTTGTTACAATAAACTCGATTATTGTTTTCCTCGACATGCAATAACATTTTTGTTATTATGTTCCCTTGTATTATACATGTATTAACATAAAATATATTTTTTCTGCGATATTTATTTGTCCGCGCCAACGCTATTTTTTCCTTTCTCTAACGATGTTAAACTATATGGCCTCGCCGCATCAGACTTATCTATGCATCTATCCTTTTCTGTCACTCAGAGCATAAAGAGCGGGAGTCCGATCGCTTCGTTGTTCCGCCGCGTGCCTTGTCTCGCTCTAACAAATGACAATTCTGCGGTAAACCATAGGAAAGTGTAAAAATGTTGTTCAACTCTTAAACTACCTTTATGTCTTGCCTAGTGTATATTATAATGGTGCCTATGCGTGCGGACACAAACTTAACCGACTTTCAGTGTGACAGCTCATAAACTATAGCTGTCCTTCACTTACAATACGTGCAAGAAAGTGATGTACCTAGTTTTAGTCAAAATTAAGTTGGTGGCTGCCCGAATCGACACCATTGTATGCCCAAATTGTTGGTGGTATTAGAAATGTTATGCTCAGACGATTTCAAAATTATTTGATCTCTCAAAAACTGGATGTTATCAGTTTAATCTTGCTTTGAGACAAATTGTACAGTTTTTTTTTATTTATAACTTTGTTTTTAAGGGTGCAGTCCTCCCTTTACTACCAGACGATGTTCTATCGTCAACTTTGGTAACTAGTTTTCGACTCGGACACAGGCTGCTGGCGCACTAGTGTTAGCATTCGGAATGGACCCTAGGTGACGTAGGTGTGGGCCGCGCCCTGTGCCCGACATTGTATATAGCCGTCAATTAGACACGTCCGATGGGTGTTGTTAGGGCTGTGAATGTGTAAATTTTACTTACTTCCTCTGTTAACACGGTTGACGATGAATTTTTAGATTTAAAATATTAAATTATTATTTTATTTTTTTCCATATTTTTATATAGGATACAAGCTATTACGATGATACTAGCTAGTAGTCGCTTGCGAGCCAAACCAAATACCGAGGTAAAGTTTGACACACTACATCGGTCGCGTCACCGTTCGATGTGAGTCAACCTTTATATTGCGAACAGCTTACCGCTTGGATCAGAGTCACAAGCTGCTTACAAATTATACCATAAATATAACGAAGTTATGGTATATAGTTTAAGATCTGATAAATAATATTGTGCAATTTGGAGGCCTTCATTATATACATTGGTTTTCGTTTGTATAGTAATATTGTTCTAATTTGATACCCACGGGATGATGGGAAGAGTAAATGAAAATTACAGTAAATGCAAGTATACGAACATTTTCTGTCTTTGTTTGCGATCGTCCCTTTGTCTCTTAACAGTTGTCAATAAAAGTACACATTCAGGTTTAGAATGTCGAATTCTTAATAATTATACTTAGGTATGTACGTAGTTGTTACTAAATTTTGTAGTTTGAAAGGTATTACTTGTGTTAGAGGATAGTGTTTGGTTTTCTTATGTATTTGCAACGAACGAACCTACAATACTTGTTGATCCCGTCATAGATATGCTAGATTACCTGGATTGCTGTTATTTGAGACGCATTGCAATCTGACACGAGTTGTTAAACTGTGAACAAAAATCTGTTTATTCATCTAAATGTTAAAGTTTATTTTTCTATACCCTATTTAACGTAGCATGATTAGTGATATATCTCTCATCTCTCGTACTTAACTGAATACTTTCAAGCGCGGATCAGACATCTCTCGTCTCTTTCGCACTAGGCGATGTGCATATCTCTGTCCTGTTCTAATCATGCTACTTCATAGGGTATGTTATGTTTAGTGTGTAAATTAATGGTTTCTCTACAACTCATTGTTAATCGCGGTTCGATATTATTTCTTGTGAAGAAAATTGCAAGACGCTTGTTCAATATAATTTGGAGCAGTTGACGGATATTGTATAGATTGATCGTGTACAGTGCCGCCGGAGTGCCCTCGCAGAGCAGAATGACGCCTATTGTTAACATTGTATGTATTGTTCTTGTATATATTCAATCATTAAAGTTGTTGATATTTCTATTCGGTTTTTATTGAAGCAATCTATACAAACGTTCTGTCCTTTTCACCCGAACATTTTTTTACGTAGTATATTATTGTTATATATAATCGTTCCTTTTTTATCTTTCAGGTGTAGTACAACCATAAGATTCTGATAATCACAATTTCGTCATCCTTCTGTCCTTACCCCACTCTAAGTGGGCTCGGCATAACATGCCATCTCTTCCTTTCATTTATGTAGTAGTCATATCGGTACTCACACCTTTCAAACACATCCACACTTTTTATACCGCTATATCGATCCACATTCGTACTCATAACTTCTTAGTTATATGTATGCCTTTCATCCCACCTCATTACGTGATACTATCACAGATTGCGAGAGAAGAGATTAGACAGATTCTCATTTTGACATCATAGTCTACATTTGACAGATTCTTCGTTGGACAGATGTTGTTTGACAATTTTTTACGCTTGACAGATTTTACGTTTGACACATTTTAAGTTTGACAGACTACTTTTGTCGGATTCTACGTTTGATAGATTCTACATTATGATGTCAAAAGTAGAATCTGTCAAAAGGCGACTAAACGGAGAGTAGAAATAAAAATCTCACTTTTGTTAAAAGTTTATATTGTACATCAACTATGATTTGTTTAGAGGTAGAACATCCTACTCTTAAATTAAACGGCTAACGTGATTACAGTAAAATATTAATTCCGAATCCATCGCCGTGTCTCATCGATTCATAGGCGGAGTGAGTAACCAAACAACGCAATACACATTATGCGTTTGTAAAAAATATTTCAATACTACATTGAAATATCGAGTTTTAGATGCCTCAATTATCCACATTAGATACAGAATATAAGTTGACTTATTGTTTGTTCGGACTGAAAGTATGTAGAGAGCTTAAATATATATATATTTTTTATAAATGTCTTAAGTGTCAGTTGTCTTACCAACAATAATTTCATACTTCAATTGAGGCACCTAACGGAAAATTAAATTGTTAAGTTCCATTTTCCATCAAAAATAAATGGTTTATCACAGAAAATAATAAATACTACCAAAATAATCAAGATGGCAACTAAATTACGCACCACGTTACAATTTCTTATTCAAAGTTAGACAAAAAATAAAATTACAAATAAAAAATATAAGTATCGTCATAAATACTGAAATAATCATTGTAAAATAAAGTTTTTTTTATTTTTTACTTTGTTAAAAATATCTTAATATGCTCGACTATGTTAAGGAATGTAATTTTGAACCAATATACACGATTATTTTCATATACAAAATACATGCTCTCTAAATCTGATTCGTTTAATATTAGGACATTCCACTCTGTGTGGCGATGTCTTTACAATACGATAGAATGGCTGAAATACACCAATCATATAAAACATAGACCCATGATTGCACTGAATCTCTAAACTTGTAGCAGAATACAACGGTTTATATTATACATCAATGCAAAATCGGACAATGGCCCCGATTCCTGCAGACACCTAATTTTATTTTAAGTTATACCCGTCATTTTCTTATTCGCTGAAAAAGAAAGGGACGGATAGTTGACAAATGTTAATTTTAAAAATGAAAGAATAACCCGGGCCAATAAAATAGGCATCTCGCACATATGCCATCCGTTTGACGTGTGCTGTCAACTTAATTCTGCCGGGTATTTGCCAATATAAAATATTGGAAGGGTTCTTTTTAATTTCCATTTTGTTTATGTTGTACGTTACATGACTTTACGTTCAACCTGCTATAAACATAGAGATCCAGTGACGCGTATACTGTACGACAGATAAAATAACTTTTATCTATACAAAATTAACAATTCACACGAGAAATAAAGTAGCGAGTGAATTGACATGTACTTATATACGATCTGTACTTTAAATTAACGAGTAAAAACGTCGATTCCAAACAATAGCTTACTATATACACACAACTAACATTATGAAGAATATACCTTCTAAAAATTCTGAACACATTCTTTTAATAAGATATGGGATTTTTACATTCTAACGTCCAATTTAATACGATCGGCCACCCTATTATTTATGGCACAAAAAATACGTAATTTGCACCTTAATAATTAACTAAAACGATTATTAATACTAATAAAATGATAAGATTACATACAATAATATATCGAAGTTTAGGCAAGCGAACCTAAGGTAGGGTTTTACTTATACCAATATATATAGGCCGATGTTCCACGATTCTAACAAGCATTTTACGTATATAAGTGCGACTTTATATTCAATACATCTATTCTTTTTTTTTTAAATAATAAATTCGTATCAACTAATTCATATTTTTACCTAAACATTACCAACTAAACGTAACTGAATCGATTGTATACATATGCACAGTTATTATTATTAGCACGCTAGTATTAATAATAATTATTAATATTTTTAATTATAATTATACTGGTCGTTCTGAGATCTGTTCGTCACCAATCTGGCTCCAATACTGTAGCATTTCCTCTAAAATATATAATTATTTAATTTATTAATGTGTCACTTTTATTAAATTATATAATTTATTAATGCATAATTTCATTAAATTATTATTTTATTAAAAAATCAATAAGTACTACTGCAACTGTACGGTGATAAGACGATCAGTCCATTGACTATTAATGGTCCTACATGACAAATGTTACAAAGGACATCAAAATAATTCATGAATAAATAGTACTACAGATTGAAAATAAAGCAAAATTTAATAAAAATAACACAATTTTCTCTTCCGTTAATTATGTAATTTACCAAATCCACACTCTACGGGGACACTATCTTTCCAAATCCAACATCAACCATTAGTTTTAATAACAACTTTTTGCATCTGTGGTCCTTGTTTACTGGCAAACAGGGCTTGTTTAAAACACGCTGAATGCTTCGATAAATATGTATATTGTATATTAATTTCTAGATCATTGTCTAGAAAATAAGTCTTGATACAGCACAATTAGGGTAGTGGACAAATATTAAAGTTCCAAAATAAAATATACAAAAAATTGAAAGCGAAATGTGAAAACAATCGAAATCCGTTGAAAAATAAAACAGAGCCATCCGAAATCAAAGGAGTTGAAGACAGTGGTGGCCCTAATAACGAAGTGTACCTTCGCACCGGGCACCGAAATCGGAGGGTGGGGGGGCGTCAAAACCGACCAAGACTGGTTCACCCTGGCCGCAAACTAACTTCATCGGGTTAGATTGCTCATACCGGTTGGCCGTAAACAACACTTATTTTAAGGGGCTGAAGGGGTGCCACTTTGAGGTCCCGCAACACCTACATATTTTGCTAGGACCCTAGGACCGTCACTGGTTGAAGGGAGACAGCAATAGGAACGCGTGACGTCACATATTCCCAATACAATCAGCTACATACAAATGCTGTTTTGCTAGAACGAGACGGAGCATTCCCCACCATTGACTTTAACTAACATATCTCCGGCATTGCTAAGCCTTGTAGGATTGTCTCAATGCGATATTCCGCTTTGTTTCAGGTTGTCTTTCGGCAATATACTACTTTAGAAACAAGTATTGGTAACTACAAATCTTTGTCATGCATGATAAAGAATTGAGTCGCCATTTGCAAGACTCGAGATATACATAAGATATATAACATAAAGTCGCTCTGGTAAGCGATGGGTGATCCGGATATAAGTTAACTGGTTGGCTAATATGAATTGCATGGTATAAGAAAACCAAATATGCTCAATCCTATGACAAGCCGCCATTGCTAGCCGTTTTTTTTTTTGGAAAGGGTTTAACGGCTCTAGCCTAGTAGCCTTTTAAGCCTGTCATTAATTAAGCATACTAGTTTTTATCGTTAGTTTTATCGTTTGACGTTTTGTTCAAAAATTAGGCAGAGTAACGTATGACGTGTTACCATTAAATTGGTATTTCCAACATTCCAAGGACGTCAATTTTATTATTGTAAATAAAGTGAATTGCTAATGTATTTAAATTACTATCACTTGTCATATGTATAAAAATCATGAAAATGTAAGTAAATATTTTACTAAAAGTTCTAAATTGCCTTGCAAAGTAAATTAAAAACATTGGTCGTGGGTAATTTATTTTTTACGAAATGACAACGCGGGGTGTGATGACGTCAGCTGGGCTGACTGTGAAATGTTAGCTGTCACTTTTGAGCATACCTGGTTTTCTTATACCATGAATAGCACTTTTGTATTGTAAATACGCATTATATACGCGTCTTAAATCCGTTATCAGCCCTCGCGGCACGGCGACCGGCGTAAATTATATCAAGGGCTTTGACCAATAGCCGTATGACGTATATCCACGTAGATAGCATTCGTGCGTCTATTGGCTGCAACCTTCGATATAATTTGTCTGCCACGCAGAACTTAATGAAATAGTCCATCATATGGTCGCTGACATCGCTAATTGACGTATCTGTAATTTTAGCTAATCTAATCCTTTAGTTATTGTCAATGAGACACAAATTATTTTAGCAAAATATTGCAGATACGTCATTATTTGAAATCAGCCACGATATATAACAGTCGTTATTTAATATAAATTATGTTTTTACTTTATTCCGAGCCCTGTTCACGCAGAATATAATAGTTTACATCTAAATAGAGGTAACTACGCCTAGTCTATAAAACTATTGATTTTTTCTTGGCAGATATGTTACTGACACTGATAATTACATTTCCCATTACTTCGTTAAGTTACAAAATTATTATGATTTATTTGTTATTTGTATAAAGACAACAATCATGCACAGTGTGAAGTCTCCAAACATTCTGATAAGAATACGAATGCATTGACAGATTATGATAACACCTCTCATAGATACATACACGCAACTCGCGCCGGTAATCCTTATAGGGTTGAGCAGGCCCCGCAATACATCAAAATAACTAGCAACCAGGCGGATTATAAAGGCCACATCGAAGCAATTTGCGACATTTGCGCATATAAAAGTAATTGCGCAATGCACACAAATGAGAAATTGCAATATTGCTTTTTGAGATGAATTGCTGCGATCTGGTCTTTTTAACACCCCTGATCTCTCCCCGGACATTATACAAAAACCTTGATCTTACTATGTGCCACCTAACGCGTAAGTGAGACAGACAGACCGCGCGCGCTTCCTTACTCCTAAACGGCGTTCGACCATAGACTAAAGTATAAGTGACTCTTTCTCGCCTCGACATACGTCACCCGTCACAGTGCTGCACAGAAAGAGACAGACGATCTCTGTCGCGGCGAGAAAGAGTCGCGTGCTTACGGTGCTAGACCCGCTAGGGGTGAGGGAAATCTAACTCGGCACCAATACGAATTGGTACGGGGCGTAGTGTCTGTTCTATACGTAGTATTATTCTTTATTCTATGGCCTGACTTAGAATTGAAGTCTCAATTTGCATTATGCTTCTTCATATTCATAAACATCTTATGACCCCTATAGGCATTACGGTAGTATTCTGTGCACATACAAGTTTGTAAAACTCTTTCGATCGAAATGCATTCATGTTCAACTTTGAACACACAAGTCATACGCTTCTTTGGAGCGAATAGTTATTATTAACCGACCATTAGTTACCTATTATTGTGATTATCGTTGTAAAACTGGCCACGGCGTAAAATTTACTCGAAAACTGACCATTTTTCTATATAAATTATCAAACGAGATTCATCGACAATAATCGATAAGATATAAACGATTAAAAAAATACTATGAGACTGGCTTTGTAAGAAGTTAAGAGCGCATCAATGCCATTTAAGACTTATTGAATTGAAATATGAAGAAAAAAGTACCTAAAGACGATTCCGTGCTTCAGAAGGCACGTTAAGCCATTGGCTATTAGTCCAAACATCCACCTAGCAGCACGGAGTATGATCCATATCCCCTCTGGTTGATTAAGGCGAGGGAATTGGGACGTATATAGGATATTAATGTTTATTTTTAATATATGGCCAAGATAAAGTATATTTATTTCTTACCTGTATTTTACCTCTGAAACTGAGTCAAAGCCAACTTGGTCCAATATAAAAGTATATCCAACCAAACTTGACTTCAGGTTAGCCAGATTAATTGAATAATTCTAGTTGACAGTTTTCGGATAAGGATTTTATGCCTCTTAAAATATTTTTTCTCGAAAAAGTTTGATATAATAGAAAAAAAAACATATTTTTCGTCATTCATTTCAAATTTCGCGCGAAAACAGTTGGTCACGTGACATTTTTCCAAGTGACGTCACATTTCAATAAACAAAGAAACTTGAAACCTGCCAGATAGTTTTTGTTTTTTATTGTTTTTTGTTATTTGTCCGTAGGACAGGCAAAGGGATCATAGCCCATACAGCCAAGTCATGTGGTTTTTGTTTATTTTGTGATATGGAACGTCACACGAAGCTCAACCACGGCTGCCTGTTTCGGGTCTTGTAATACATAGATAAAAAATCGCATTCCTATTTTTAATAAAAAAAACTTGCCTAATTATCGTGAAAAGATAAACTATCATATCCGACATTTTTTCATATTTTGTTAATCTGTCAACTAGCCAATTTTTATTTTATTATCATTGGAGTTCGCACGACTGTAAATTTCGTGTTTCCGTATTATTATTGGAGGCATTATATCCAATAACTTTGGACACATTAGCTTCGATTTCGCGCGCGTAATACCATGGCGTATTACCTCTAAAATCACCGTCAACATGTCATATAAACGTTTGGTTACGTCTACATATTTTGTCGTACATATTTATACATACTACATCTATAGCTACTGGCGAGTCAACACGGGTGTATATACAAGTATCCCGTACACAGTTACACCAATACTTAGCCGAATAAATGAATAACAACTTTTGATAATTGTATAAAGTTTTAGCTGTAACATCTATGGGCGTACGTAAAAACTCGCGCGGGCGCGTTAGGCAGACCAACTTATGCTCGATAATAGGGTATTTTCCAACTAGTCAAATCAGTTACTTTTTACTAAACATCAAAACACGAATTTACTATGGAATTTATATAAAAAGCACACTGTGTGTCATAGAAAAACGTGATAAAATGTCGGATTTATTATGACGTTCAAGACAGCCATTTAAGACTAAAGTAAGACCCAGAGGGGGTGCGGTCGGCGCCTCATATGATCGGTGCGGGGCGGAGAATTACCGTTCTATGCGTAGTATTATTCTTTATTCTATTTCTGGTTGACGAACAACTTTGTCGAATTATCCAGCACAAATTTCTGTTGCTCGAGTTTACCGTACGCCCAAAGAGTGTACAAAAGGACTAAGCTAAGTTGTATTTTTTTCCTTTCCATCAAAATATATATTATGTCATACAGTGACTGACATTTGGACGCAAAACTACACTCAACTGATTTCACCACGGAAAAAAAATACTCCTAAATTCAATTTTTTTTCATGGTATGTCTATTAATTCAAGAATTTACACATTGGCAGTTTAATAAGCGCAATTTCATGCTGCTTTCTATCGAACTATAATTCTCCAACCACCATTCTTTTGGATGAATGGGACGGACTATGTCTTTTGTCTCTGAACGTCTAACCCAACGTGTCGTGTTTTCTTACTTACACACAATTATTTGATCTGCAAAATTACAATCAACATACAAAACGAGTTATAAAATTACTGCATTCGATTGCTCGTTAATATTATACGTATAGCTGCTTCGAGACAGCATTATTGAATGTGGCGCCATCTGTTGCATGTGGGCGGAACTAGCTGGCCAACTAGTTGGGTCCGCCATACCCTTGGCATTGTTTTTGCTATTTAACTTACATTGGAGACCACACATTAAAGAACGCATACTATAAATATTAGACTCAGAAACAAGTCCCGTACTATACAAACTTTAATTTGTCACGTCAAGAACATAAGTCGCTTTAACAGTAAATATAACCCGAGCGAATTAAATAGTCTTAAGTGAATCATCTATTTAATTCGTAGGAGATATAGGTACGAGTTACCTCTATAATTAAAACACATAATAACGGGTTCTTACCGGGTTCATGGCACTTGCAACAGTGTCGAAATATCGGGAGTCTCGTATCCCCATTTAAACGCGGTAAGAACCCGTTATTATGTGTTTTAATTATGATAATAACCGCGTAAACTTAAAACGAGTTACCTCTATACCGCGATTTTAATTCTCATTTCTTAGTGATTTTACACGCATAGCGGAGTTTAGAGTCTACACGCGGAAAACTGAGCCCACTAACGTAAGTTAGTGAGTTAGAATGTCGTTTTGAGGATGTTTCTTTTAGGACTCGGGAGGTTTGATCTGAGGTGGTTCAGTCGGCGGCCGGGCACGCGAGCTGGTGTTATAAGGCGTCTCCGGGCCAGTAGGGCGGGTAGCGCGGCTCGGGCGGCGGGCCCGGCTCGTCCGCGGGCGGGCAGTCGCAGTCGTCCAGGCGCGCCGCCGTCACCACGAAGTTGCCGTACTCGTCCGTCAGCGACGAGTGCCGCAGCGCCCCGCACACGTGGCGCCGCCCGCCCTCCGCCCACCACCGCTCTGCGGGCAGGCCTCGTGTCACGCATAACATAAACCGACACAGGGCGCTACTGGCCCATGAATCATCCCCCTTAGTTACACAATTGACAACATTTCATTTTTACTAAGGTGCCTTAAATCGAAAACCATTTCGAGATATTTCTATGATTTACACAAAACACATTTTTTCAGATTTTTTAATTCAGTAATAATAGAAATATATTGAAAAATCCACGAGGTCAGAAGAGGAAGGCATAATAAGTTCAGACCTTTACATAAAAATTCTAAAAAAAGTAAATGTCATACATAACATGACACTTTGTTTGCGACTTGTTTTAAATACGCATGCAAAGGTACATTACATTATACTGCCTTCATTCTATCAATGGCAGAATCCAATTTTCAAAAAATATTTTTTGTAACTTCTAGTGGAAAAATCTTGAAAAGAAAAAATACGTGTCTTCTATTTAAACAAGTACTTTCGAAATAGCACAAAAAAACCACGGCTTAAAAATTTGAAATGTTGTCAATTAGCTCGACCATTATAGGTGGCGATTCGGCTCGCCACCTACGTTGGTCTAACAGAAAGCTCAGTGGTGTGGGTACTTAGTTCATCTTGCTATGGATGTATCTCTGGTCTTCTCAATTGAGACAGGGGTGAGCTTATGGTATGTTGTACGTTCCACTGCTGGGCACAGCCTCCCCTCAATCAAACAGACAGGGTATCCACCATCCACTGCTGATGCATGGTGGCGTACGCTCCATACCCTCTTGAGGTGACTGAGGCCTATTGTGCAGCAGTGGCTTCCTATCATCATATAATAATCAATAGCCTTCATTTCAGTCAATTTTACAAATCCTCCTCCATTTTTTCTCTAAGCTCTCATACCATATCAACTGCCAATATTGTGCTTCAATTCCAAGTTCCAATAGACTACTCTGGGCGCCATCCCACTAGCGTCAGACAGAGTACTGCGGGGCGGAAGGCAAGAGGGAAACCACTGCCCTATTTTTCCCTAAAAAAGTAGCATGGAAAATGCTGCACCGACAAGAGGGTGGCTCTTAAATTTATGATCATGAATTCCAAGTTCAAAGAAAACAATGAAATACAAATTCCGACTGTTACATCATCCTAATTACAAAGTTTGGTTTGTTTACCTCTACTTATGTCGACATCAGTCATTAGCTCCTCATTCATGAGGGCTGTCAGTGCATCGTCTGTGTGCTTTGAGTCTGAAACAAATATATTTTCTTAGATATACCATATCGTATAATAAAAACATCATAGAAGAGAAGATAACAGGAAAGGGAGGAAGGGAAAGACCAAGAAGAGAAGGAACAAATTAAAGAGAAGGCGAACGTCGTGTCTTATAAGGAAGTTATTGGCCCCGATTCCTTCTGACACCTCCTAATTTTACTTTAAGTTTTACCTGTCATTTTGTTATCCGCCGAAAAGGAAAGGGACGGGTAATCTAGTAAAATGTATTCTGTATCGAAAGTTATCTGGAAGAGATCGCTTTTAACGATATGGCCGCAAAAAAGATAGCAGCAGCAACAACGGCAAAAAATGGGCAACCACTTTTAGTTTTTCTTTGTACTTTGGTGTTGAAAAGGCGCATGTAAAAGTAAGTGCGCAATGTAAACAACTGTCAAATAGCAATATTGCTTTTCTAGATGAATTGCTTTGATGTAGCCTTTTTAACCCCCCCTGTTCTGTGATAGTGTGTGCAATAAAGTGATTATTCATTTATTTTTTATAATAAAAGAGAGAAATAAATGAAAGTAAAAAATTGAAAGTATTTTTTTTTTCTCTTTTTAATTGGTGTTTTTTTTTTGTCTGTGTGTAATGTAATTATGTTGTCTAGTATGTCTCTTGTATCATCGCATCGCACATTGGGCATCGCCTGAAACAAATGCTTTTTATTTTATTTTTGATTGATTGACAGATAGAGTTATGGCATACCCGTCTCCTCCTTGACCACCACCTCCTCCTTGAGCGGCAGCGGCGTGGTGGGCGTGGTGGGTGTGGTGGGCGTGGACTCGGTGGGCGTGGCGGGCGGCGTGGGCGCGCACGCGTCGGGGGCGGCGCCCGCCTCGCCCGAGCTGCTGTTGCTGGAGCACTCGGGGCTGTACGGCGCCATCTGCCGGGGGGGGACATTGAACAATACACAGTACTTACAGCGGAGATGCACAGAAACCACGCCGATATTCTCATATATGCTTTCGTTGTTACCCCACTACATAAACATGTCCACCAGGTGTGTACCACCAGGTGATATTGTGGTCAAACGAGAGCCTCATCATCTCCCTAGCATTATCCCGTTTTTCACAAGGTCTACTTACCTAACCCGAAGATTTGACAGGTCCGGTTTTTTACAGAAGCGACTGCCTGTCTGACCTTTCAACCCGCGAAAGGAAAACCATACCTCCGAAAATGCATTTCTCGGGAATGTGGGTTTCCTCACGATGATTTCCATCACCGCTGAGCACGTGATAATCATTTATGACTTTGACAATCATTGGTTTAGGCCTGTGATTGATTCGTACCTGCGACCTCAAAATGAAAGGTAACCGTTCTACCAACTGGGCTGCCACGGAGCCTATGTTATTAAAAAGAACATATACATTCGACTGGATTATTTGATACAGTATACCGACCCGCAAACTCCGGCGCCGACGCGGCGTCATCTCCGCCATTTTGTAGCTGCTGTCCATAGCCCAGTAGGAACCCTTGCCGGGGTCGTCTTTGCTGCGAGCCACCTTCATGAAGCACTTGTTCAGAGACAGGTTGTGCCTTATTGAGTTCTGCAAGAGTATAACAAAGTGTCACTGTGGTTTGCGGTTGACCGGCTTGCTTCTCAAACGGGCAGCGCCGGTTCAAACCCCAGTATTGGTCTTTCAACAATGAGTCATTAATTTATGTTAAGTGCAGTTTTTACCAACACAGTTGGCACATTGGTCTAACAGAAAGCTTGGTGAGATGTGGGTACTCAGTTCATCTTGCAATGGATGTACCTTTGCCTACCCCAAATGGAATATAGTTATGAGCTTATGTTAATGCTAGATGCAATTTAGCATGGTTCTGTCATATGATCTAGTAAGCTCTACACTAGTTGGATTTCCCTTTTATATATTTAGATACATATATATGTATTTAGACAGGCGTCGGGAAGTGACGACCCCACCGCCCACTGGTGGCCTATGTCACTAGTGCAGTCAGTCCATGGATGATCCACCATTCTCACACAAGTCCCTATCGGTGATCGAAGGCGAGCAAAGCTGATAGGCTAACGCATCCGGCTTCTACAGGTGGGGCAAGGTAAAGGGGAAATGCCTCAAAGGGCGCACGTCTGGATCCTTTTAGTGACGTGTGGCCAATCTCCTACGGCCTCTGCCTCCTGCCGGTCGTACCGGCTGTCCGGTCCATCGGCACCGGGAGGCTGAGGAGAGAGTGGACTTGTACCAGCGCAACTACTTGTTCACTATAATACACTCACGCGCAGATGACTCCTGCATGTTTATTTAGACATTTAGGAGTCGCCGTCGCCGGACACGGCTTGGATGATGATGATGTATTTAGATTATTTTGTATGAATATTTAGATACATACAATGATTTTAAAATGTCTTAATAAAGGCAAACTAGTTGTGTGTGATGAAAACAAGCATCCCCAGCCCCAGATCCAAGTTTTTTATGGCTGATTCCAGGTAGTGGTTGCCTGGAAGAAATCTCTTCGGAGCAATAAGACCGGCCATTTGTACTGTTGCTAAATATTTGTATGTTTTGTATGCAATAAAGTATATTTGATTTGATTGATTGATTAAAAACATAAATACTCACCATCCACCCTTTGCCAGCTTCCTTGTAGTAAGGGAAGGCATTGCATATGTATGTGTAAATCTCGTTGAGGGTCATTTTGCCGCTTGGAGAGCTGCTGATGGCCAGCCGGATCATACTGGCATAACTGGAAGACATTTATTGTACATTTAACTTTTATCAAGAGAAACATTTATCTAATGGAAAATCACACATGCAGAGACAGTGAAGTTAGAATGGAATGATCACTCAACAGGAAGAAGTGGCAGAAAAAGGCAGAGGCCTTTGCCAAAGTGCCAATGCAGGCTACGAAAAAAAGTTAGAAAAGGTACAGAATTGCCTACTTGACAATTTTCACATAAGTATTTTAAAAATTACAAAAGCTTATTTTATACCTTTTATTTTTTCGAAAAAGCCTGATATAATAGAAAAAAACATATTTTTCTTCTTTAATTTCAAATTTTAGGCGAAAATGGTTGATCATGTGACAACCCAGTGCCCAGTAACCTCTCATTTTAACAAACAAACAAAGTAACAGCAGTATAACTTGAACTTGATCGTTACAACTGTCAAATAGCCATTTAACATCCACCACAGATTATTTAAAATATATTATTATTTGTTGCTTCAATTATTTAAAATATAATAATGATAATAAATAACTAAAACATTTTTTTTCTACAACAAACTTTGACGCACATTATTTTGAGTCAAATTAATTTTATTGACTTTTTAAAAAACACAAACTTTACCATTACCGGCAATTAGCTTAAGAAATAATGACAAAATACAACAACAACTGCCTTTAAAACACAATCTCTGAATGTACATACATACATACATAAACTCACGCCTATTTCCCACCGGGGTAAGCAGAGACTATAGAATTCCATTTGCTTCGATTCTGACACACTTCTCTTGCTTCCTCCACATTCATCAATCGCTTCATACACGCACGCCGGTTCAGAGTAGATCGTATTGAACCTTTTCTAAGGACATCTCCAATTTGGTCATCATAAGTCCTTCTTTCATCATCGTCATCTCTGTATGTGCTTATGTATTTTTATTTGTTCACGCAAATAAATCAATTTGATATGAATATTCACGTAGTGTTAGATAGGAAAGAATCAATCAACTTATATTGACTGATCATCACTATGCTAATGAACATCACAACACTACCTAATATACATTGACCGGTCTTATTCTTACCGTGCATTGAGACTGAAATTATTATCTTATTGAAATATAATCAATAATTGTACTGAACTAGTCTTTCTATTTAATAATGGGTACATGCAAATTTTTGAACATATTTATGACAGGTATACAGGGTGTTAGTGACATCGTAACGAATACTGCGGGGGTTGATTCAGACCATGATTCTGAGTTAAAATCAAGTGGAATTTTCCGTCGCAAAATTCATGATTTTTTTTTAGTTTTTTTTAAATTATTTTCAATTCTATACTTTTGCGATGGAAAATTCCACTTGATATTAACTCAGAATAATCAGATGAATCATCCCTCTCAGTATTCGTTACGATGACACTTACACCCCGTACAAGTACATACGGTAGCCATATAAGTAGGTATGGGTGTTAGTGACACCGTAACGAATACTGAGGGGGATGGTTCAGACCATGATTCTGAGTTGATATCAAGTGGAATTTCGTGTCAAAAAATTCATGAAAATTTTTCTTTTCTTTTTAATTATTTTCCAATCCATACTTTTGCGACGGAAATTTCTACTTGATATCAACTCAGAATCATGGCCTGAACCACCCCTCAAAGTTTTCGTTACGATGTCACTAACACCCTGTATATAAAAATACAGATCTATGAAGTATAAATCATTGCTGAACATTATTATTTATCCTGAATTGAGAGTTACTCTCTGCTGGTTCATTTACTGGAATGGAATATTTAATAATAATTATCATTCTCATAAAAGTAGTTTAACGGGCTGTGTGTATAGATAATTATTTACTAATTACTTCTTAGAAATAAAACAAATCTTGATTATTTATTTTAATCATGATACTTTTAATAGTATTAATTTGAATTATGCTTTGATATAATTAAACAATTTCTTATTATCGTGAGATTAGTGCAACTACCAGAATTGTATCTTATGATGTATTTTAAGTGTTAACTTTACCTAAACCCAAATAAAGTACATAATACATCAAAATAAAAACTAAATTAAGCATTATTATGTGTAGTTTGTATAAAACATGTCAAATTTTCAAGTGGGATTTGGAGCAGTAAACACATCATAAAGGTTTATTTATATTTTTAATACCATAATACAAAATGCAAATGTATTTTTTAGCACCCAACAACATTACTCAGCACAAGAGGTGACCTACAAGATGAGTCACAGTTTAGGAAGGTTCCAAGCTCTATTTGAGGAAAAATGTGTTTACCTGTAGGCTGGCTTCGCATGTTTGATTTTGTTGGTGTTCTCCTTCTGATCAGCTTCCTTGTTGTTGTTTTCCTGCTGCAGGCCCAGCGGCTGCACATCCTCGTACAGGAACCGCGGAATCGGCCCCAGCGGGCTGTGCCGTGGAGGACCCGGGCTGTACGCGGGCAGCCACTCCACGCCTGGAGACTCGCTCATTGTGCCATCCAAGTCCTCCCCTCAACGCCACACTACGCCGCGCCTTCTCATAACAAACACACTTATTCCACCTATCCCCCACGACCCGTACCCACTCGCGTCCTTTGATTCAACAGTGTTGTGGGCGTGGAAATCGCGCGCTACCTTTTATGAAGACGGTCCTCGCAACTCATTGTAGAACATCCAAAGATCCTTGAAATGACGACCAAAAGAAACCACTGCGACTTAACTGATATGCAAAGCCTGATGCAAGAAAAATATAACGTCACTTGATCATGTCAAGAAGAGTAAGTAAAACATAGAAAATAATATAAAAGGCAAAAAGGAAACTAATTTTCTGAAAAATGAAAATTATTATGACATTTGACGCACCTACAACAAGGAAAATGGCGGCGTTCAAACTGTGTTTGCTAAACGTGATTTTATATCTTTACAGCGCGACAGAAAGAGATAGCTTTATACAGTATGCCATGCTACTTCTCTTTTTACAAAAATGTGTTAAGCTATTACGAAACCAATTTATTGTTACTAAAGCAGGCCATACTTGCCGCTACTATTAGTGGGCTAATTGATACGCACGCATGATGCTCATTACTATCGCTCGATTGTTGATTTAAGAGCACGCTAGCATTAATAAATCGACAGTCGTGAGATAGGTACCTTTTGAATTGATATCTTACCATGTAGTATTATACAAGTATACAATTAAAAAGCAAGCCATTAAATAAGCATGTTAATAATGAGTGTATTGTGTAATTCAAAACTCTATCTTGCTACGAGAAAATCTTTATTTCTAGGATATTATGAAAGAACACCAAGTATATAAAAAATATATTTTTTCCCTGGCACTGTTACCCGTTTGAAGTAAACCCTCGATTATGTCATGTTGGTATAAATTGTGAAACTATAAAGAACATAATAACAGGCAAAATTAATAGTCTTAGTACCTGCTATAACTTCTATATTACAACATGCTACCGTGATTAAACTTACTACAATGAGAGACTTTCTAGGCTACTTTCACCAAAAACAATATAGATGGCGTTGTACAGCTTTCACGTGATAATTACCTTTTTTTCATTGTTCGGGTACATAATTATTTTAAAATATAATATAATGGCAGAAGCATATATTGTACAGAAATAATTGTTGCTTGATATTTGGATTACATTATAGAATTATGTTGTTACCTGCCTATATTGCTTCTCTTTATTTTGATCAGAATAATAACGGGTGGAAGATGAAATTGTGGCTGGGTGTAATAAAAAGGGTACTCATTTATACTCAAAAACAAAGATAAGAGATGCATTATGTCTGTTATCCAAGAAATTAGAAGGTTAAACGAAGAAAAATCTGTACAGCGCCATCTATATTGTTTATGAGGAATGTAGCCTGGAAAGTCCTTCATTTAGCACTGATATGTCCAGTTTTCTACAGATAACACACAAGTTATTCCGTTAATGGAAGGTTCCATTAACGGAATAACGCACGACGTCGTCGGGCACATTCCATACATACGATCTAGTCATACCATAAGCTGCTATACTGTACATCTTCGATAACATCAATAATCGGGCCATGCATTGCCCTCTTTATTTACTAATTTCTTTATTTCTTATGGCAACACGTCTACTACCAACATAACAAATTTAAAAAACTGACAGTTTGCTGACAGTTTGAATGAAATGCTGGTGTGGGGTGGTTGTGTTTTCGGTTAATTTATTTTAACGGTTTGTTGACAGTAATTTACAAATTCGTTATTTGTATTTGATAAATTGTGTGTGGATAATAGTTTTTGTTACTGTTGTGAGTGATAAAGTGGTAAACAATGGCGACTCAACCCGAAGTCGGTGTGTCCGACTTTGTCCTATTGGACAATTTGACGACGGACAAATTCATCGAGAATTTGCATTTGAGGTAAGTCCTGCATTCTGAATAATAGTTTACTGTATCCTGTGTGAAACTTAGCACCATAAAAACAGTACAGTTAAACTTGGACCAACTAATTTCGAACTTTTATACCCTGATAAAGATTTTTTAAAGTAGGTATCGTTTATTGTTTTGCTAGTTTTGACGCTCCTAGCTGATAAATGATTTAGATTTCTCAGCAAGTTTTTTTCCAATGCTCGTGTAGTCTACTAGCGACCGTAATTAGCATTTGACCTTGTGTTTTTCACTTGTATAAACAGAGCATTTGTACACTTGAGAAAGTCTCACAGCTGTGTTATGTTACTATGTTTACAGTATAAAGTTTGAAATTGTCGGGTTTCTAAAACTATTTGACTTATTCTAACTAGTTTTATTTCATTATTTGTGTGCTGAATGTAGTTTAATAAAATAATATAAGTACAAGCTCAATAAGTAGCTTCTGAAGTAGTTTGTAAAACTTTTCAAAAGTTAGTAGGTAGGTACTAAGACTATTAATTTTGCCTGTTATTATGTTCCTTATTGTTTCACAATTTGTAATTATTATGACTTATCTATTATGTGTTTGAAGAAAATCATGTTCCAAACATAAAACAATAAAATGTATTATCATCGGGGTTTCCCTCAACATAGGTACAGACATCAAGAACCCTTCAACTATTAATCCATTTTTTTTAAACATAAACCTTTTTACTGTAAATAGGCAATATACCTAGCTATTGAATAATTTAAAATTCGCAAAATTATATTACCTTAAATAAAATAATTAGAAAATTAAATTTTTACAGGCAGCATTAAACACAGACTACTCAAAATGTAAAATACTAATCTTTGTTGCATAAGTTCTCAATATTATAATCAGCTTAGATCAGATTATGTCTGTTATGTGTTTACTTTGGGTAAAAGTCCATCAATTTTTTAAACTGTTTACTATTCAAAATTAAATATTCAATATAATAGAAATAATCTAAGATTAATATTCTGTATTTAAATTGTAGTAGGAATGTGGCCATGTGTGACTTGTAGTAGGTACAATGGAAATCCTTCTAAAAAAGTACCAGCTCCCTTAAAATGCACTTGTAATGTGTTGCTGAGGTTACATTAATATTCATACCATTACATTTTTATATTTCAACTGTTATTGGATGTACTGTCCAATAAACATTTAAAAAGATAAAAGAAATAATATGGTGGCTCAACCATGATAGATGGAGATATGGGTTACCACCTATTCTTGGTCTAACAGAAAGCTTGGTGAGGAGTGGGTACTTAATTCATATTATGATGAATGTATCTCTAACTTCCCCAATTGGGTTATAGTCACCCCTCCAAAAAACGCCCTCGCCGAAAATTTTCACAATGACGTAATTTTCGCATTGATCAAAAAATAGCCGCGCGGTGATGCAAGCGTGATGTCACGAGGTGCGCACGAGTGCTCCTTTCAACGCTTTTCCTTAGCTCATTGTTTACAAATACCCATTGTCCTTATTACAACCAAGCTCTGTTTTATTATGAATAGTGTGAGGCCTGCAGGGAGGTAAATTAAGTCAGAATTAAGTAAGCCCAAGGATGAACGAACTGTCCTGTGTGGTATCGGCGCAGGAGTACAATACACACACAACGTAAACAGACAACGGCAGGTCGCTTTATAAAGGCTCTCACTCATTTAAAGCGCTAATTACACTTGCCAAAGCATCTTGCCCAATGCGTCATGGTCTCGGGCTTGCCAGGATTGTGTAGTCTAATGGCAAATTGGTGGGGGCGTAACCATGGTAACGAACGACGCTCAGTGGGTAGGTCCGTTACAAGGTGGACCGACGATCTGTTGAAGGTCGCGAGAAGCCGCTGGATGCGGGCAGTGCAGGACCGATCGTCGTGGAGGTTCTTGGGGGAGGCTTATGCCCAGCAGTGGACGTCGTACGGCTGATGATGATGATGATAAACCATGGTAACCACGATATCGAGCTAGTATAATAGCATCGATTTTCCCAATCTCGACATGATTGGGTAGTGCAATTACCGCTTAAAAGCGCTGTTTCGAGCCTTAAAATGTAGCTGTGTACGACCTGGCTCAAGTCAAGTGCCCGAAAGATTATGGTATACTAAATTACAGCGTCTTTCGGTACATAACTATTCTTTATTCTATAACCTGTATCAGGCCTGTATTTAGTCTTTCATTCAGCGCTTATCGCTTTCGATCCACTAGGGTCGATTAATTCCTTCAAATATTCTTCAAGACGACGCCCTGAGCCGAGGTTCGCGTCCAACTGGGCAGGCCTGTTGTCTTAAATTTTGTACCGGGTGAGAGCTCTCACCGCCTGTATCTCCGAAAGCCTCTTCACAAGTCCCCACTCATAGCTATGTTTAAGTCCAATGTAATAATGGGCGACCCTATTGCGAATATACCTAAGATATTTAATATTAGATAGAAGTACTCCTAGCGAGCGTACCTACATAAGACCGGTCACGTGTGTACCTGCATAGTTTCGATAATGACGAAGATAGCCGCGGTACTGTGGAACGTGACACTCCGCTATCTAGTATATGAATACCTGTGGTTTCTAGTCAATAACACCACAATATTTAGAAGATAGTTTCTGTTTAAGTTATAAGTATATATTTATGTATACCTAAATACGCCTAAATACGTCTCACTGCTTAGCACAGGCCTCCCCTTAATCAACCAGAAGGGGTATGGAGCATACTCCACCACGCTGCTCCAATGCGGGTTGGTGGAGGTCTTTTTACGGCTAATAGCCGGGACCAATGGCTTCACGCGCCCTCCGAAGCACGGAATTATCTTACTTTTTCGGACAATTAGGTGATTCAAGCCTGAAAAGTCCTTACCAAACAAAGGACAGTCTCATAACATATAACATAAACTGCCTATATACGTCCCACTGCTGGGCACAGGCCTCCCCTCAATCAACCGGAGGGGGTATGGAGCATACTCCACCACGCTGCTCCACTGCGGGTTGCAAGGGTGCAAGGACAGTCTCACAAAGTGATTTCGACAATGTCCCCATCGGGAATCGAACCCGGACCTTCAGATCGTGAGCCTAACGCTCTAACCACTAGACCACGGAGGCTGTTATTTATGTATACTTGTATAATAATTTGGACATTGGACACTACACATTGACGTTACCGTACACGTGTTTCTGTGTGTGTAACGTCTGACGTCATGCGATTGAAGACTAAACTATGTCCGAGGGGGGTGAGGTAAACCTAGCTCAGATGGTGGTGGGGAGCGGATAGTTGCTGTGTAGTATTCCTTATTCTATGCCGTGGGTTTAAGTGTCAGCCTACGTGTAATAAGTTCGAAGATTCGATTGAGACGTCAACCAGGGCAACCTCAACCACAAATCCCAGAAAACGTCGTAAAGTCTTAATTTAATCTACGGCAATGCCGGAACAGTTCCATACATCCATTTCAAGTATCACAGGCCGCGGCTTTAACCACAGCGAGTAGGGTAGTCAGAGAGGCATGGTCTCGATAAATGATGATGGTTTCAAAATCAAACAAAAAGACTTAAACAATATTGAGTCGCACATCCTCCTAGCATTATCCCGTTTCTCACAGGGTCCGCTTACCTAACCCGAAGATTTGACAGGACCATAAGGTCCGGAAGTTCAAGTCGCACTGTAATTCATATTTTTAACTTCTCTTCTTCTATCGTATGGGTTGTTATGTAGATTACCAACTTCATCGACAAATCTGGGTTATTACTGAGCCACTAAAGGCCCTGATATGACTCATGTAACGACTACTTACAATAGGCTCGCCTTCTATTATATGAGACTTTAAGGGTGGTATTTAATACACTAATCTTAGCTGACAAGTCTCTTTTTTATATAAGAATTGTCACATTGACATGATCTTGAGGGCAGTCTCGAAGCTGAGATTAGTTTATTAATACCACCCTAACATAGGAGTGGGTGTATACTACACACCTCTCTCTGCTTACAGGGGATACAGCCGCGATGCTATGGTTGTTGCTCTGTCTATTATAACGCTCCTGTTTCCGCTCCGTTCATCACCAACACCGCAGCCTGAAAGCCGCCGACAGACGATCCACGGCAGTATGAAGTCGTAATGCGGCTTCTTACATAAACACTCTGGTGTCTTACGGTAGTTTGATGGTTGAGAAACGTTCAACGTATGACAATTGTCAGTTGAACGTAATATAGGCAAGTGGTTGACGCACTTCCTAGATTAGATTCCGTGGTGGGTAGAAATGGGTTGGATAACGTGTGTTGCTGTGGTTGTTTTTCCAGTACCACTTCTCTCACGTGGCCGTGGGTTGTAAGATCAATGACCGACCTCATTAACCCTGGTGCACGGGTTATTATTGACCCGCCAAAGGGACCTGATATGGCTCATGTAAGGACTACATACTTAAGTAATAGTAGCCGAGACCGACTGCTCCGAAACACAGATCAGCCTGCAACATCCTAACTAAATAAGGGATTACAAAGTAATTGTTGTACCAGTCAAAGGAAATGATAAAAGCTCAAGAAAGTGGTAAAGTCCCAGTTCCCGCGCCTTACTGTCATTTAAGTAAGACCCAGAGGGGCTGAAGTTGGAGTCCGATACGATTTGCTGCGGTGCGGAGAGTTACCGTTCTACGTTATAAAATTATTCTTTGTGGTAGGTATGCCATATCTCTAGATATTTACAAGTGGACTAAGAATCATGTTCTTTTTTACTGGAAAGAACCCAACTAGGTTACAAACTCTCTGCATCATCACCAACCCATTAACGTCACTGGGGCACGGGCCTTCCCTATGGATGGATGGATAGGGAGATCGGGCCTTAAACCACCACGCGGGCCCAGTGCGGATTGGTGGTTATTAACGACTGCTAATGCAGCCGGGACCAACGGCTTAACGTGCCTTCCGAAGCATGGAGAAGCTCGAGACGAAAACTTTTTTTTTGTAGTCACCCATCCTACGACCGGCCTTTGCGAAAGTTGCTTAACTTCAACAATCGCAGACCGAGCGCGTTTACCGCTGCGCCACCGAGCTCCTCGAACGAACTCTCTTAAATACCACAAACTGTGACATTTTTCCTATTCATAAGGTTTACCTTTGTGTATTCTTTTGACCTTTACTGGAGAATTGGAGCACGAACGTAGTGCGTGTGTGACGTCCTGCGGCGTCCACGACAACAGAAGAATATTGTTATGTTATTTTAGATTAATATATTGTAAAAGAAACAAGTTGCAGAGCGAGACAGACAATCCGCCTTCTCCCTTACTTCTTAACAATTTACTTATTAGTTAGTTAGTGGGCTCTACTTTCCGCATTTAAAACTCTTAGACGGCCCACTATGCGTGCTATTGTTGACTACGTAAGCCAACCTAACCCTACGGCCTCCGTGGTCCAGTGGTTGAGCGTTGGGCTCACGATCCGGAGGTCCTGGGTTCGATTCCCAGTGGGGACATATCACAAAAATTACTTTGTGGTCCCTAGTTTGGTTAGGACATTACAGGCTGATCACCTGATTGTCCGAAAGTAAGACGATCCGTGCTTCGGAAGGCACGTTAAGCCGTTGGTCCCGGTTACTACTTACTGTGTAAGTACGTAGTCGTTATAAATGAGTCATGTCAGGGGCCTTTGGCGGCTCAATAGTAACCCTGATACCAGGGTTGATGAGGTTGGTAATTCGCCTCACAACCCACACGATAGAAGAAGAAGAAGAACCTAACCCTTAAATTTCTATGTCATTGGCGTGCGTGAGGTTATGTACGACCACGAATGAAATGGTTGCCACTACAACACTGATAAAAAACCGACTGAGATATTACATTTTAGAGAATTAAATTATGATTGTTTTTGTTCACAATCTTTTTTGTCACCTAGTACGTAGAAGTGAAACTCCGCCCCGTACCAATTCGTATCGGGTGCCAACGTCACTCCCTCTGGGTCTTACTTTAGTCTATGACCGTAAGAGAGAGAGAGAGAGAGAGAGATAGAGAGCGCACGGACTGTATCTCG
Source organism: Pectinophora gossypiella (assembly GCF_024362695.1). NCBI lineage: Eukaryota > Metazoa > Arthropoda > Insecta > Lepidoptera > Gelechiidae > Pectinophora > Pectinophora gossypiella. Next base: position 1,324,628 of record NC_065416.1, on the reverse strand, counting down.
CTCGCACTTACGTGTTAAGCGGCTTACGCTAAGAATGAGATTTTTGTATGAAGTCTTCGGGCTAGTGGTTGCCTAAATAGTGTCACACAAATTGATGAATACATTATTCTTTCCTTATTGCGTAAGTCATTTACACGACAGATATGTAATTAGATACGTACAGTCATGAGCAATATAATGTACCCACTTTAGGACTATGTCGCACTAACATATTTGACATTTAGTGAGACTTACAGTTCAATTTGTCAAAAAAGTTGATGTGACATGGTACCAAAGTGTATACATATTAATGCTCGTGACCGTACCTTGTTGTGCACTATCGTCTGTGTAACACCGGCCCATTATGGTCGATGAGTTCACCGGTAATTAGTCAGCCTGTCGATGTTCACGGCTTTGCCCATTGTCTTATGATAAGGAAGATAATAATATTATGTGTGGCTTAACATTCGCCAGAGTTCTTTAAGTTGAATTGCTTCGAAGTGGTTATTTAGACTCCGAATTCAGCAGAGCGCACTGTCCCTGTCAATGGTGCTGATTGTACAGTCATGAGCAATATCATGTACCCTCTTTAGAACCCTGTCGCACTATCATATTTGAGATTTAGTGAGACTTACGGTTTAATTTGTCAAAAAAGTTAATGTGACATGTTATCAAAGTGTATACATATTAATGCTCGTGACCGTACACACCATCTAACTTTATTTTAAGTTTTTAATGGGCACCTTTGAACCGGGTACGAGAGGGGGCGGTATTTTAGACTGACTAGTGTTTGTGTTATAATTTTAAATGTTTTTTAAGTTATACCTGTCATTTCCTTACCCTCTAAAAAAGAAAGGGACGGGTAACGACGACAGGCGTAAAATTTATGGAACACACGTCAATTTTAGGCAGAAATTTAAAAACCCTTCCAAAATTTTATATTGTCCAATAACCCGACAGAATTTGGTTGACAGCACGCGTCAAGCGGGTTGCATGTGAGCGAGATGCCTATTTTATTCGCCCGGGTTATTCATTCGTTTACTTATTCTTCCTAAAATTAACAGCTGTCAATCATCAGTCCCTTTTCGGCGAATAAGAAAATGACGGGTGTAACTTAAAATTAGGATGTGTCTGCAGGAATCGGGCCAATACATATATTAATAGAGAACTTAAAAACTGTTAGTAAGTATCATTTTGTGGTTTGCGGTTGTGTTTAGAATGCAATCTTTGATAGTCTTTGTACCTAATACAAGGCGAAGCATCGAGAGGTATTGTAGCCGATTGCATGGTATAAGAAAACCAGGTATGCTCAATACTATGACAATCCGCCATTGCTAGCCCATTGATGACGTAAGTGTTACCATTAAATTGGTATCTCCAATATTCCAAGGACATACTTACTATAAATTATTTATTTATTTGTATTGATTTTTAGTAATAATTTAATTTTTTTAATATAATAAATTTTATTTCAATGAATTTTTATTTTATGAATGTTTTATTATTGAAATGAAGTGACTTACTGACTAATGTATTTAATTACTATTACTTGCCACATATACAAAAACATTAAAACTGGAAGTAAATCTTTTACTAAAAATTCAAAATTTCCCTGCAAAGTAAATACAAAAAACATTGGTCGTGGGTAATTTATTTTTTACGAAATGGCAACGCAGGGCGGTCTGACGTCAACTGGGCTAACCTTGAAATGTTAGTTGTCACTTGAGCATACCTGGTCTTCTTATACCATGGCCGATCGTGTCTAGCCGATCTCTCCGACGGACAATACCCCGAGTCTGAAGTTCGGTCACACCTGAAGAAGTGGGTACACTTGGGCACGTGGACTGGTGTTATTCCCTCTAGAGAGCCTTTGAGAGCACTAGCCACTGCCTATCTTATCCCGAGTAGAAGCTACTTGACAACCTAGTCAATTGAGATACTTTTTACGAAACGTCAAAACGAAAGATTTCTTTGGAGTTTGTGTGGAAATACTGTCCTGTGACGTCATCAATAAAAGCGGTCAAACGTCGTCATTGTTCATTAATTCATAAATAAAGAAGAAAGAAGGTCAGATCTGGACAGAAAACGTGATGATCTGAAAGCCCGACCACCTGCGGCAATCACCTATAATTACGTAGGGGGTGTGCTGACGTGTCCAAAATGTGGGCGCACGTTTTCACATAAAATTGGCTATACGAGCCACCACAGAGCACACCAGAGAGCAGACTTTCCAAGCTCTTGAATGACAACCGTCAATGAATCCACCAGCTGCTGTCGCTGTAGTCGAAATCGACTGTGAAGCATCATCATCATCATAAATAAAGATCAAAAATGAGTCGAAATGTAAGATAAGATTGATTTTTGGTCATCTTAGACTGGTTTCTTTATTTGTGGATTAGCATTTTATACTTTATCAACGATCAAAACAAGTAGAAAAGATTGATATGTAGATATTATTAATATTTATTTTATTGATTCATTGATTGAAGATTAATTCCTCCCGTATAGTTAGGGCCACAAGGAATAGGCTGTTTCCAATGCGCCAAAGCAGTTACTTTTTTTTACTAAACGTCAGATCTCGAAATTACTATGGAATTTGTATGTAAAAGCACACTGTGACGTCATAGGAAGGCGTGGTAAAATGTGGGTCTTATAATTACATTTTTCTTTATTAAAATGTATAATTAAGTTAAATAGGCTTTTTCATACAAATTCCATAGTTTTTTCGTGTTTTGAAGTTTAGTAAAAAGTAACTGATTTGACTAGTTTGGAAACTAGCCTATTCCCCCTATTCCCAGTAGTCTTACCGAGTAGTCTTACCAGTTGAACTATTGGGAATTTCCAGCCCAATAGACTTACTGGTAGCAACACTGAGTAATGTACAAATGCATGAAGATTTTGATACGTGTAGAAGAAACGAAAGTTTTGTATCAGGATAGAATAAATAAGAATAAGAATAAAATAAATTTATTGCCAGTAAATATTTTACCTGTTACAGTGGATACTTATTGTGGACTCAATGATAAGTTTTTATGTACAGTTTATCTGTGCCGATAGTGTGTCTTATCGTATCGACAGTTGATAACTGATAGGTGATAACACCAACTTGGTATGCCGTTTTGTTACCGAGTATATTGAAATCTTATCACTATTTCTGTTGAAAAATATTGTAGTATTTTCATTAGGTAAATATTTAACAAACATAAACTCACACCGAGTAAGAAAGTAAAATGATCCGTGCTTCGGAAGGCACCTAACCTGTTGGTCCCGGTTACTTCTTACTGAGGTAAGTATGTAGTCGTTACATGAGCCATGTCAGGGGCATTTGGCGGCTCAGTAATAACCCTGACAGCAGAGTTGATAAGGTTGGTATTCCACCTTACTACCCACATGATAAGAGGAAGAACTCAGGCCTGTAATCCCGAACGGGGTGGGCAGCACAGCAGACATAATGAATCAACGCTATTGGCTAAGCGATATATATAAATCAAATCTATTGTTTCAAATATCGCGGCGCGCGTTATGCGGTTGTCATAATATATTATGACTACTGGTGATTTCTGTTTTTTTTTGTTCCTCCCGAAGGCAAGGCAAAGGCTACTATGTCCATACAGCCAAGTCTTACCTGTGTATTTTTTTGCCCACCCCTATTTCGGCGCCCGATGCGGTGGCACACCGCGCACCGCCCTAGGGCCGCCACTGGTACCTTCCAGTTACATAACTGTAACTAAACTAGTGTCAAAATCGTTATACACCATCTTCACGCTAGTCGCGTCGTAAACTCACAAAACGAGACGCTGTCTGCGTCGTATCGTATCGCACGTGGCATAAAAAGACTAGGTATGCCCAATCCTATGACAAGCCGCCATTGCTAGCCCTTTGATGACGTAAGTGTTACCACTGTGTTACCATTAATTTGGCATCTCCAACATTCCAAGGACGTAAATTTAGTGTGTAATAATATTAGTGAAAATGAAGTGAATTACTGACTAAAGTATTTAATTACTATTACTTGTCACATATATAAAAATCATCAAAACTGTAAGTAAATCAACAATCCGCCATTGCTAGCCCATTGATGATGTAAGTGTTACCATTAAATTGGTATCTCCAATATTCCAAGGACATACATTTTACTATATAAAATATTTATTTATTTGTATTGATTTTTAGTAAAATATTTTTTTTTTAATATATGTAATAAATTTTATTTCAATGATTTTTTATTTTATGAATGTTTTATTATTGAAATAAAGTGATTTACTGACTAATGTATTTAATTACTATTACTTGCCACATATACAAAAACATTAAAACTGAAAGTAAATCTTTTACTAAAAGTTCAAAATTTCCTTGCAAAGTAAATATAAAAACATTGGTCGTGGGTAATTTATTTTTTACGAAATGGCAACACAGGGTGGGATGACGTCAGCTGGGGTAACTTAGAAATTATAGCTGTCACTTTTGAGCATACCTGGTCTTCTTATACCATGGTATCGCAGGTCGTCAGAACGACATCCGTGCAATCTGCAACGGTCACGTGTGCTCAGCTAATCAGCACTAAGTGGCGTATCCATTACCCAGGTCGTTGACACCACATAGGTCACAGCTCACGTCTTGGCTAATAGGTAGATAATATAATTCTTATATCGTGTGGGTAGTGAGATGGATTGCCAACCCCATCAACCCTGGTGTCAGGGTTACTATTGAGCCGCCCTGTCATGGCTCATGTTACGACTACTTACATCAGTTAGCAACCGGGACCAACAGCTTAACGTGTCTTCCGAAGCACGGATCATCTTACTTTCGGACAATCAGGTGATCATCCTGTAATGTCCTAACCTAACTAGGGATCACAAAGTGATTTTTGTGATATGCTCCCACTGGGATTTGTACCCGGGACCTCCGGATCGTGAGCCCAACGCTCAAACCACTGGACCACGGAGGCCGTTATAACAGAATTATAATGTTATGTAAGGTGAGATGAGTCGTGAAATAATGTTTTATGAAAGAGAGAACAAAGGTCTTCCTTCTCTTCATCCTTTACTCATAAACAGCCTATATACGCCCCACTACTGGGCGCAGAGCTCTCTTCAATCAACCGGAGGTATGAAGCTGCTCCATTGCGGGTTGGTGGATCTTATTACAAATAATATTAATAATTTTTAAAAAGTGAAAACATAGCCAGGGTGATTTTAAGGATTCAGCATAACATAACCATAAGCTCTCAACTATATCCTAATTGGCGTACAAATTGGAGTAACCGATCTTTTGTTAGTCCAACGTGATAGGTGGTGAGCCGCATCGAGCCTACTGTGTTAGTGAAAACTGCACTTAAGATAAATTAATAACACATTGATGCAAATCAGATACCGGGATTCGAATCGGCGCTCCTCGATTGAGAAGCAAACCAGTGTAGCACACGACCAGATTGACTATTTATATTAGGAGTATTAAAAATCTCTCTCTCTCTCTCTATTTAAGAGCTGCGCTCTTGTCGGTGGAGTAACCGCCATTCCTCTCTTCTTCCCGCCAAAACCTTCACCTCCCGATACGACACACATGGTATTAAAAATAGGCGACCAAAAAGACAAACTCAGTGTTCAAATGCATTTACTTGACGCATAAGACATCGTTTCTTGTTCATTATAATTTTGATCTGTTGCATTTCTAAACATTTTTCTATAAAAGTTCCAAAGCCCCCTTTTACCCGGAAGACAAACGTATATCGACATTAAGTATGTGTACTTTCTCAGATCCCGTGCGTACACAATACAACTCAAAGAAACGAAGGTAAACTGAACGCACATCGTAATTACTCAACCCTTTACAACTCTTCAACTTATTAGAGATGTGTCGATTAATGAATCGGCCGACTGGCCGAATAGTCGACCTGAAAAAGCGTACAGCTGCGCTCTTGTCGGTGGAATAGTCGCCGTTCATCTCTTTCCGCCAAATCCTTCACCTCCTGAACCAGTAACTACTTTGAAGAAAAATACGTTTTCTGAAGTAGGAATTGTACACGAAGAACGTACAGATAACATCATCTGTTTATTGTTGGTATTGACAAAAACTACACTGCGCTCCAAAACGGGTGTCACTGATGTAGGGAAAAAGTCTGCCCGAATAGGTCCTTTTTTAGGGGTAAGGCGTTTTGCGAATAAGTCCTTTGTTTCCTAAACCCGCCAAAATAAAGTAGGACTGGGCCGGACGCGTTTGTCGGATGCATCCGGAGCGATGGGCACGAGTAGTTAGTTACCCACTGGATACCTCAAATGGAATAGAAGTCGGGGCAGACCGCGTAAAAGATGATGTGTCGACCTCAATGCTTATCGGAGGGATTGGCCGGGGAACGCGCTAAGTCGAGAGGAGTGGAAAAATTAAGGGGAGGCCTTTGGGCGGCAGTGGGATCGAATAGGCTAGATAAAATTGTCAAAAATGCGATGTTCGTATTATGCAGCGATGACTATTTTCTATTTAATGCCAAATGGATATTTTCTAATTCTTTCCTGTTGATTATTCTTTGTTTTTTTGTAAATATGATTTAAATAAATGTTCATTGAGTTCTTAATTCAAGTATTTTCCGCTTTTTGAAGACATTCCATGTCGACTCGACTGTTCGATCGTTTTGCCGGATAGTCGCCACATCTGTACTCATTACTCTTTTACCTGTTAACAAATGTGTGAATCTCTATTGTGTAATGTTAATGGAATCCATACAAAGCTTACAAATACAGAATTACAGATTGTAGATGGGTTTTTAATGAGCTTCTAAGAAAAAAATACGGTCATACAAGTTGCATTGTGGGAGCGAAATGTTCCTAAAAAAATAAATAATATCTTAGTACATTTTTTCGTTATTGTTAACTACTTTAAATGGCGTAACTTAAATATTTTTGAGGTTCGGAACCCTAATGAAAGAAATGAAACGCGGTTCGGGTGATGAATCAATTATAAAAAAAACATCGTCTCTAATTTAAGAGTCACGCTTTTTTCGGTGTAGCATTCTCCATGATACTTTTTAGAGAAAAATAGGGCAGTGCTTTCTCTCTTGCCTTCCGCCCCGCAGTGCCCTGTCTGAGGCGAGTGAGATGGCGCCCATCATTATCATCATCATCAGCCGTACGACGCCCACTGCTGGGCATAGGCGTCCCCCAAGAATCTCCACGACGATCGGTCCTGCGCTGCCCGCATCCAGCGGCTTTCCGCGACCTTCACCAGATCGTCCCATCAGATGGCGCCCAGAGTAGTCTATTTCAAAGCCGTACTAGGACTCCTGTCCTCCACCTCTGAATAGTACTGACAGTTACTGCTGCCCTTTGTCAGGTTCCAGGTTACAGTCCCTGTGATGTCGTGATGTCGTCCTGCATTGCCGTACCGATCCCATCCCATCCCCGCCTCTGCAACCGTTGAGGTCTTCACCCGTACCTGGGCAAGGGTTCTCAATCCCTATCCGAACTCAGCCATCTCTCAAAAAAAGTAACAGTTATCTTAAAAATGGTTGACATCTTGTCAGGCTTGGACGGACAGACCAGACGATCTTATCTGACGAAGGATGGTATCATTTACACAACGTAATTATCATTGATAAACTTGTTGAAGGTCAATTTAATATTTTTGACTCGGGTCATTTCGCAAGGTTTTATGGCTGAAGAGAAGAAATGACAAGAAACTGCAATAGCTATACATCTTTCAAATTAATGTAGGTATACATTACAAGTTATTTGATAACTAGAGAAACACATTTAATACCAGGATTTTTATTAATTTAGATTAATAAGTTTTTACATAAAGTACCTAACCTAAACTTCACATTGTTTTTTGACAAATTCAAAACATTATCTTGTATTTTATTGTAAAAACGTATACATAACCCCAAAAAAGATGAATTTAATTTACGTATCTATAATTTTTAATAGCAATTTTTTGTATTGTATGTTTTAAAAGCATCATTATTATACGCGTATCTTATTAACAGGTTGGTATGCAAAATTTGCATGCCAAAGCTCCAAACAGATCTTAGTATTTCAAATATTTACGGGTGGTATAAATAAACTAATCTCAGCATCGAGACTGTCCTCGAGATCATGTCAATGTGACAGTTTTTATATAAAAACAGGGACTTGAGCATCATCTTGAGGGCAGTCTCAGCTTCTTCTATAGTGTGGGTTGTGAAGTGGATTACCAACTCCATCAACCACTGTAATACCATTTTTATTGCGAATAAATGATTAAGAATTATGAACCCTGGTGTCAGGGTTATTATTGAGCTCCCATAAGGCCCCTGACATGACTCATATAACGACTACGTACTTACATCAGTAAGTAGTAACCGGGACCAACGGCTTAACGTGCCTTCCGAAGCACGGATCATCTTTTGGACAATCAGGTGATCAGCCTGTAATGTCCTAACCAAACTAGGGATCACAAAGTGATTTTTGTGATTTGTCCCCGCCGGGATTCGAATTTGGGACCTCCGGATCGTGAGCACAACGCTCAACCACCAGACCACGGAGGGTGAGATTCATTTATTAACCTCCTAAGGCCGAGATTTCCAGACACAATAGTTAAACACTAGGATTTGGATTTTAAAAGGACATTCGGTCTTACGACTATAATGACTAACCACCCTGCCAATTATTGGTCAGCAAAAAATTTGTATCGATCGCTATCGAGAAGAACCACCCTAAGAGTCCATTCCATATAAACTTTTTCTCTAAACACTGTAATTACTAAAGATGGTGGCGTTCGGACGTAAATACATCTTGTGTGCTCTGTATGATTCACCATGACGTAATCATGACTACTATATTACTATGAGCAATAAGGTGGATAGTCGTTTGTGCTTCCTGGCTGTCTGCTTGGAAATGAGTAATGTTATGTACTAATGTTTTATGTTTGGATATGATTTGAATTGAGAATTTGTATACCTAAGTGTAAAGGCTGGATTAGTAATTGTAATATTTATACAAGATGCTTATACGCTGACAGAGGGCAGCAGTAACTGTCAGTACTATTCAGAGGCGGAGGACGGGAGTCCTAGTATGGCTTTGAAATAGACTACTCTGGGCGCCATCCCACTCGCGCCAGACAGAGTACTGCGGGGCGGAAGGCAAGAGGGAAACCACCGCCCTATTTTTCCCTAAAAAGTACCATGGAGAATGCGACACCGACAAGAGCGTGGCTCTTAAATTAGTGAAGGTTATACGTTAAGCGTCCTGGCTATTAGCCGTAAAAGAAAACCTCCATCAACCCGCAGTGAAGCAGCGTGGTGGAGTATGCTCCATACTCCACCACGCTACGCACGCGGTAGATTCTATTCTCAGTTACGGACTTATTGTTTATGGGCGCACCTTTCAAACTAATATTAACAAAATTAAAAATATACAAATAAGACTATTAAAGTATTTGGTGAGTAAAAATGTTAAATTATCGTGTAATGGGCATTATGATAAATTATTTCAAATATGTAAAATTTTGTCAATCAACAGTAAACTTCAATACCTTATTGGATTACAATATTACTATAGCGAGGATCATAAAACAAATGTAGAAAATAAATATAACACTAGACGTGTAAGAGAGGGTAAACTTATTCAACCTAGAGTGACTAATTATTATGGGGAAAGAGCCACAAAATACATGGTGCCGAAAATATTTAACGAAATAAAATTGTTAAGAGAGGATCCTAAATTAAGTGTAGGAATGTTAAAGTCAAGGCTAAGGGACACACTGCTTAGCGGAGAACTTCTCTAATTTAGTACCTAACGTTCTTGTTGGGTTATGTTGGAACTATGTAGAATGGCATCTAAGCTGAGCGATGAGTTTCTTGGACCTTATATATTGTAAGTTACCTTGTTTGTTGTGTTTTTTCTATTTTATTATTTATATAGGTGAGTAGAAATTTATGTTTATTAAATAAGCTCATCTCGCCATCAAACGTAACAGTTTGGCGGGTTCATATTGTAAGAAATAAAATTGTACTTACCAATTTAACAATTAAAAAAAAAAATGCCCCCACCGGTTGTTTGAAGGGAGGCCTGTGCCCAGTAGTGGGATATAAAGCTTGTTTATTTTGTTACGTATATAAGATACTAATGAAAGATACGTGTTATTATAGCAAATTCTACACAATGAAAGCGAATGGACTTTGATCGTGTTAGAATTGACTTAGCTATAATCTAATTGGGTGAACTAAGTACCCACACCTCACCGAGCTTTTGTTAGACCAACGTGATAGGTGATGAGTCATATCGCCGTCTATAATGGTCGAGCCAATTGTGTTAGTGAAAACTGCACTTAACATAAATTAAAACGCACATTATAAGTTCACGCCTTAAACATTTCATAAAACATACATACGCAAACTCACGCCTATTTCCCATTGGGGTAAGCAGAGACTATGGAATTCAATTTGCTTCGGTCCTGACATACTTCTTTTGCTTCTCCCATATTCATCAATCGTTTCATACACGCACGTTGGTATAGAGTAGTTCTTACTAAACCCTAAAGTCATAATAAACCATAAACTAAAATAAAACCGAGACTGTTCCATCTCAATCCCCACTAATCCGCGTAGGAGGTCTATTACTTCATTTCTAACCATAAAAACCATCACCAATACAAATCAGAAGCCCACGACCTCTATAGCAGGTCACTGGAACACTTGCAAGTCACATAGCAACATGAACCCACTCGTACATACGTATAAACAATTAAGCTGCGTGTCCACTTAGGCGGAATCGGAACGGACGGAAATTACGGAATGTCGACATTTTATAAATTACTAGTTCCAAACAGTCCGTCTATACCTGATTGGGACCCAATAAAATCATAGAATGCGTTCAGCTGCTTATCTTCCCGGGAATGTCGTAAAAACCGATGAGAGGGATTTGTGTCTCTTCTAACATAGGTACAGTATACGGTTCACCATAGATATCTGAGGATTTCATCTACTTCGTAGTCAGACGTAATCCATCCATCGCAAGATGAACTAAGTACCCACGCCTCACCGAGCTTTCTGTTAACATCAACTTAACTATAATGGTCGAGCTAACTGTGTTAGTGAAAAACTGCACTTAAGATAAATTAATAACTCGTCGGTACAAGTCCAGTACCTGGGTTCGACCCCGCGCTCCCCGTTTGAGAAGCAAGTCGATAAACCACAGGACCAGTGACGTTTACACAGTGATTATAATCAAACGCGAAACTATCGTAAAAAGAACCTCTGTACGGTACAATTCCGTTCAAGTGGACGCACAGCTTTAGCAAACATACATACCTATAACACTTAGCATACATACAAGACATCCTCGCTTCCTTGGCGCGGAAATAGCCTGACTTGCCGGCTAATCACTTCCGCTGCACTGAATAAGGCGGCTGGTTTTAGTTGAACCGTGACATTTCATAACCAAATGCAACTGAGAGACAGGCAGATACAACTCTTCGCGCCTCACTTAGGAGGGTCGTTGTAACGGTTGTTTTAATTCGCGGCTTATACGTTGAGTGAGGCCCTTTTATTCCACGTTCAAAATTCAAATAATTTTATTTTCAGACCATAATAACGCCCACAGAAAAATAATAAATATGTAGATACAAAAATTATTAATATAAAAATTGCAAAAATATAAAAATTATAAACTAGAAATTAGGATAAAATTAGATAAGATAAATGAAAATCAAAATTAAAATCACAAAAACAATTATGACAAATACTTGCGCCAAGCGCCATCGACATGGATACTGACCCAGTGTTTAACACAGGGCCATCGACCGTTGGTGCTGCTCCGTGTTCTACGCCACAACGAAGCCACCCTCTTTCCACCACCACATTATGATCATTTCACCAAAAGTCGTCAGAAGTCACTTTGCAGCCACACTTGATGAACCATACGGTTTCAGGGTACGACGCGTCTACAGGACGCAGTAAATAAAAAGAAATAGTGCTTATCATCTTGAACATGTCGCAAAAATCGAGGGATTTTACGCTCCAACATAAAGGATTATTTATAATGGGTAAACGGCTGGTGACCTGGGGGGTGTATCCCTTGACTTCAATTCGTTCCGATGAAGTGATGACAGTAGTTCTGTTCTTGCCGACTCTGCCTTATTTGTTTTTATTCGATGGAATCTTAAATACTTTAAAGTCTTCTTCTATCGTGTAGGTTGTGCTGGATTACGAACCCCATCAAACCTGGTGTCAGGGTTACTATTGAACCGCCAAAGGCCCCTGACATGGCTCATGTAACGACTGCAAAAAACTTAACTTAGACTTAACTTGAAAAAGAAAGACTTTAAAGTAATGTTGCATGACTTTTTTTTCGCTTTACGCCTGTAAAGTCCAAACCTGTGCCTATATATTTACACAACATGTAAATTTATGAACTTTTCAACCCGTCAGCATCATTGTTTAATCGATCTGTCCTACTTGTGCAATTGGATGTACTCCGGCCAATATTACGTTGGTATTTCACCGCAGCCCGATCGCATTGCGGCACATAATGGTAGTGACTCTCTATGATTGCGTACTTTATTCTTGATTGCTGCGAGGGAATGAACAGTCATGAGCAATATCATGTACCCACTTTAGAACCCTATCGCACTATCACATTTGACATATAATGAGACTTACGGTTTAATTTGTCAAAAAAGTTATTGTGACATGGTTTCAAAGTGTATATTAGTACTCGTGACCGTACAGTCTGTGTTGTGATGGAGGTTATTTGAGAGTCTTCAACATTGGAGTGAATAGTCTCTTACTAGATAAATGTGATTCGTTCGTCTTAGGCCGCGTGCAGATACGCGCGAGGCGTCAATCGCTTGTCGCGCCGCCTCACCATGAGCGGAGAAAACTCTTGAAGCCCCGCGTGCCTGAACGAGGCCTTTGACTGCAGTGTTCGTCATTACTGTATATCGCCACCTTACATAATCACCTTTTTGAAAAATTACTAATGAGGATTTTCTTCAATAAAACCTCGATTAATTGGGAGCCGTGGTAGCCCAGTTGGTAGAGCACTTACGTCTCACTTTGTGGTCCCAGGTCAGAATCCCAGCACAGGCCTAAACCAATGTATGTCGAATTTGTTTACGAATTCATGTTTGGATAAATTATTATCACGTGCTCAGCGGTGAAGGAAAACTTCGTGAGGAAACCCACATTTCACACGTGACCTAACCTGTATTGGGGTGGATTTCCGTTCGCGAGTTGGAGTTGGAAAGTCAGATAGGCAGTCGCTTTTGTCTTAAAAGTTTGTCTCAGTGTTGCAGGAATCAGGGCCAGTATCTACCTATTAATACTTGAGAGAGAGTCTTTATTCAAAGAAAAGTTTTTGCCTTCTTCTTCCCCATCTTCGACCCCATCAACCCTGGTGTCAGGGTTATTATTGAGCCGCCATAGGCCCCTGACATGACTCATGTAACGACTACGTACTTACATCAGTAAGTAATAACCGGGACCAACGGTTTAACGTGACTTCCGAAGCACGGATCATCTTACTTTTTGGACAATCAGGTGATCAGCCTGTAATGTCCTTACCACCGGGATTCGAACACGGGACCTCCGAGGCCGTTAAAAGTTGGTGCTTGGTGCCAATTATAAAAGACAAAGAAACATCTTAGCGAATCCTAGTCAAAGGTCAAGTTATAATGGGCCAGGCACAAAGGCCGGCTCAGGGCGTGTAAAGACGGCTGGAATGTGGAAGAGCTATCAGCAGGTCAATTTGCTGGTTTTAATTTATATTGCATGAAGGTGAGATCAGAACTCTAATTCAAATTAAAAAATGTATTTATTCAGTACGGTCACGAGCATTAATATGTATACACTTTGGTACCATGTCACATTAACTTTTTTGACAAATTGAACTGCAAGTCTCACTAAATGTGAAATGTGTTAGTGCGACAGAGTCCTAAAATGGGTACATTATATTGCTCATGACTGTACACTTTGAATCGTATTTTTGTTACATAACGAGCACATGCCTAAAACTACTGCAGCCACTGGACCACGGAGGCCGTCCGGAAGTCCCGGGTTCGAATCCCGTTTGGGACATATCACAAAAATCACTTTGTGATCCCTAGTTTGGTTAGGACATTACAGGGTAATCACCTGATTGTCTAAAAAGTAAGATGATCCGTGCTTCGGAAGGCACGTTAAGCCGTTGATCCCGGTTGGAGTAGTGGTTACATGAGCTATGTCAGGGGCCTTTGGCGGCTAAATAATAACCCTGACAACAGGGTTGATGAGGTTGGTAATTCAGCTCACGACCCACACGATAGTAAAAGACAGCAATAACGTAACTTTAATGAAGAAATAGCGTATATTTCTCAGTATAGACAAAACACGTCACTTGTAAACCGCAACAGGGGGCCTACCGGCTAATTCGCCGAACTTCGGCGACTTGAAAACGATTCAGATAAATCGAAGTTCGGCGTTTGGTACCGGGTAATTCCCGATGTTCATTGCAATCTGGATGAAAATCAATCCATAGATAATAATAGATCTATTAGAGGGGTGCATGATTGAACGAATGACTTTTGGTCTTGCGTTTCGTTGAGACATTTGGTAAACATTTAATATTTTATATCATTATGAAATTAAAAAATACAGACTAATTTTGTATGTTATTTTTATTAATTGATAATACTTTTAGTTAATCACTTTGTAAAGTCTTACAAATGTTTAAAACAAAAGGAAAATGCAACGACGGATTTTTCTTTTGCAACTGAAGTAATGAAACGCAAAAAAAAAGAAAAATGACGTTATGTTATATCAGCTGACATACTTGAATTCGCGCCGAATGCAACAGTTTTATCTTTTCAGAATTTATACAATAACAACAGTAACGAAAGAAATGTAAGTAAATTATTAATCTAGTAGTAGTAAGAAACAAGTCAAAAAAGAATAGTCACATAATGAACCTATTCATTGTTCAACTAAATAGTTTGTTGGAAACTTGTAAATGTATCTTTTTGTTTTTTTAGATCACCGATTTACTACCTACTAGATCTAGAGAGTCGGAGGCTAGACATGGAGGAGCGACTTGTTTCAGCAGTCGACAAGCTGGCTGGCTACAGCTGCTGAAGCTAATAGCAAGGCTGCGGATATGCAAACAGAGTTGCTTCGGCTGCTGCTGGAGGAAGTTAGGTGAAGACCAATATAAGGTAATTTACTCAAACTTATTAAAAATTGTATGGAATTGGAGCAAGTAGGAGAAGTTTATAAGGATCACGACACTTGGTGGTCTGTCCTTACTGCCTACCCCGCCAGGGATGTAGCATAAAGATTGTATGTATGTTATATACCCAAATTTACCTCCTTGATCAGCATATTTTACTCCATACTATAGCAAGAATAAAGGCCAAAAATAAATATCCTTATACCTTTTTATGTGCTACTTTATTACATTCCAAAATATTTTCTTTACATTGTATTTCATTCCATTAGAGTCGGTAGTGTTCCTAAACTTTTAAATCATGAAGGACCACTTTACAAAATTTCTGCCTTGCCGGGATCACCCAAATAAATAAAGTAATAACTAAAGGATTATAACTAGTCTATAAAGACTATTACTAATGTACACGATAGACGTCATAAAAACTTTTGTCATATTGTGACTGTTTATATTTCGCATGTATTTTATATGAATTAATGGATTTATTTATTACAGGTTAAAGAATAGCAGCATGACGATTCTCAAGAACGAAGACACTAGAGAAACCTAAGTTAAAATACTTAAGTAAAAACATATGTATTCAATAAGCTTGTATGTAAATATTTAAGCTAAAGTATAAGTAATCCATTTATGTTATTTAAGTGAAGTTGTATGATCCTGAATCATATATTTAATTTAAATACTTAAGTTTGGTCATGTTATTTAAGTGAGTTTGTCTAGGGGTAACATTAAAGTACATTAAAGACAAAGCAACTAGATATCATTTTACCAAGAACTATTTTGAAACAAAAATAATATAGCATCACGCTTCTATTCCCGAAGGGGTAGGCAGAGGTGTATAGTATTTGTATACACCCACTCCTTGCCAAATATGTAATAAAAAGATTTGTATAGGGGTATTGATGAAGATGTTGGATGCAATTAACTTATATTTCCATATTATAGTAAGAATTGGGTACAATATTATATTTATAGTATGTTCTAATTGATTACATTTCTTCGATCCACCCGCAGGGCTGTTTTGACTACTATTACACATTACAAATAGTCTAGTGAAATAAGGCCCCGCAAGCTTGTATTTATACAAAATAAATGGATTTATTTATTACAAGTTAAAGATAGAAGGATAAACTACTTTATTAAGCACAATGGACACAGGATTAGAGAAATGTATCTACTTGAGAGATAGGTTGGTTAATGAGAGGGGTGCAATGAAACAAATTATGTAATAACACAAAATAAATAAATTTGCATACTTAATGAATATAATTTATTTGATGCCAATAAAGAAAGGTTTGTTTAGATGTTGTATTATTGAATAACAATCTGCCACTTTTGATTACACCACACTGACTTTATAATTTACATTTCAAGGACCACATGAGTCCACTTAATGAACTTAAAACATATTAAAATTAAGGAGATGTTCCTTTTCCCTTCTCAAAGTGCTGTTGTTCCAAACATGGATATCTTGGCTAGCAGTCTAGCACTAACACTCCCATTGGATGCATCACAATAATGTAATGCACATATCTCCATCACAAACCTGAAAATTTAAATATTTTTAGCGACTCAATCCTAAGAATCAAAACAAATTAATGTAGTTAGTTAAAGGCATGATTCTTACCAACATAACATGCAATGAATGGTAATACTTGCTATTGAAGAAGGCCTCTTCCCACTCGTGAGGTTGGATAATGGCAATGTGTGTGCCGTGGATGCATCCAAGTACTCCAATAAATCCAAATTTGTCATTAAAACCTCTGGAGACTTCTACATGCTCAGTTTCTGTCCCAAGGAAACTTGATATATTGTCTCACGATTGCAGGCTGATTGAGGGCATTTGTCACTGTAATATATAACATACAGATATTATATTGGATTCATGTAATGTTGTAGTATAACTTTAATTATCAAAATATAAGGTAATATTTCGCAATGTATATCTAATATAGTAACCTAGGCCATAACCATAATATAGTAACCACCTACCTTAAAGTCGGTTGCACAGTTGTAGAGCTTTGGACTTCCTTCAGATAATGGTCCTAAGTCATGATACAAAGTCCGGAATGCATCTTTTGATAATCTAAAATTATCAATGTAGCTACTCTCTGAAACAAAACAAAATAGATAAGTATGAAATGATCAAAAATCGCTTCTAGTAAGTTCAGCAACTTTTCCTCTGTAAACATTCAGCCACTTGTCAGAAATAATGTTATAAATAGATGTACCTGTGAGAAGTATATACTGGCTTTTCTCTCGAAGTATCCTGCGATCGATTTGCTCAAGATTCTGAAGACATTTTCTTCCGCAGCAGCCCACAATACGACTATCTCCATGACACTGTATTTAGGTATTTAAACACGAAAATTCACGCCGATATCAATTTTACATTGATTAAGATGTTCCTAAAATTTGTCGCCCACCGTAAATAGCTCCTAATATTGTTGGAAAACAGTGAAAATAAGAAATTAAAATTGATCACGGTTACTGAAAAGTGCCCGGCTTCAACTGACACTTCCAATGGGAATCGGCTTCAGGCGCCGAACTTCGATTTTTTAGCCGGTACCGATATAGGTGTCAAAAGTACTGAAATCATTCGTTCAATCGGCTTGCCGAACTTCATGTGACGTCACGAATCGGGGATCGCCATCTTGGCTGTTTACGCGGTACGACAGGATCAAATCGATGTTCGATTTGCTCCAATCTGAATCGGCTTCGTCTTAGCCGGTAGCCCCCCAGTGCGGGTAATTGATATTTTGTCCTAGTTGTACTACACACGTCATCGATTGTTTAGGGGCCGTCCATTAATCATGCGAGGCTCGAGAGGGGGGAGGAGTCCATGAAAAAAATCACGAAATATCATAAGGGTGGAGGGGGGGTGTAGTAATATATCACGAGTATTTATTTTTTCGGCAAACGCGCGATACTGAACCGAAAAACGGCGTTTCGTGCAATTATTTTGGTAGGTACTAAAAATACACGTGATATGGTAGTCTTGAACCTCACCATGTATCACCAAAGGGGACCAAAATTACAAAAAAAAATCACATGATTAATGGACGGCCCCTTAGTGAGTTATACTGTGTGCTATGTAAGCATATTTTATTTATATTTTTTTACTGATTTTGGTAAAATCTCCTTTAAAACAGTCTTGTTGTCTAATGGACGCTTGGACGCTTACCGGAGGGCGCACAGGACCGCGAAAAAAGGAAAAGAGGAAGGGGAGCCCTTTGTCCAGCAGTGGGATCTTGTAGGCTAGATTAGATTAGTTGTCTAGTGGCTACAGCATTGGGCTCGTGATCTAGAGGTTTGGGTTTGATTTCCATTGGGGATACTATCATTTGTTTGACTAGGACATTGCAAGCTGAATCATCTGATTGTCCAAAAATAAAACGATCCCGTGCTCCGGAAGGCACTTTGAGCCGCTGCTCCAATGGCTTCCACCAATCTGCACTGGAGAAGCGTGGTGGTATACACACCCCCTCCGGTTGATTGAGGGGAGGCCTGTGCCCGACAGTGGACCGTATTAGGCTATTTATGTTCAGCAGATAAGTAATCTTCGTACAATACAATACAAATACACTTTATTTCACCAAAATAAAAACATAATAATTACAAAAATTCTCTTAACTAAGTACATGGCAAATGGCGGCCTTATCGCTTAAAGCGATTTCTTCCAGACAACCATAAGGTGAGGAAAAATGTAAAAAAAAACCTCACCTCCTTTGTATCTCGCTTATCATTCTGTAGAGTTTGACTTGTCTTTCATGCTGAAAGGATCTTTATTTTTTTTTAACTTGTTTATCCTCTTGAGGATTTTGACAGATTCCACTTTTGAAATCATAATCTGGTGTTGTAAAAACTCTTTAATAATAAGGACACTGGCTGTTTTTTAATATGACCTTTATCTACTTGTTATTTTTTTAAATTGTTCCATTTTTCACTCTTATTCTATCTGCCTTTAAAGGCTAGCTAATAAAGCTCTTTTTTTATAACCTTTGCTCCTTTTTACTGCAGGTTATCTACATTTGACAAATTCTACGTTTGTTGCCAATATGCCTGTTTTTTTTTCAGTTTTTTTGCATTAGATTTAATAGTGAGACAATTATGTACGGTCACGTGTACTAATATGTATGTACACTTTGAAACCATGTCACATTTACTGTTTTGACAAATTAAACCGTAAGTCTCATTAAATGTCAAATATGATAGTGCGACAGGGTTCTAAAGTGGGTACATGATATTCCTCATGACTGTGTATATGTATGTATGCATATTTGTAATTGTAAGCCCTAATAATCGGTCAGTCAACCAATGATTACCAATCGACCATTAGGACAGTCAGAAGGCATTGTTTACTTATGATACTGATGCGTCGACACACTTTCTACAAGCGTAGCGTTTTATATGCGTAACTCGTGCGCAGCTTGCTCAACCAAGGTCTGCGGGGTCTGCACGGAAGCCGCGCCGCGCGCGACGCGAATTATACTGACAGCTTCGACCAATAGACAAAGCGGATGTTATCTACGTAGATAGACGTCGTAGGGCTATTGGACGAAGCCCTCGATATAATTCGCGCCGCGCGCGGCGTGGTTGCCGTGCCGCAGGGGCCCGCAGGGCTGATGATGGTATTTACCTTCCTTCTGTGCATCATGAATCATGACAATCCACAGACCTCAAAAGCGAATAGAATCAAATCTTTTACTTTGTGGTTACATAAGACAAAGATCTTTGGCGGATCAATAACAAAAATAACAATTCGCCTATCACTGATTTCATCATCTTTATAGGTATAAGAATAAGGAATATTTTATTGCGCCCATAATTATGTTTGTACAAAATGTGGTGTTATTAAAATACAGAAGTTAGTATTATAGTATCAACATGGACCAGGTAAGGTGCAAGTGGTAAAGAGAACAACATACTTATCTCATCATATCACCCTAGCGTTATCTCGTTTTTCACAGGGTCCGCTTACCTAACTTGAAGACTTGACAGGTCCGGTTTTTTACATAAGCGACTGCCTGTCTGACCTTTCAACCCGCAAAGGGAATAATAGTCCAATATAGGTTAGGTCACATACCTCCGAAATACATTTCTCGGGAATGTAAGATGAACTAAGTACTCACACCACACCGAGCTTTCTGTTAGACCAACGTGATAGGTGGAATTTTTAAAATCCCACAATCATGATAATATCTCAAGTCTAAAAAACTTGGGCATTGTAGTAAACCGCACCGTTGGCTGTGTGGCTATTTCTGTGATATTTATGTTGGCTATATGTGGTGCGCGTGCCATATGTGGACATTCGGAATTCTTTCTGTTTTTAGATTTACTCGCTAGTATTAAGTAACATAACATTTGTTCTTTTATTAAGTTACCATAACGAGTGTTTTTGCTAATGTTGGTATGTACGTACAATTTTCTATCGTGTGGGTTATGAGGCGGATCACAACCACACGAAAAACCAATATGGATACGAATTATTTCAAGGATTTCAGGTCATTTAATAAAGAATAATACTATGTATAAGTGTAACTATGTTACCAACTGAATAAAGATATTTTTGAATTTGAATATAGAACGGATACTCTCCGCCTCGCATCCAGGCGCCGAGCTATTTACCTCACCCCCCAGTTGGATCTCACTTTAGTCTAAATGGTCGTAAGCCGGAGGTCGTAGGTCTGTTTTTATTTTGTTATTCTCCGATTGTGCCATCCAAAGGGAGGTTGCGAGTCATACTTAATATTTTATACTGTAATGTTGCAAATGTCTATATAAATAAATAAATCAATCCCAATACAAGTACTACTGTTACTTACTGGGAAGTCTCGTCAACGAACTTTGTTATGTTTTTTTATGAATAAACAATTTTTCATTTTCATTTTTTTTTTCGATCAGCCTATCGCCCATAATATTTGTTAGAAAGGACACTCAAACAGTCTTTCGGTTTTTACGACATGTCCGGGAAGATGAACGGTGAACGTGTTGCTGTTTTTTTGTTCACCCCCAGACTGGACTTTTCACATTATTATTCATTATTCATACTTGCAGTCTAAGTTTAGGTATTTTATCCATCGAGAGGGCGGCTCCCCTACATGAGTCATACAATAGTGACACATACAAACACGTAAGTAAGTAAATAAAGTTAGAAAAATATAATAGTAATCGTTTATTATATAAGGACGCCACACACGAAAACAAGACAATAATAAGATTACTTAAATTTTTAACGCCCTCTGTGGTCCAGTGGTTGAGTGTTGAGTTCACGGTCCAGAGGCCCCGGGTTCGAATCCCGGTGTGGACACATCACAAAAAATATTTTGTCATCCCTAGTTTGGTTTGGACATTACAGGCTGATTGTCCGAAAGTATGATGATCCGTAATTCGGAAGGCACGTTAAGCCGTTGGTCCCGGTTACTACTTACTGATGTAAGTAAGTAGTCGTTACATGAGCCATGTCAGGGGCCTTTGGCGGCTCAATAATAACTCTGACAGTAGGGTTGATGAGGTTGGTAATCCACCACACATCCCAAACGATAGAAGAAGACTTAAAATTTTCGCAATGCAATTACAAAATAGCTCAAAAGGATTTTCGTCGAAATGATCATAAGGTGGTGGTGGAGGTCCTGGAATAAAAGGGACTCAGCATAAGTCGCGGCGTGAACCACGACACTGGTATTACCTAGAAAGAATAGATTCTATGTTTGCCGTATACCTAAAAAAATTATCGAGTCTACTATCTAATCAAAAGTGACATAATCCTTATGTTTGTCGATGTGTTAATCCAAATAATGGCTCGTGTCTGTTGAATGACTGTAAATATAATCCCAACAAAAATATTTTCATGTAAAATGATGCCGAGTTCATAATTATCGATCGCAATTTCAAAAAGATATCAGATCTCATGTAGAGCCAAGCTTCTAACTCTACACGCCCTAACTATACAAACATTAAGTTCACAAACTCTACATTTTAGGCAAAGTATGGCTTGCCCGTTTCGTTGCTACACGAACTATATTTTAACAGAATGGCAATGAACAATCAATTGTTGAATGACTATAAATATATATAATAACGTGAGTAATTGGATTTCATTTATAAAATAACACATTAAACAGCCGATGTAAGTCCCACTGCTGGGCACAGGCCTCCCCTCAATCAACCGGAGGGGGTATGGAGCATACTCCATCACGCAGCTGCTCCACTGCGGGTTGGTGGAGGTGTTATACGACTAATAGCCGGGCCAACGGCCTAACCTGCCTCTGAAGCACGAAATTTTTTTTTCGGATAATCAGGTATTTCAAGTCTGCAATGTCCTTACCAAATAAAACACAGACTCACAAAGTGATTCCGACAATGTCCCCATCGGGAATCGAACCCGGACCTCCAGATCGTGAGCTCAACGCTCTTACCACGGAGGCTGTTATTTATAAAATATCAGTGACTTTTTCATTTTCAACTATGTTGAAAACATAACACATTATCTATCTACTTATTATTACTGTATCTATCTTCATCTGTGTGAATTTGTTTGGTATGTTGTGTGCAATAAAGTATATTTGATTTGATTTGATTAAACAACCAATATAGTCATAACTTTCATTTTCAACTATGTTGAAAAGTAAGTTATTGTGGTCCTATGCGAAAAGACACAATCAAGGCAAGACAAGCAGTTGAACATGTTCTGTCTTGTATTCGTTCCTAGACCAGCATAGAAGCGGTTGGTAACAGTTCATAGACTTCATCGTGGTCTCATAATCATAATGGGACTTTTCATTCACAATCACGTCATGGCTAAAGATAAAAAAAACCTAGCTCTTCAAACCGTCTGAGACTTTCATAATGATAGAAATGACGTCATAAAAACAAATATAGAAATAGAAATGTCTTCAGGTTTTTCTCCCGGACGTTCGCCGCATTAAAATAAGGTGACCTGGAAGAGATTGCGACTAAGCAATTAGACGACATATTTTACTTTTGTATTTTTTTGTTTTTGCTGTGTGTGCAATAAAGTATGTTAGAAGCACTTTGGAGACGTTTCTGGCAGTAGAAAAGCGCAATACCCCCCTCCTTAGTTTGGTTAGGACATTACAGGTTCTTAATCATCCTACGGCTCCCCACTATCTAAAAGAAAGGTTTCAGTTGCGTACCTCAGTGCATAGTTGCCAACCCAGGTCCAACACGCAGATGATTCTCGATTGTCCGATTCACTCTACGAATTTTTACACCAAATCTTTTTCCGTATACGCTGTGAGACTGTGGAATTCTCTGCCACCCTCTATTAGACAAGCCAAATCCTTGCATATTTTTCAAAATCTTCTTCGTTATTATTATGAACGTCAGTGTGGTTACTCATAAATTATTATTTTGTGTGTACTATTTATATAAGTAGGTATATATGTTAGGTTATGTGTATAGGTTAGGTTAGTACTTTATTTGTAATAAGTTGTACTTATAGTTTGTACCCGCAATCTTTCAATTATTATTTTTTTTACATTTTTCCTCACCTTATGGTGGCCTGGAAGAAATCGCTTTAAGCGATAAGGCCGCCATTTGCCATGTACTTAATTATTTCTTTTTATTTTGGTGCAATAAAGTGTATTTGTATTGTATTGTATTGTACAGGCTGATCACCTGTTGTCCGAAAGTATGATGATCCGTAATTCGGAAGGCACGTTAAGCCGTTGGTCCCGGTTACTACTTACTGATGTAAGTTAGTAGTCGTTACATGAGCTATGTCAGGGGCCTTTGGCGGCTCAATAGTAACCCTGACACCAGGGTTGATGAGGTTGGTAATTCACCTCGCAACCCACACGATAGAAGAAGAAGGAGCGCAAAACGTACGTAAAAAGAGCTTTATTATATTACCTAAGGCAGATAAAACCTGAATACAAGAATGAACAATTTGAAAAATAAAAGCCGCCAGTGTCCAAAGAGTTTTAACGACGGGAACATTCTCAGGAACGCCACATCACTCACAACAACAAACCTATCGGCTCTCCAAATGACTCTCGATTTAGAAAAAGCAACTCTATAAAACCAGCTATTATTATATTATAAACATTTACATAATATTAGTCGATCATCAGCAGCATTTTACGGGCTAGGAAACCAAATCGATGACGTCATAGCGTGAGTCATTCTTGCGATCTTGTTTAGTAGTCATCTTAGTCATCAGATCCTTAGTGTCAAGATCATAATTGTAGTATTGTATGCAGAGAGGATTTAGCTGTTAGGATAATTAAAATAAAAAAGCGATAGAAAAATGATGCAGGTGAGTCACGAAATGGTTGATTAAATCATGTCGGCATAAAGTCTTATTGTAAATCCAATTTAAAAGAAAATCAACGGTCAAATTACTAAAACTACGATAATCGACATCTTTAATAATTTATTTATTTATTTATCTAATAATTACAACTATAAGTAAGTGTTTTAAACATATTAAATCGACTTTATAACCTGTCAAATAAAAAAGTAAATGTTTTGTCGAAAATGGATTATATTTATACATCAAATTGTTACTTACTAATAGTTACAATGTTAATAAAAAATATAAATATAACAAAGTCAAATTAAAAACCTATGTATGTGACGGCATAGAAAAACGTGATAAAATGTCGGGACTAATTCTTACGTTTTTCTTGATTAAAATTCATTCTTTATGAATTAAATAGAAAAAAGAAAATGGTTTTCGTTAGTTTTAGATCTGTCTTTATTTAGTAATCAGAATTTCATGATTTATCTTGAACCTAGTACACAACCCAAAAATGTGTTGACATTAAGGTAAATATATTATCGTTAACAAAAGTGAGTGTGTATTGATTTTAAATTAGGTTTAAAATATATATACCGCACGTAGTCGTTACTTGAGTCACGTCAGGGGCCTTTCGCGGCTCAATAATAATCCTGACACCAGGGTTGATGAGGTTGGTCATCCACCTCTCAACCCTCACGATAAGAAAGATCTGAGGACGGAGTTGTAGTAGGTTGGAGTAAACATCTTAATCCGGGTCTGGATGTCCACTGAGTAGTATAGCAACAGAACTTCTCATCATACAATAACAGTGTGCTCTTGACCAACTTTTGAAACAGGTTTGCCATGCCTGCATAGCTGAGGTTCCGCTAAAATCGATCGATTCAATCGTATTCTCATAATCGATTTTCGTAATCGCCTTCTAGTATATGTTTACAGTCTGTAAATTATTATAATGCTACTAGATTTGGAATCGGAATGCATATTGTTGGAAAAAAGAACTTTTTAATGCCTTTTTAAATACTCGCCTTTTACGAAATAAGATGCCTTTTGAGAGAGACATCTTAGGAATATAATCCGACGGAATGATGATAGTACATTTTAACTCATTTCCAATGCAAGTTATAGTTTTTCAAACAACTGACTTTACGTTTTTAAGACTCTTTGAGCTTACAATTCTAATAGGGTATTTCGTCTGCGTCAAAGATAAATTAAAATGCTAATCTAGAAATAGAAGCCACTCTAAAGTGATCAAAAATCAATTTCGAATTTGAATTATGAATTAAGTAACAGTGAGCACGAAGGTTGACCGCTTTTGTTGATGACGTCACTCGGACAGTATTTCCATACAGTTTTAATTTACGTTTTGACGGTTCGTAAAATAAAAAGTATCTCATTTGGACTAAATAGTAAAACAACACATTGATTTTTATTTCAAAATCCGAACATAAACGCGTTACTTATTTCGAACTCACTCGCTATTTATTTATTTATTATTTATTTATTTATGGATCACTTACAGCTATGCACATTATAACATTTAGTTAGAACATAATTAAACAAAGTAAAACAGTACTTATGTGTAAGCCTATTACAAGTGAACACAACATTCACCATAAAAAGAAAACAACATCTAGTCTGTTGAGACTAACTTCTCAACAGCTAAAATCTCACTATTAATAACACTAATATATGATATTATTGCACTAGATGGTACAAAAAACAAATAAACTATACTAATTTAACAAATTTTTGATGGAGATAGTGTCTTGTCAGTTTGCTCTTCAGAGCTCGCTGTGAATCAGAAAATATATCTAGTTGAAGAGATTTCGCGTTCAAATCGTTATAGGATGCACATGCTCTGGATAAGGGTTGATGTAATCCTAAGTTAGTTCTACATCGTGGTAATGTGAACGTTTTTGTAACGGGATGTCGGGGATATCTATAGGGGACAGTTATGTTGATAGCGTTAACAAGTTCAGTACATTTTAATTTATTATTTAAAATTTTGTGTAAAAATATAAGGTCTGCAATTGTGCGGCGATCTAGCTATCTTCACAAACTCAAAATACCGTTACTCCCATTGATGTCATATGCTTATAATCAGTGACGTGCCTTTCCCGGGAATATTTCCAAAGTGGGAATGTCCCTTTTGTAAAGATTCGTTAACACTAGCTAAAATAGCTGGATTGTGGTCACCCGGATCAAACCATATCTCGCATAGTGAACGAGCCTCTGCACCGGTTCCCAGGTGGCATAGCCGAGCTGCATTGTGTGACGGATGCGGCAGAGACTTGGTTAGGGGAGCTTAAGCTGGATATGTGATCCACGCAGGATATTTTATTTTTGTCTGCCATACGCAATAATAACATTAGCTGTTTTTTTTTGTTGAAATTGTTCTTTCCCGGACTCGGAATCGTAAATCATAGGTAGTAACGCTCTTTTTACAAAAAAAATAAAAATAAAAAGAAACATTTTTTTTCTCGATAAATGTTTCTTGTTTGTTTGTTTGTTTACATAAGTTTTGCGCCTTTTTACTGCCGGGAACTTTCCCAAAATGGGAAGATTCCACGGCACGGCACGTTACTGCTTATAACACCGCTTACGCTACTATCGTTAAGCCCATTTCTTTGACTCACTCCGTTACACAAACATACAACTCGGCACATGCCGTCTTTAGCACATTTCGGCCGTGCATTTGACCTCACGCTGATCTTGAACTACAAACCGGACTGATGACGTCACCGTGCGCGCATGCCGAGCTTTTTCTCAATGCTCGAGTATGATATTATAGCTTACTAGCGACCCGCCCCGGCTTCGCTCGGGTGTAATGCTGAGGAAAAAATTAAATTATTTACGACATCACATTAAAAACCTCAAAAATAACAGTATTTATCCACTATTTAATGGATGTCATTATACATATAAACCTTCCTCTTGAATCACTCTTATCTATTAAAAAAACCGCATCAAAATATGTTGCGTAGTTTTAAAGATTTAAGCGTACATAGGGATATATGGACAGAAAAAGCGACTTTGTTTTATACTATGTAGTGATATATTTAATGTTTTTTATTAAATATAATGGTGGAGAGGCTCGGGAGAGGTGGTTATGGGTGTGTCGCGTGGGATGGTCGGATATTCTGTGACATTAAAAAGAGTGCCTATAATTTTGTGTCAGGGTATTTATCCTACCTAATAGTTATTGCTACATTTAAATAATGTCGCTTTTTGTCCTTTTTGTTTATCTGTATTTCTATTTATGTATTTATTTAACACACACATTTATTGTATTTACAATTTACACCAGAACGTACAAGTTATTATATTATTATTTAAACAAATAACAAACAAGATGATTAAGGATATATAAATTAGACGGGGCACACAATTAACTTAAAAATTCGACATAACATTTAACAAAGTTTATGATTATAAAAACATACATCGACCTTTATATTGAGCAACCAAGGAGTTGAACAGTGTCAGTGTCTGCGTGGTAGGTGCTAGATCTATTCTATTTAACTAAGTACGTTCCTTTTTTTAATCTGTTCATGTGTTGTATGATTGTACGATCCTTTTGTGCAATTAAGTATTTTGTATTGTACTAGCTTTTGCCCGCGACTTCGTCCGCGTGGCGTGTTATAAAATAGAGATCTTTGTGTGTGTGTGGGAGTGCATGTCAAATTTCAAGCATCTAACTTATGCAGTTTAGATTTTTTCATACAAATGTTTTTCCCGTTAATTCCCGTTCCCGTGGGAATTTTGCAATATCTTGTTGCAACTAAGCTTTAAGTTTACTAAGGTACCTGCATGCCAAATTTCAAGTGCCTACGTTTAGCCGTTTAGGCTGTGCGTTGATATGTCAGTCAGTCAGTTTCTCTTTTTATATATTTAGATTCTTATATAATATCTACTATGTCGCTACAGGCGCAATAATTGGAGTGAAATGTTTTATTAGTTCAAAGCTAAGACTGATACCTTTCGTAACATTACTTGATATCCGATTTAAATTGCTCTCTGTCTCTATTGGCAGAATACCATTAAATTCCTTTGCGAAAGAAAGGCAATTCCAATTGTGAATTTAGTGATTATGTTTGTTTCATTTCCCTTTTCAGATTAGGAACACAGTCGTGAGCTTATAAATATATAAATAATAAATATAAAAAATAAATAAATAAGTTAACTTATGTGTGTTACGTTAGTGCTTAAGAAAGCGTTTATATTAATTTGAGCTAATGACCTGATTTACCTTAAATACAATTTTCATTACCACATTTGACTCGACCGTTGTAGACGGCGATACGGCTCACCGCCTATCAGGTTGGTCTAACAGAAAGCTCGGTGGGTTGTGGGTACCTAGTTCATCTTTGCCTCAATTGGGTAGCTCGTGAACTTATGTTATGTTATGTGCTAATATGGAGAAGGTGGACAACCTGCATAAAAGGACTTTATTCAGCAGAAGCCGCGGCGTGAGCCAAGATCCTGGTATTCTGCCCTGTCTGAACCCCGATCTTTGTGGCTAGCGATAATGTTTGTCTGACGTAAATATTATGCGCATACTGGCGTGAATATTATGCGCGATCGCGGTCCACTTGGAGAGTCAGAAATACACGCACCTTCACCCACTTGTGAGAGGATTAACACGTCATCGTGTCTGATGAGAATTTGCGAAATTGTGAGAGAAATTGTCTTATTTATTAGGCGCTGAAGAATTTTGACTGATATGTTGGCAAGGATCTCTCCGCTGGTGAAACGTGTTGTTAATTAACACAGGTATAGGTTTGTTGAGTCATATCGGTATGTGCGCGCTTAAAACCAAAAATATAAAATTGGAATGGGCAGAGCGTGTTTCGAAGATAGATGCAGCAACTGTTAAAAGCTATTTATCTTGGTAATCGCTATTTCACTATATCCCACGAGAGTTCCAGATCCACCCTGGTGTCAGAGTTGTTGAGTATTGCTTACATTAGTAAGTAGTAACCGGCGCCAAAAGCTTAACGTGCTAATCGGATGACCAGCCTGTAATGCCCTAACAAAACTAGCGATCACAAAGTATTTTTTGTGATATTTTCCCACCGGGATTCGACCCTGGGACCTCCGGAGCCCAACGCTCAATGACTGGACCACAGATGCTGTTATATGATATTTTGCAACATCAATAACGCTGCGTCGAAAGGTGGCTATGTCTAAAGCGCATAACACCTTCGTCTATCGTGTGGGTTGTGAGGTGGAGTACCAACCTCATCAACCCTGGTGTCAGGGTTACTATTGAGCCTCCAAAGACCCCTGACATGACTCATAACACCGAAGGTATAAGATATCATAGTATAATATCGAATGTTTCTATTTCTGAACCCACTAAGATATTTTTTCCACGTGTTTTTATATTATTTGCAGTTTACACCAATTAACCTGATTTCCTCGCTAAGAATACTCAGTTCGTATATAAAAAGCTTTATTTCAGGTGGTTAGCTATAACATCCAGATTTTATTTTCCCTTAACACCGAATGTTCAGCAATTTCTTTCACCTAACGTCTTATTTCTTTCATTGCCCATTGTTTTTTTACACCTCAATATTACAGTGTAAAGGTGGCATTATGAAGATAACTTTAAAAAGTTACCCACTGGCAAAATTTTTATTGCAGTCTTGAAAGCTGACAATGGCCAGTTTTTATGATGTTTTTATGATTGTTTCATGACTGTTGAAGAGTAATGTTGGCGTTGCGAGTGTCTCCGTTTAGCCACGGTTTGGGCTAGTGTTGTGCTTGTGATGTTTGATGTGTTAAGGAGCGGGACGTAAGCTTCAATTGGAACAATTGCTGTGACTCTGATTGTGGGTATAACATAGCGTTTTCCGATCACATCGACACTGGCAGATATGTCTGTAACTGTTGTAAGATTAAGCGACCCATTGCCATAACAAGAAAAAAAAAACAGTGCAAGGGACAAGTAATCATTGTTAAAATCCGAAGAAGTTAATTAAGCGAAAGTGGTGGTGTCAGGATCTTCCGTGATCTCTACCTACCCCAACATGTCCCGTTGGAGCGTGATCTTTATATTATGTATGTAAATTCCGAAATATTATTACTTTAAAAATACATAATTATCGTCGCTGGTATAACATAACATAAGCTAACGACTATTGGGGTAGTCATGAGTTATATCCATCGCAAGACGAACTAAGTACCCACACCGCACCGAGCTTTCTGTTAGACCAACTGTGATTCTGTGTGCGTGTGTTTTTGAAATTCGAGCATCCCCGTTCGAAACCATTTGGGTTCACTAATCACGAAAAATCGGGACATTTGGAACGTTTTTTAAAAATCGGGATGTCCCGTCATGTCCCGCATAAGTCGGGACATCAGGGAGCACTAGTGCTTGCTTTTTGGGGGTGAACGACCGGCGTTGTGTCGCCGCACGCGATGTTTTGAAAGCTTCGCATTTGGCATTGATTATGATTTTATACTTATATTTAGATATGTTATGCTTTGTTGTTTTTTTATAGAGGTTACGTTGTGCCTTGATTGACGTTCAGCGGGAAATAGGTGTTTTCGGTAAACGTGTCTAGGAAGTCTAAAATATAAGGAATAATTGCCAAGGAGAGGGATTGAGTTTAGAAATTCTGGTTTAGTACACTTGTGACTATTAGTTATTATTTCCATATTGAATCCGTGATGGCCCAGTTCGTAGAAAGCGTGGGTAACGTCGTAGTGTCACAGGTTCAAATTCAAATTCAAAAATATCTTTAATCAGTAGGTACCTAACATAGTTACACTTTTTACATGACGAAAAACTTGTATAGCCGCAGAAAAGAAGCTGCAATAAAAACCTCGGCACGGGGCCCTGGACGTTCTTTTTTTAAAAAAAAAACATAAAATATCGGATTTTTTATTTAAGTAATAAATTATCATAGTAAAAAAAAAGTTTTCATCTCGAGCTCCTCCGTGCTTCGGAAGGCACGTTAAGCCGTTGGTCCCGGCTGTATTAGCAGTCGTTAATAACCACCAATCCGCACTGGGCCCGCGTGGTGGTTAAAGGCCCGATATCCCTATCCATCCAACCATAGAGGAGGCCCGTGCCCCAGTAGTGAGACGTTAATGGGCTGGTGATGATGATTATCATAGTTATAATAATAAATAAAATTCTTTTATTGTGCAAGACTTGTACAAGTTTAAATTAGTTAACACTTAGGAAACATCAGTGGGCAAAGATTGTACACAATTGTTGAAGTCTGTTGATCCAAACTAAACACAAAGGCCTGTATATTGGAAAATCAATGTTCGACCACACAAGTTGAGTTATATACGAGTAAACTAACGAGTGCTAGCATGAGTAAGTCGTGTCACAAGATAATTAGTAAAGGGGTAGGTAGGTTACATAAAATACTGTTATATGGGTGAATCTCAAAATTTCAAGTTTGGTGGCGAAATTTCATATTATTTTTTCGTGAAAAATTGGGTTCCGACATGAAAAAGATCCAAAAGGATCCTCGGTTTCGACATGAAAAAGGAATTTTTCAATTCCCAATTTTTCACGAAAAAAATATATGACAGTCGCCACCAAACTTGACACATTTTGATATTCACCCATATAATTCAGTAATTTGGCGGCCTAATATCAATTCCCAGACAGCCAATCCCATGCATTGTTATCTTCTAGAATTGGTTCGAATCCCGGCTCAGGTTATAAACCACTGATTTTGTCTTTATGAGTTAGGTTTCATATTTGGATATAATTGATGTCACGTGGTTTCCAAAATTTGAGAGTTATTGGCAATAGGGTCGCTCCCTATTACATAGCTGGCGAGGTCTAGAATACACCTTTGCCTACCCCTTTGGAGATACAGTCAGAAGTAGGTTAGGAAAAACACATACAGGGTGCTAGTGACATCGTAACGAATACTGAGAGGGATGATTCAGACCATGATTCTGAATTAATATCAAGTGGAATTTTCCGTCGCAAAATTCATGTTATTTTTTTAGTTTTTTTTAATTATTTTCAATTCTATACTTTTGCGATGGAAAATTCCACTTGATATTAACTCAGAATAATCAGCTGAATCATCCCTCTCAGTATTCGTTACGATGTCACTTACACCCCATACAAGTACATACAGTAGCCATACAAGTAGGTATGGGTGTTAGTGACACTGTAACGAATACTGAAGGGGATGATTCAGACCATGATTCTGAGTCGATATCAAGTGGAATTTCCTGTCGGAGAAGTCATAAACATTTTAGAGCTTATTTAAATTATTTTCCGTTCCATACTTTTGCGACGGAAAATTCCACTTGATATCAACTCAGAATTATTATGGCCTGAATCATCCCTCAAAGTTTTCGTTACGATGTCACTAGCATCCTGTATAAACAGTCTATATATATATGTACAACTGCTGGGTACAGGGGTCAACCATTCAGAAAAATACTATGTGTATAACATTTTAACATTTATAATAATATTATGATAATTACGAGAGACTGGTCTAGAAATATGTATAATTGTATAATATTACGTCTGCAAAGCGTATGTAGTATGTTATACTCATACATAATTAGTAATTGTTATTTCATTACAGAACATAATATGCCCTGTTACTTTCCATCTCTAAATCAAGCGCGCGTTTTTTATTTTAATGAATAAAGCATATTTTGTTATGGTTTTACATTTTATAACGTGTTAGTTTATATGTTCTTGTTATGTTAAGTGTTTGGATTCATGCCTAGTAAGATGCCCATTTTATTACCCCGGGTCATTCTTTCATTAAAAAAATAATAGTAATCAATCATCCGTCCCTTTCATTTTCGGCCAATAAGAAAATGACGGATATAATTTAAAATAAAATTAGGAGGTGTCTGCAGGAATCCGGGCTATTCATCTTCCCTCGTGTGGATCGCCCTGGTGTCAGGGTTACTATTGAGCCGCCAAAGGCCCCTGACATGGCTCATGTAACGACTACTTACTTACATCAGTAAGTAGTAACCGGGACCAACGGCTTAACGTACCTTCCGAAGCACGGATCATCTTACTTTCAGGTGACCAAACTAGGGAATAAATAACAAAGTAATTTTTGTGATATTTTCCCACCGGGATTGGAACCCGGAACCTCCGGATCGTGAGCCTAACGCTCAACCACTAGACCACGGAGGCCGTTATATTAATATATTGAGTGTATTATTCGTTCTATTTGTAAGGAAACGCTCCGTTGACTCTGGTCCACAACTTTATTGTACGCACAACAATTTACAAACGAACCATGACGGAGGTGTTAATCGCCCGATTAAATTGCGATTGGACCGTGAACCGATTGACAGATTGAATGGTTCAACGTCAAGATTGAATGATTGAAACAATCACGTTTAGAACTATGCCAGATTTATTTCTTTTGTGTTTATGAGGCCATGCTTTGATGCGTCGCGTCGGCGTTGAAGCCTACAAAATGTAAAACTGCTATTTGGAGGCCGTTATATTCATCTTCTTCTTTTATCGTATGGACTGTGAGGTGGATTACCAACCCCATCAACCCTGGTGTCAAGGTTACTATTGAGCCGCCAAAGGCCCCGGACATGACTCATGTAACGACTACGTAGTTACATCAGTAATTAGTAACCGGGACCTGCCTTCCGAAGCTAGGATCGTCTTACTTTCGGACAATCAGGTGATCAGCCTGTAATGTCCTAAACATACTAGGGATCACAAAGTGATTGTGATATGTCCCCACCGGGATTCGAACCCGGGATCTCCGCATCGTGAGCCCAACGTTCAACCACTGACCGTATACTCATAAAAGCTCACAAAACGAATCCATTATGATGGAATGGACATAATTCCTCAAATGACTTCTAAGGTGAGCCCGGGAAGATATCGGCTGTTCCAAGTCTATACTCCCAATGTAGCCGAGAAGTTATTATTATACTGAGATATTTTAACACTTTCAAGGGAAATGTCTACGTCAAATTCATACGATTGGAATAAAAGGTCAATGACACTCCACGCTGTGTCCGTACAAGTGTTAACTTTCAACAGTTTTCAGGGTTCCGAACCTTAACAGTACTTAAATGAAATGAAATATATTTATTTACTCGTTCTAGAGTGGTAAATATAAATCTAATTAAAATAAAACATGTGAAAAATTATTTTATTGTGTATTGCAATGCACAATAAAAGTTCTTCATTCAACCATGTAGTGTACGAATATTAAATAACTAGATGTCGCGTGGTTCGCTCGCAGCAAGCTGCTCGCGTGTTTTGTTTTCCCGCCATTTTTTTACCGCGATAGAATTTGACCAAGACTAAAATAGGTCTCGTGAAATCAAAAAAGTTCTAGGTGCTATAGTTTTGCCAGGCCGTAGGGGGACTCCCTGATGCGGAGCAGTTTTCCAAGATGACGTTCTGATCACACCCCTATACATATTTTTTACACCCGAGACATTTTCTGGAAAAACAAAAATTTATATGGCGGCCATCTTGTTTTCGGCCATTTTGTTTTTTTTTTTTCACGGGCGATAAAATTTGACCAAGATTTAAATAGGTTTCGTGAAAACAGAAATATTCTAGGTGCGATAGTTTCGCTAGGCCGTAGGGTGTCTGCCTGATGCGGAGCAGTTTTCGAAAACCTTGAAGTATACTCGTACTCTACATGACGTTCCGATCAAAACCTTTATACATAATTTTTATACCTGAGGCATTTTCAGGAAAAACGAAAAATTTGTATGGCGGCCATCTTGATTTTCGGCCATTTTGTTTTTTTTTGACCAGCGATAAAATTTGACAAAGATTTAAATAGGTATCGTGAAAACAAAAATGTTCTAGGTGCGATAGTTTTCCCAGGCCGTAGGGTGTCGCTTTGATGCGGAGCAGTTTTTGAAGATCGAGCAGTATTGAAATACTCAACATGACGATCCGATCACGTTCCTATACATCATTTTCACGCCCGAGGCATTTTCAGGAAAAAAGAAAAATTTGTATGGCGGCCATCTTGAATTTCCGCCATTTTGATTTTTTTTCAACTGCAATTAAATTTGACCAAGATTATAATAGGCCTGGTGGAAAAAATAATGTTCTAGGTGCGATAGTTTGGCCAGGCCGTAGGGTGTCTCACTGATGCGGAGCAGTTTTTCAAGATCAAGCAGTTGTTTCATATTAAGCTTGACGTTCCGATCACACCTCCCATACATCATTTTTACCTCCGAGACATTTTCTGGGAAAACCAAATTTTGTATGGCGGCCATCTTGTTTTTCCGCCATTTTGATTTTTTTTCACCGACGATAAAATTTGACCAAGAATTAAATAGGTTTAGTGAAAAAAGAATCCTTCCCGAAGCGATAGTTTTGCCAGGCCGTAGGGTGTCTCCCTGATGCGGAGCAGGTTTTCAAGATCGAGCAGTATTTCCATACTCACCAAAACGTTCCGATTACACCCCCATACACAGTTTTTACCCACGAGACATTTTCCGGAAAAATAAAATTTTGTATGGCGGCCATCTTGTTTTTCCGCCATTTTGATTTTTTTTCACCCACAATAGAATTTGACCAAGATTTAAGTAGGTATTGTGAAAAAAGAATCGATCCAGGTGTGATAGTTTTGCCAGGCCGTAGGGTGTCTTCCTGATGCGGAGCAGATTTCCAAGATCTGGAAGTTTTCCCATACTCACCGGGAGGTCCAGATCACACCCCCCATACATCATTTTCACCCCCCGACGCTCCTTCTGGGAGAACAATTATGTCAGTGAGTGAGTGAGTCAGTCAGTCAGTGGGTTTGTAGCTATATATAATATAACTAGATGTCGCGTGGTTCGCTCGCAGCAAGCTGCTCGCGTGTCTTGTTTTCCCGCCATTTTTTTACCGCGATAGAATTTGACCAAGACTTGAATAGGTCTCGTGAAATCAATAAAGTTCCAGATGCGATAATTTCGCCAGGCCGTAGGGTGTATCCCTGATGCGGAGCAGTTTTCGAAAACCTGGAAGTATACCCGTACTCTACATGACGTTCCGATCAAAACCCTCATACATAATTTTTATCCCAGAGGCAATTTCAGGAAAAACTAAAAATTTGTATGGCGGCCATCTTGTTTTTCCGCCATTTTGTTTTTTTTTCATTCACAGTAGAATTTGACCAAGATTTAAATAGGTTTCGTGAAAAAAAATATTGTTCCAGGTGCGATAGTTTTGCCAGGCCTTAGGGTGTCTCCCTGATGCGGAGCAGTTTTCGAAAACCTGGAAGTATACCCGTACTCTACATGACGTTCCGATCAAAACCCTCATACATAATTTTTATCCCCGAGGCATTTTAAGGAAAAACTAAAAATTTGTATGGCGGCCATCTTGTTTTTCCGCCATTTTGATTTTTTTTCACTCACGATAGAATTTGATTAAGATTTAAATAGGTCCTGTGAAAAAATAATCGTTCCAGGTGCGATAGTTTTGCCAGGCCGTAGGGTGTCTCCCTGATGCGGAGCAGATTTGAAGAAAGAGAATAGTCTCCATACTCAACAAGACACTCCGATTACACTCCCATACACAATTTTTACCCACGAGACATTTTCTGGAAAAATAAAATTTTCTATGGCGGCCATCTTGTTTTTCCGCCATTTTGATTTTTTTTCACCCACAATAGAATTTGACCAAGATTTAAATAGGTTTCGTGAAAAAAATATTGCTCTAGGTTTTATAGTTTTGCCAGGCCGTAGGGTGTCTCCCTGATGCGGAGCAGTTTTTCAAGATCGAGCAGTACTGAAATACTCAACATGACGATCCGATCACATCCCTATACATCATTTTTACCCTCGAGGCATTTTCAGGAAAAACGAAAATTTTGTATGGCGGCCATCTTGTTTTTCCGCCATTTTGGTTTTTTTTCACCAGGGATTGGATTTGACCAAGATTTAAATATGTTTCGCGAAAGAAAAATTGCTCCAGATTTTATAGTTTTGCCAGGCCGTAGGGTGTCTCCCTGATGCGGAGCAGATTTTGAAGATAGAGAAGTGTTTTCATACTCCACAAGACGTTCCGATTACATCTCTATACACAGTTTTTACTCCCGATGCATTTTCTGAAAAAACAAAATTTTGTATGGCGGCCATCTTGTTTTTCCGCCATTTTGATTTTTTTTCACCGGCCATAGGATTTGACTAAGAATTAAATAGGTTTTGTGAAAAAAGAATTGTTCCAGGTGCGATAGTTTCGTCAGACTGTAGGGTGTCTCCCTGATGCGGAGCAGTTTTCCAAGATCTGGAAGTTTTCCCATACTCATCGGAAGATCGTGATCACATCTCCCATACATCATTTTTACCCCCCGGCGCTCCTTCTGGGAGAACAACCCTGTCAGTGAGTCAGTCAGTCAGTCAGTCAGTCAGTCAGTCAGTACATGGGTTTGTAGCTTTATATAATATAACTAGATTTCGCGTGGTTCGCTCGCAGCAAGCTGCTCGCGTGTCCTGTATTAGTTCGAAGCTATGTATGGCGGCCATCTTGTTTTTCCGTCATTTTTTACCGCGATAGAATTTGACCAAGACTTGAATAGGTCTCGTGAAATCTAAAAATTTCTAGGTGCTATAGTTTTGCCAGGCCGTAGGGTGTCTCCCTGATGCGGAGCAGTTTTCAAAGATGACGTTCCGATCACACCCTTATATATATTTTTCCTTGAGACCTTGAGGAATTTTCTAGAAAAACAAAATTTTGTATGGCGGCCATCTTGTTTTTCCGCCATTTTGTTTTATTTTTAACGGTGATTGGATTTGACCAAGATTTAAGTACGTATAGTGGAAAAATAAATGTCACAAGTGCGATAGTTATGCCAGGCCGTAGAGTGTTGCCCTGATGCGGAGCAGTTTTCAAAGATCGAGTAGCATTTCCATAAACATCTTGACATCCCGATCACACACCTGTACATCATTTTTACCCCCGAGACATTTTCTCGTAAAACAATTTTTTGTATGGCGGCCATCTTGTGTTTCCGCCATTTTGATTTTTTTTCACCGGCGATTGATTTTGACTAAGATTTTAATAGGTTTGGTGGAAAAAAAATTGTTCCAGGTGCGATAGATTTGCCAGGCCGTAGGGTGTCTCCCTGATGCGGAGCAGTTTTCGAAAACCTTGAAGTATACCCGTACTCTACATGACGTTCCGATCAAAACCTTCATACATATTTTTTATCCCTGAGGCATTTTCAGGAAAAACGAAAAATTTGTATGGCGGCCATCTTGATTTTCCGCC
This sequence comes from Pectinophora gossypiella, assembly GCF_024362695.1. Taxonomy (NCBI): domain Eukaryota; kingdom Metazoa; phylum Arthropoda; class Insecta; order Lepidoptera; family Gelechiidae; genus Pectinophora; species Pectinophora gossypiella. The sequence continues at coordinate 1,285,999 of NC_065416.1, read as the reverse complement.
ATTTTGATTTATTTTCAGCGGTGATTGAATTTGACCAAGAATTAAATAGGTTTCGTGAAAAAAGAATCGTTCCAGGTGCAATAGTTTTGCCAGACTGTAGGGTGTCTCCCTGATGCGGAGCAGCTTTCGAAGATCGAAAAGTATTTCCATGCTCAACATGACGATCCGATCAAATTCCTCACACATATTTTCAACCTCCGAGGCATTTGCGGGAAAACGAAAATTTTGTATGGCGGCCATCTTGATTTTCCGCCATTTTGTTTTTTTTTCACCGGCTTTTGAATTTGACCAAGAATTAAGTAGGTTTAGTGGAAAAAAAAATGTTCTATGTTTGATAGTTTTGCCAGGCCGTAGGGTGTCTCCCTGATGCGGAGCAGATTTTGAAGATAGAGAAGTGTTTTCATACTCCACAAGACGTTCCGATTACATCTCCATACACAGTTTTTACTCCCGATGCATTTTCTGAAAAAACAAAATTTTGTATGGCGGCCATCTTGTTTTTCCGCCATTTTGAATTTTTTTCACCGGCGATTGGATTTGACCAAGTTTTAAATAGGTTTTGTGAAAAAAGAATCGATCCAGGTGCGATAGTTTTGCCAGGCCGTAGGGTGTCTCCCTGATGCGGAGCAGTTTTCCAAGATCTGGAAGTTTTCCCATACTCACCGGAAGATCTTGATCACACCCCCCATACATCATTTTTACCCCCCGACACTCCTTCTGGGAGAACAACCCTGTCAGTGAGTCAGTGAGTCAGTCAGTCAGTACATGGGTTTGTAGCTATATATAATATAACTAGATTTCGCGTGATTCGCTCGCAGCAAGCTGCTCGCGTGTCTTGTTTTCCCGCCATTTTTTTACCGCGATAGAATTTGACCAAGATTTAAATAGGTCTTGTGAAGAAAGAATCGTTCGAGGTGCGATAGTTGCGCCAGGCCGTAGGGTCTCTCCCTGATGCGGAGCAGTTTTTGAAAACCTTGAAGTATACTCGTACTCTAGATGACGTTCCGATCACACCCCTATACATCAATCTTACCTCTCAGACATTTTCTGGAAAAACAAAATTTTGTATGGCGGCCATCTTGTTTTTCCGCCATTTTGATATTTTACCACCAGAGAATAGATTTGACCAAGATTTAAATAGGTTTTGTGAAAAAACAATCGTTCCAGGTGCGATAGTTTTGTCAGGCCGTAGGGTGTCTCCCTGATGCGGAGCAGGTTTTCAAGATCGAGAAGTATTTCCATACTCAACAATACGTTCCGATTACACCCCCATACACAGTTTTTACTCACGAGACATTTTCTGGAAAAATAAAATTTTGTATGGCGGCCATCTTGTTTTTCCGCCATTTTGATTTTTTTTCACCGGCGATTGAATTTGACCAAGATTTAAATAGGTATTGTGAAAACTAAAAAGTTCCAGGTGCGATAGTTTCACCAGGCCGTAGGGTGTCTCCCTGATGCGGAGCAGTTTCTGAAGATCAGGAAGTATTTACATACTCAGCAAGACGTTCCCATAACAACCCTATACATCGTTTTTACATCCGAGACATTTTCTGTAAAAACAAAAATTTGTATGGCGGCCATCTTGTTTTTCGGCCATTTTGATTTTTTTTTACCGGCGATAAAATTTGACCAAGATTTTATTAGGTTTGGTGAAAAAAGAATCGTTCCAGGTGCGATAGTTTTCCCAGGCCGTAGGGTGCCGCCCTGATGAGGAGCAGTTTTTGAAGGTCGGGAAGTATTTCCATACTCAATATGACATTTTGATCTCATCACTCTTACATCACATTCACCCCGAGGCATTTTCGAGAAAAACGAAAATTTTGTATGGCGGCCATCTTGTTTTTCCGCCATTTTGATTTTTTTTCACTGCCACTTGAATTTGACCAAGGTTTAAATATGTCTTGTGAAAACCAAAAAGTTCTAGGTGCTATAGTTTTGCCAGGCCGTAGGGTGTCTCCCTGATGCGGAGCAGTTTTCGAAGATCTAGCAGTATTTCCATACTCAACAAGACGTTCCGATTACACTCCCATACACAATTTTTACCAACGAAACATTTTCTGGAAAAACAAACTTTTGTATGGCGGCCATCTTGTTTTTCCGCCATTTGGATTTTTTTTCACCCACGATAGAATTTGACCAAGATTTAAATAGGTTTTGCGAAAAAAAATTTGATCCAGGTATAATAGTTGCGCCAGACTGTAGGGTGTCTCCCTGATGCGGAGCAGTTTTCCAAGATCTGGAAGTTTTCCCATACTCATCGGAAGATCTTGATCACACCCCCAATACATCATTTTGACCCTCCGACGCTTCTTCTGGGAGAACAACCCTGTCAGTGAGTCAGTCAGTCAGTCAGTCAATAGGTACATGGGTTTGTAGCTATATATATTATAATAATAATAACTAGATGTCGCGTGGTTCGCTCGCAGCAAGCTGCTCGCGTGTCTTGTTTTCCCGCCATTTTTTTACCGCGATAGAATTTGACCAAGACTAAAATAGATCTCGTGAAATCAAAAAAGTTCTATGTGCTATAGTTTTGCCAGGCCGTAGGGTGTCTCCCTGATGCGGAGCAGTTTTCCAAGATGACGTTCCGATCACACCCCAGTACATCGTTTTTACCTCTGAGACATTTTCTGGAAAAACAAAAATTTGTATGGCGGCCATCTTGTTTTTCGGCCATTTTGTTTTTTTTTTCACTGGCGATAAAATTTGGCCAAGACTTTAATAGGCTTCGTGAAAACAAAAAAGTTCCATGTGCGATAGTTTCGCCAGGCTGTAGGGTGTCTCCCTGATGCGGAGCAGCTTTCGAAGATCGAAAAGTATTTCCATACTCAACATGATGTTTTGATCACATTCCTCATACATCATTTTTACCCCCGAGGCATTTTCGGGAAAACCGAAAATTTTGTATGGCGGCCATCTTGTTTTTCCACCATTTTGGTTTTTTTTCAGCGGGGATTGGATTTGACCAAGATTTAAATATGTTTCGCGAAAGAAAAATTGGTCCAGGTTTTATAGTTTTGCCAGGCCGTAGGGTGTCTCCCTGATGCGGAGCAGTTTTTCAAGATCGAACAGTTTTTCCATACTCAGCTTGACGTTTCGATCACACCTCCCATACATCATTTTTACCTCCGAGACATATTCTAGAAAAAAGAAATTTTGTATGGCGGCCATCTTGTTTTTCCGCCATTTTGGTTTTTTTTCACCAGGGATTGGATTTGACCAAGATTTAAATAGGTTTCGTGAAAACAGAAAAGTTCCAGGTGCGATAGTTTTGCCAGGCCGTAAGGTGTCTCCCTGATGCGGAGCAGATTTTCAAGATCGAGCAGTATTTCCATACTCAACATGATGTTTCGATCACATTCTTCATACGTCATTTTTACCCCCGAGGCAGTTTCGGGAAAAACGAAAATTTTGTATGGCGGCCATCTTTTTTTCCCGCCATTTTGATTTTTTTTCACCGGCACATAAATTTGACCAAGATTTAAGTAGGTTATGTGGAAAAAAAAATGTTCCGAGAGCGATAGTTTTGCCAGGCCGTAGGGTGCCGCCCTGATGCGGAGCAGTTTTCGAAGATTGAGAACATTTTCCGTACTCGACAAGACACTCCGATTACACTCTCATACACAATTTTTACCCCCGAGACATTTTCTGAAAAAACAAAATTTTGTATGGCGGCCATCTTGTTTTTCCGCCATTTTGTTCTTTTTTCTCCGGCGATTGGATTTGACCAAGATTTAAATAGGTTTTGCGAAAAAAAAATTGATCCAGGTATAATAGTTGCGCCAGACTGTAGGGTGTCTCCCTGATGCGGAGCAGTTTTTCAAGATCTGGAAGTTTTCCCATACTCATCGGAAGATCTTGATCACATCTCCCATACATCATTTTTACCCCCCGGCGCTCCTTCTGGGAGAACAACCCTGTCAGTGAGTCAGTCAGTCAGTCAGTCAGTCAGTCAGTCAGTACATGGGTTTGTAGCTTTATATAATATAACTAGATTTCGCGTGGTTCGCTCGCAGCAAGCTGCTCGCGTGTCCTGTATTAGTTCGAAGCTATGTATGGCGGCCATCTTGTTTTTCCGTCATTTTTTACCGCGATAGAATTTGACCAAGACTTGAATAGGTCTCGTGAAATCTAAAAATTTCTAGGTGCTATAGTTTTGCCAGGCCGTAGGGTGTCTCCCTGATGCGGAGCAGTTTTCAAAGATGACGTTCCGATCACACCCTTATATATATTTTTCCTTGAGACCTTGAGGAATTTTCTAGAAAAACAAAATTTTGTATGGCGGCCATCTTGTTTTTCCGCCATTTTGTTTTATTTTTAACGGTGATTGGATTTGACCAAGATTTAAGTACGTATAGTGGAAAAATAAATGTCACAAGTGCGATAGTTATGCCAGGCCGTAGAGTGTTGCCCTGATGCGGAGCAGTTTTCAAAGATCGAGTAGCATTTCCATAAACATCTTGACATCCCGATCACACACCTGTACATCATTTTTACCCCCGAGACATTTTCTCGTAAAACAATTTTTTGTATGGCGGCCATCTTGTGTTTCCGCCATTTTGATTTTTTTTCACCGGCGATTGATTTTGACTAAGATTTTAATAGGTTTGGTGGAAAAAAAATTGTTCCAGGTGCGATAGATTTGCCAGGCCGTAGGGTGTCTCCCTGATGCGGAGCAGTTTTCGAAAACCTTGAAGTATACCCGTACTCTACATGACGTTCCGATCAAAACCTTCATACATATTTTTTATCCCTGAGGCATTTTCAGGAAAAACGAAAAATTTGTATGGCGGCCATCTTGATTTTCCGCCATTTTGATTTATTTTCAGCGGTGATTGAATTTGACCAAGAATTAAATAGGTTTCGTGAAAAAAGAATCGTTCCAGGTGCAATAGTTTTGCCAGACTGTAGGGTGTCTCCCTGATGCGGAGCAGCTTTCGAAGATCGAAAAGTATTTCCATGCTCAACATGACGATCCGATCAAATTCCTCACACATATTTTCAACCTCCGAGGCATTTGCGGGAAAACGAAAATTTTGTATGGCGGCCATCTTGATTTTCCGCCATTTTGTTTTTTTTTCACCGGCTTTTGAATTTGACCAAGAATTAAGTAGGTTTAGTGGAAAAAAAAATGTTCTATGTTTGATAGTTTTGCCAGGCCGTAGGGTGTCTCCCTGATGCGGAGCAGATTTTGAAGATAGAGAAGTGTTTTCATACTCCACAAGACGTTCCGATTACATCTCCATACACAGTTTTTACTCCCGATGCATTTTCTGAAAAAACAAAATTTTGTATGGCGGCCATCTTGTTTTTCCGCCATTTTGAATTTTTTTCACCGGCGATTGGATTTGACCAAGTTTTAAATAGGTTTTGTGAAAAAAGAATCGATCCAGGTGCGATAGTTTTGCCAGGCCGTAGGGTGTCTCCCTGATGCGGAGCAGTTTTCCAAGATCTGGAAGTTTTCCCATACTCACCGGAAGATCTTGATCACACCCCCCATACATCATTTTTACCCCCCGACACTCCTTCTGGGAGAACAACCCTGTCAGTGAGTCAGTGAGTCAGTCAGTCAGTACATGGGTTTGTAGCTATATATAATATAACTAGATGTCGCGTGGTTCGCTCGCAGCAAGCTGCTCGCGTGTCTTGTATTAGTTCGAAGCTTTGTATGGCGGCCATCTTGTTTTTTGCCGGCGATTGAATTTGACCAAGACTCGAATAGGTCACGTGAAATCCAAAAAGTTCTAGGTGCTATAGTTTTGCCAGGCCGTAGGGTGTCTCCCTGACGCGGAGCAGTTTTGAAAAACGACATTCCGATCACACCCCTATACATCAATTTTACCTCTGAGACATTTTCTGGAAAAACAAAATTTTGTATGGCGGCCATCTTGTTTTCCGCCATTTTGGCTTTTTTTTCACCGGCGATAAAATTTGACCAAGATTTAAATAGGTTTCGTGAAAAATTTATTGCTCCAGGTTTTATAGTTTTGCCAGGCCGTAGGGTGTCTCCCTGATGCGGAGCAGTTTTCCAAGATGACGTTCCGATCACACCCCAATACATCATTTTTACCTCTGAGACATTTTCTGGAAAAACAAAAATTTGTATGGCGGCCATCTTGTTTTTCAGCCATTTTGTTTTTTTTCACTGGCGATAAACTTTAACCAAGACTTTAATAGGTATCGTGAAAACAAAAAAGTTCCAGGTGCGATAGTTTCGCCAGGCTGTAGGGTGTCTCCCTGATGCGGAGCAGCTTTCGAAGATCGAAAAGTATTTCCATACTCTACATGATGTTTCGATCACATTCCTCATACATCATTTTTACCCCCGAGGCATTTTCGGGAAAAACGAAAATTTTGTATGGCGGCCATCTTGTTTTTCCGCTATTTTGATTTTTTTTGACCGGCGATAAAATTTGACCAAGATTTAAATATGTTTCGCGAAAGAAAAATTGCTCCAGGTGCGATAGGTTAGCCAGGCCATAGGGTGTCTTCCTGATGCGGAGCAGTTTTTCAAGATTGAGAAGTATTTTTATACTCAACAAGACGTTCCGATTACAACCCCATACACAGTTTTTACCCCCGAGACATTTTCTGGAAAAACAAAATTTTGTATGGCGGCCATCTTGTTTTTCCGCCATTTTGATTTTTTTTCACCCACAATAGAATTTGACCAAGATTTAAATAGGTTTTGCGAAAAAAAAATTGATCCAGGTGCGATAGTTTTGCCAGACGGTAGGGTGTCTCCCTGATGCGGAGCAGTTTTCCAAGATCTGGAAGTTTTCCCATACTCACTGGGAGGTCCCGATCACACCCCCCATACATCATTTTCACCCCCCGACACTCCTTCTGGGAGAACAACTATGTCAGTCAGTCAGTCAGTCAATAGGTACATGGGTTTGTAGCTATATATAATATAATAAATTAATAACTAATAAAATCTAACAGAACGAAAAACCCGTTTGTCTGCCAAGACTCTTATTCTCGGGAACGCGTAGAGTGAAATTCAAGAACATAGAAACAATGTACGTTGATGTCAATACGCGTGATATAACACAGTGCAATACAAACTAGTATTAAATAGTTGATGTAATGTATCGGAGACATTGTTACATCAATATTGTTTACTCGTCATGGAGATAGTAATATGTTACTAATAATGTTGTGTAACAGTTAGCCAATGATGTAAGACAGTGTTGTCGAATATTCGATTATAGACTAAGTAATCGATTATTTACAACAAAATAATTTAAATATTTCTCAAGCAAGAACTTAGTTTAGGATACGATGGTTTATTATATCTTAGAGACAATGTACAACCATGTAAAATTGTAAATGTATAAGTCAAGTAAGCTGTACGTCTTTTTGAAAATAAACAATTTATTGATTATATGGAAATGCCTATCGATTATAATCGATATAATTGTAGAATTTTCAATATCTATATTAGATACACCTTACCGCTAATCTATTTAATCGATAGGTACTTTCGGCTTAGAAAATTATCGATTATTAATCGATATACAGTCGATTATCGCGCAATAATGTAAGTATGTTATATTGAAAGCTAGGAGTTGAGACTGTTTCACAGTATCGCCTATGTACGCTTAGAACATCATCACAGCAAGGACAGAGGGCAATTATATAATAAAAGTGGCCATATCTTTGGACTGTATCTTTGTTTTTACAGCGTCAAAGGACCGCAGACAATCATCATCAGCATCACTAATTTAAGAGCCACGGTCTTGTCAGTGTAGCATTCTCCATGCTACTTTTTAGGGAGAAATAGAGCAGTGGTTTCTCTCTTGCCTTCTGCCCCGTAGTACTCTGTCTGACGCGAGTAGGATGGCGGCCAGAGTAGTCTATTTCAAAGCCGTAATAGGACTCCTGTCCTCCGCCTCTGAATAGTACTGACAGTTACTGCTGCTCTCTGTCAGACATAATCATAATCATTTATTGCAAGTCACAGTTTTACATAGGTTCTTCTTCTTCTATCGTGTGGGTTGTGAGGTGGATTTCCAACCCCATCAACCCTGGTGTCAGGGTTATTATTGAGCCGCCAAAGGCCCCTAACATGGCTCAAGTAACGACTACTAACTTGCATCAGTGAGTAGTATCCGGAACCAACGGCTTAACGTGCCTTCCGAAGCACGGATCATCTTACTTTCGGACAATCTGGATATCAGCCTGTAATGTCCTAACCAAACTAGGCATAAGCAGAACATTTGTTAAGTGGTCGGTATTTATATAAATAAAATAAGCTATAAATAATTATCTATTTAACAATTTATGTGACATATTAGTATTAGATGTTAATTTCGACTTGATATCTCCACGCAATACAGAGAAGGATCCTGAATTCTTGACAGACGGACAGACAATAATGTGCTCCTGTAAGAGTACCGTTTTTTCCTTTTGAGGTTCGGAACCTAAAATAAAATAAAAATGAATTTATTTCTGTAAATTAGTTACAATTATTGGACAGGTCTCCCCAGTAACTAAAATCAGATACTTGTGTTGGGACTGTAATTGTAACTGATTTACAGAAATAAATTCATTTTTATTTTTAAAAGCTTAGCAACCTTATAGAATTTTTAAATTCCAATCAAATTAGTTTTAGATATAATTATGTGAGCTGGTCCACTTCCGTTTGTACTATTATTCGCGGGACATTTTGTATATTTGACTGTTATGTCCTGCCTTACAATACACTGGCTATTCACAATAGGTTGTCGTAGTATTGAACTTTAGTAGGTATATCGACCGTGAATGCATGAATGCGTGTGTAGTGTACTCTGATGTGGAGATAAACAGGAACACAAACAAATAAACAGGATAATACAGGGTGTTAGTGACATCGTAACGAAAGCTTTGAGGAATGATTCAAACCATAATTTTCCGTCGCAAAAGTATGGAATTGCAAATAATTAAAAAACACTATAAAAAAAATAATATTTCAGACAGATGCCCATATTTGTTAGTATTACAAAAACTTAAAAAAACTTAAAAAACTATGTTAGTAGTGACAAAACAAAACAAAATTTAATTTAAATATTTGCCAGGCCCGCCTGATGCACTAGGCACATGCATATGTGCATGTACCCAGTGCATCATAAGCGGACAATCTGGCTTATCGCTAATTACCTTCAGGATGGTGTTAGCGCTGGCACGCACTCTATGCATAAGTGAGAAGACACGCTTACATAAGTACTACTACACATAAGTTTCTGACAGGAAATTCGACTTGATATCAACTCAGAATCATGGTCTGAATCATCCCCCAAAGTTTTCGTTACGGTGTCACTAACACCCGTACATACATGACATCATAACAAATACTGAGGGGTATGATTCCACTTGATATTAACTCAGAATCATGAGCCGAATCATCCCCCTCAGTATTAATTACGGTGTTGCTAACACAGTGTATTTATTTTCGTATTGCAAGTATGTTGAGGCAATGTTCGTTTTTAAGGCTACTTGCCGTGTTAGTTTTACTGAATTGCTGCCGCTGTAATAGTAAAAAAATATACAATTATACACATACGTAAATAATCTCAACCCCGTAATCCTTAATGGGGTGGGCAGAACCACAAGTAATCAAAGACAACTTGCTGCCACGTTTGATACGAAGTCCTAACATGGATTTTGATGAACCTTATATTGACAAGAAATCAGCCTATTGCCCATAACAATTGTACAAAACATTACTTAATTCCGTTTTTCTTTCGAAGTAGTAAAGTACCTACCTATGTTAATAAACTTATTAAATCTGTTGCTAAAAATCTCTAATCCCACCAAAATTCCAAAATGCAGAATGAATATCATATTTGAAACTGGTTCCTGTATACATTAAAAAAACAATTGGATATAAAAAACAAACACACAGGCCTAAAGAGTCTCCTTAATTCCACAGGGAAGGTAACTTTTACAATACTTAAATACTTTCCCCGTGGTCTAGTGGTTAGAGCGTTAGGCTCACGATCTGGAGGTCCGGGTTCGATTCCCGATGGGGACATTGTCGAAATCACTTTGTGAGACTGTCCTTTGTTTGGTAAGGACTTTTCAGGCTTGAATCACCTGATTGTCCGAAAAAAGTAAGATGATTCCGTGCTTCGGAGGGCACGTTAAGCCGTTGGTCCCGGCTACTAGCCGTAAAAACACCTCCACCAACCCGCAGTGGAGCAGCGTGGTGGAATATGATCCATACCCCCTCCGGTTGATTGAGGGGAGGCCTGTGCCCAGCAGTGGGACGTACCTATGGCAGTTTATGTTTTATGTTTTATGTAAATACTTTCCAAACAAATGAGAAAAGTTGAAATACCAACATTATTTTCCAATTATAAGTTGTAATATTATACTCGAATGTATTAATTTAATATCGATACGATTATGTGCGAAGTATTATCGATTCCGATACTGGAGCCATTAAGATAACTTTGATAAAAATATACAACTGTTACTGTAATAAACGTTTTTACATTAAGTTCTTATAATCAATAAAAAAAGGAATAAAATGTTGAAATGTCTTTATTTAATTAAAGTTCTTTTTGGTTGAGGAGCTCGGTGGCGCAGCGGTTAACGCGCTCGGTCTGCGATTGTTGAAGTTAAGCAACTTTCGCAAAGGCCGGTCATAGGATGGGTGACCACAAAAAAAGTTTTCATCTCGAGCTCCTCCGTGCTTCGGAAGGCACGTTAAGCCGTTGGTCCCGGTTGCATTAGCAGTCGTTAATAACCATCAATCCGCACTGGGCCCGCGTGGTGGTTTAAGGCCCGATCTCCCTATCCATTCATAGGGAAGGCCCGTGCCCCCAGCAGTGGGGACGTCAATGGGTTGATGATGAATTAAAGTTCTCAATTAGCTGATGAAAGTTGGCATTGTTGGTATGTTGTGGGCATGTAATGAGGAGGGATGAATATGAATATATAACGAGGAAGGTTATGAGTATGAATGTGGATGGATATAGGATTAGGCGACTTCCCAAGAAAGTGTGGATGGATTGTATAAAGAAGGATATGTGTGTGGAAGGTGCGAGTATTGATATGACGACTTACAGAAATGAATGTTTCTTGTTTTTTTCCTATTGTGTTCTGTTGTTATTACTCTGTATTGGGCTGGTTTTCCCTTCGCGGGTTGGCAGGTCAGACAGGCAGTCGCTTTTGTAAATAACCAGACTTGTCAAATCTTCAGGTTAGGTAACCGGGCCCCGTGAAAAACGGGATAAATCATTTCTCATCTTTCACATTTGGTAACATTGCGCAGTACACAATTACTTTTATATGGTTTGTATAAGCTTTTTATGACTGGTGTCACCACGTCGCCCTGAAGCGGCTGGCTCCTCTACCTCGCCACTAACCACAGCTTTCCTTTCCTCTAACCTGAGTATAATACACATTTTCCATGCGTGGATTATCTTTGACCGTCACTTTCTAATAAACTAGCGGTTTAAACTTCCACATTCTAGCTAAGTTAATGTCATTATCTTTATCAAGATTTTCACCATCGTTCGTAATAAGTAATAACATAAGACAGCATCACGGCTGTATCCCCGAACGGGTAGGCAGAGGTGTTTAGTAGGTATGTAATGTACACCCATTTCCCACCAGCTATGTGTTAATTTCCATCTAATAACGGGCGAACCTATTGCCTTGTAAATTGATTATTTATACGTATATGATTCAAACATAAATTCAAACTCATAAAGTCGAATTTGGAGGTTCAGAGCTCGAGCCGGTATTCGAACCCGCAACAGGGGCCTTCGTCCGTGAGGACAGGGCTATTTTTATCGCCCAAGTGCGAGCGAGACAGACAATCCGCGCTGTTCTCTTTTCCCCTTAGCGGCTTAGCCATTTATGACTAAAGTAAGACCCAGAGGGGGTGAGGTAGGCGCCCGATACGAATCGGTGCGGGGCGGAGATTTCCGTTCTATACGTATTATTATCCTTTATTCTATGCCTACAGTAGGTAGTTAATATTCTTTATTTATGGAGAATAATGAATAAATCGCTGTTTAACTCACGGATGTACAACAAGCTCTTGTCAGTAGAGTTCTCTGTATTTTACTGTGCTGTACTATCCGTTTTTCAATAAAGTATCTTCTTCTATCGTGTGGGTTGTGAGGTGGGTGACCAACCTCATCACCCCTGTTGTCAGGGTTATTATCCGCCAAAGGCACCCTGACGTGACTCAAGTAACGACTACGTACTTACATGAGTAATAAAGTAGCTGTAAATTTTATTCAAGTGTTTCAGCAATAAAATCTTTTCTCTAATCTAAATTTTTTTATTTACTAAAAGTACAAAACATGTGCAAAAAATTTCTTAATTAACATCTACATAACTTAAAATAACTTACTTTAGGCATTAAGATTATAAATAATTAAAACTATACTACTAAAACTAAATTCTTCTTCTTCTTCTTCTAGTGCCTGTCCATTACTGGACGTTGGCCGTCAGCTTTGAGAACTCTTCTCTGTCAGAAGCAAGACGAAACAGCTGTTCTACGGTTGTAACGCCGGTCCATTCGCGGATGTTCCGCAGCCATGACTTCTTCCTCCTCCCTCGACGTCTTTTCCCTTCAATTTTGCCCATCATAATTAATTGAAGCAGCTGGTATCTTTCATTCCTAAGAATATGCCCCAAATACGCTACTTTCCGTTTTTTGACAGTTTGCATCAATTCCGGGACATACCGACGCGTTGGAGAACCTTCATATTGGTGACTTTCTGGGTCCAGCTTAGCAAAACTAAATTAAAAAGCTCAATTAAAGATGCTCCCTTTTATCACCTCTCGACCGAATGTGCCCATCACGCTCGCAGCGTTGCCCCGTTGGAAGTAGCTGTTAGTTTTGACTAAAGTACTATATTAGTACTTATATTTTACGACATACTTATTAGTTAGTAATGAAGTACGTTATGGTTACCAACTATGTGTAATGTTTGTTATGTATTTACCAACATATTCTAACCTGTTCCTCTCTTGTTCCAGGTTCCAACACAACAAAATCTACACATACATCGGCGAGGTGCTGGTGTCAGTGAACCCGTACAAGACACTAGACATCTATGGCCCTCAGCAGATGGCCCAGTACAGGGGCCGCGAGATGTTCGAGGTCCCCCCACATGTCTACGCTGTTGCCGACGCCTGCCAGAGGGTGTTGCGACAACAGGTGGGAATCTTCTCTTCTTCTAATCCTTTCATTCCCTGTTGGGATGTCATCATCATCAATTCAAGAGCCACGCTTTTGTCGGTGCAGCATTTTCCATTCCAGTCTATCAAAGGCCAATTCCTTGACTTCCCCATAAGACACGACGTTAACCTTTTCTTTAATCTTCCTCCCTTTCCTTCTAGCTTTCCTTCTATGATGTTTTAATAAATTCGTCGTCTCTTATTAGGTGTCCAATCATCTTGCCTCTTCTGTTATCAATAATGCTCAGTATTTGTCTCTTTTCCCTTACTCTTACTAGCACTTCCTCATTTTTAACCCTTTCTGTCCCTTCTTGTCCTTTTTTTGTTTTTGTTTTTTTGACCCTTTGTGGCCTTTTTGTCCCTTTCTGGACGGGATGTAGGGCTCAAAGAACCGATTTCCACTCCTCGCGATCTTTTGCAGCGACTGTAGCTTACTCCCATGACATGCCGAGAGCCATAGAGACAGCAGGACAGAGAGGTGAGAATGACAGTTCTTATTTAGGTATGCGTCGTGGCCAGATCTTAGAATTGATCACTTTATGATGTGTTCGATTATTTCATAAAATGGTCGTACAGTCATGAGCAATACAATGTACCCACTTTAGGACTCTGTCGCACTAACATATTTGACATTTATTATTTTATTTATTATTTGACAGTTCAATTTGTCAAAAAAGTTAATGTGACATGGTACCAAAGTGTATACAACAATAACAAATAACACTTGTTGGCCACCTCATGATGTAGTTTGGGCACATTGGGGGTAGGCAGGGGCCACCGAAGTAATCCCGAGGGAGCGAATTTTTCAAAAAATCTCGGCGTGGAACGACTTCATGTAAGGTTCGGGTCTTTACGGTTCAGCGCATGTTGCGAATAATATCGAGGCTTTGACCAATAGCCGTACGACGTCTATCCATGTAGATAGCATTCGCTGTGTCTATTGGTCGAAACCCTCGACCCCCGCGGCGTAGTTGCCGTGGCTGATACCTTAATTTTTTGTACCAAGTTCGAGCCCTCAGCACTCTGCATTTGTCCGGCCAAGTAGTTAAAGCCACACGCGGCAATTCTACATTAAGTCACGTTAAAACAAAGGTCTCTGTACCGTCGAAATATAGTACTTAAATTGTCGGTACTATAGACACTTTAATAGCCATGCTATAAAACGCTAAGCGAAGAGACATTGGCGGCTGAATTATATTTTATAGACCATCAGTTATAAGCCCTTTGTAAGTACCTATTAAAACTCTTGATTTGATTGGAAAGCGTAGGCTAAGCTTCAGTGTAGAAGTGAGAAACAAAATAATTGTTTCGAGAAATCCTTTAGTAGTTCGCGACGTTTGACAGAGGGGTCATTGGCCTCAGTTACGAGGTCAAGATTAATTTTATTGAAAGGTTATTGGCGGTTATGTACTTTTTTTTGACGTGACTTATTGTAGAATTGCCGCAGATGGCATTAATTACTTGGCCGGACAAAAGCGGTTATGAATAGATTTGTAGAACTTTGTATCAAAAGTGTCCGAAAATTGCCTTCCAATAACTTGTGGCTCTGCCCACCACGTTATTGATTACAGGTTTATTGTATCTACATTTCAAACAGGGAATAAATTATGTAACGTCATTGGTAAACTCCAATAGACAAGCTAGTTTCAATTGTTTTGTTGAAGAAAATCACATCTGTTTGCATTGCGCACTTACTTTTATATGCGCAAATGTCAAATTGCAATATTGCTTTCTTCGATGAATTGCTTCGATGTGGCCATTTTAACTCCCAGATCAGATATGACTGATCCACCAAGACGAGCAAAGCGAAGCGCAAGAGCAGAGGCACTACCTACCTTTATACCTCGAAACGTTTCGTCGATTTTTTGGACCCTAATAACTCTGGTTTGGATTATACCAGACAAACCAAATTCTCAGGATATGCAGCAGTCAAATGCATAGCTGTTATACTTTAGATTTTATTGACATGTAAAAAACCCCGATTTTGACACTAACTGACTCACTAACGCTCATCATAATTATATGGTACTACCAGATGTCTTAGAAGGCTGAAATTTCGGATGTTAGTATTAGTACACAAACAACAAGAAAATTTTAAAACTTCGAACTTTTACTCTCTAAACAAAGACAAATTTATTAATGCGGTCGAGAACTTATATGAAAATGTTTTTGTTGGGATTATGAATTTTCAGAAAAGCGCTTACATTGTAATAAATGTAGTATACAGATGGAAGTATTACTTTTAGCTTGCAGCACATTTAGTCAAAAGGCGACGATACATATATTTTTGCCCATTCACCTCTGTCTTACTCCAAACGTTACGGAAACTCAAACAGAATTGTATCCGTCGCGATGAGAACTGTAATTGGAGGTGCTATCGTGAGAAAATCAGCAGTTTAACTTCAAAATGTATCAGCAATTTCCGCGTAATATTACGTGTGGAGTTGTGAATTGTGAGGAACGCTGAGGAATTCCTATAACTGCTTCATTCACGCTTCATTGTAGGATTTTTTGTCAGTAAGCTTATTTAAATCAGTTTAAGAGCGATAATAAATCTTTCAATCACTCGTTAATCATGACTTAGGATTCAAAGAAAAAAAAATCCTTATTATTACTATACTGTGAGCGTTATTTGTAGGGTCATAATAATGTTTGTGAAAATATTGTCGAAAGATTGAACAAATCTTAGTTTTTTGACAGACAGAGCAAGTCCCATTCGAGTTAAGATCAGAGTACAGTAATTATAAGGTCGATTTTTCTAAACTCGATACTAATTCTGTCGGTGGTATATCGTCAAATCAAAATCAAATCAAATCATTTATTGTATGAATTTGGGTACATAATTTGGTCTTAAAATTAATCTTATGGCTAAGTCCCACCAAACTCTATCTTTGTAGACATATTCAAACATTATTTACAATACGGGAAAAAGAACATTCATTCACAAATACAGATAAAAGCCCTCTGCCCTTTGCCCTCTGTCAATTTTCTGTCAATCAGGATATGACTTAGTACCGTGGTTTTCTTGCAGCTTCTTTTCCCCGGCTATACAGGTTGTGAGAAGCTGTAGTACTTTTAGGCGGATGAGACGTTCGTTACGTACAAATTGACGATTCAAAATGTAACTATGTTACCTACTGAATAAAAATGTTTTTGACTAAGAAGTATTAAACCAAATGTTGTTCCAGGGCAGAGACACATGCGTGCTGATATCAGGAGAGTCGGGTTCCGGCAAGACGGAGGCGTCCAAGTTCATCATGAAGTACATCGCCGCCAACACCACGCAGGTCCACAGGGAATATATTGACAGGTCAGACCAACTTGAACATATCGTCGCCTTGTACAGTCAGCAATATCATGTACCCACTTTAGAACTCTGTCGCACTATCATATTTGACATTTAATGACACGGTTTTATTTGTCAAAAAAGTTAATATGACATGGTTTCAAAGTGTATACATATTAGTACTCGTGACTGTACGTCGTACAGTCATGAGCAATATAATGTATCCACTTTAGGACTGTCGCACTAACATATTTGACAATTAGTGAGACTTACAAATTCAATTTGTCAAAAAAGTTAATGTGACATGGTTTCAAAGTGTATACATATTGCTCGTGGCCGTACATTCGTACCAACTGATGTGATTTTATTTATCAAAACGTCGATTTCTTTCAATTAAAAATAATTTCAATTAATTTTCTTGATTTTTCTCGTTATAATTCAAACTCGTAAAGTGATTGGACCGAACTCGAAATTCTAGCACATCCCGTACACTTCATACAAAACACCTCGTTTTACACAGACACTACACATTGACGTTATCGTACACGCAAATCTGTGTGACGTCTGACGCCATACGATTGAAGACTAAAGTAAAACCGAGAGGAGGTGAGGTAAACCTAGCTCAGCCGCTGGTGGGGAGCGGCGCGTTGCCGTTCTATCTATTATTCCTTATTCTATGATTCTAGCGAAGCATACCAGAAATCAGAATCATTTATTCAACGTATTTACCATGGATAAACTTGTTGAAGGTCAATGTAACATTTTTGAATTTACGTCATTTCGCAAGGTGTTATGGCTGAGGAGAAGAAATGACAAGAAACTGCAACAGAAGAAATGTCAAAAATCCAATGAGTGTACATTACAAGTTATTTAACCCTTTCACGGATAGAGACCATCGGTCATTGATGGTTCATAATAGATAGTGTGACACCTTGGAATCGGAACGTCCGTAGACGTTCTGTCCTTGAAAGTGTTAATAACTAGATGAACACATTAAATACCAGACATTACCTTTTGTACCTTTTGTGAGATTGCATTGTAAAAATATCTTCTCAAATTCCAGGGTTAAAAACGTCCTCATCCAGTCAAACTCGATACTCGAGACCTTCGGGAACGCGAAGACGAACCGTAACGACAACTCTTCACGGTTCGGCAAATACATGGACATCCACTTCGACTACAAGGGAGACCCGGTGGGGGGGCACATCAGTAACTACCTGCTTGAGAAGAGTCGAGTGGTCTCTCTCCAGCCCGGCGAGAGGAACTTCCATAGCTTTTATCAGGTAAAAAAAGAATTCAGGCGATGCCTATAAAAAAGTTAAACCACAAGCAGATACATAGAAACTAGTGATGTTCCGAATATCCGTATCCGTATCCGCGGATATCCGAGATAAAAGAAAAATCCGTATCCGTATCCGTGTCCGTTACTTTTCACGCGGATCTTTTACGGATCTTTTTCAGGTGATTAAGTAGAATTATTAAATAAAAAACTATAAAATTCCATTCAGATTGTTTTAACCAAAACAAAAGTACTACCCGCACAATGCAAGTTAAAACGTTTCCTGCCTGACGTTGCGGCGAGCGAAGACGTCTACTATCGTTTCAAGGTCGCGGGCGCCGACACAAATCGAATAATATCGAATAAGAAAACTAAGATCCGTATCCGTATCCGCGGATCTTTACACTAAATATCCGTATTCAGATCCGTATCCGCGGATATACATTTTTAACGATCCGGCACATCACTAATAGAAACACAATCACAAAGCAATTCAAAAGGTCACGTAGATCGTATTCCAATGCCGCCAAATAGGGCAATGCCCCCAGGATGCCATTGGGATTACATCACAAAGAAAGAAGGATGGGCATATTTTGTTCCTACCTACTAGCTTTCCGTCCGCGTGGATATTACCACCTTTTCCCACCCACTGTTCATCCCCTTAAGAGATGATTTCCGGGATGAAAACTATCCTGTTCTCCTTAAACAGTTTGTACACAGAATTTCATCTAAATCGATTTAAGCGTGAAAGCTAGGTAAGAGCCAGATATAATATTAATATACAGGGTGTTAGTCTTCTTCTTCTTCTTCTTGTCGTTTTGATGGCATTCATCAGCTCCTCTCGCGTACAGGTATCAGGGCACGCGGGGCAAGATGTTAGATGAGCCATAGTCTATGGCATAACACCACACACGCAGCTCAGGTCAGATCCGTTGAGAAAACCCCACCTGGACAGGGTGTTAGTGGCACCGTACCGAATACTGAGCGGGATGGTCCAGTTCATGATTCTGAGACAATATCATGTGGCATTTTAGTGGAAAAATGGTTAATTGCGACGGAAAAAAGCTATTCTGGAAGACGGCGTGACCTAAAAATGTGTATATAATATGAGCAGTTCCTTTTTACTACCCTACTTATAAAGAAATCAGAAATATTACTGTCGAAAGTTATACGTTTAGCGATCACGTAAACGTTAGCAATGATGGCCCATATGTTATCATTATGGTGCACACGCGAAGCGGTTAACTTTAGGGCATATTTTTCATAATACCTACATGTCGATATTTTCAACTAACAGATTAATATATAGCCGTCATCGTCGGCTTTTCAAGCCACGTCGATGGCTTTGACATATACGTAGAGATAGAGTGAAATAAGAGAGACAAAACACGTAAAACCATTTTCTTTTTTTCTTCTTATCGGGTGGGTTGTGAGGTGGAATACTAAACCCTGGTGTCAGGGTTATGATTGAGCCGCCAAAGGCCCCTGACATGGCTCATGTAACGACTACGTACTTACATCAGTAAATAGTAACCGGGACCAACGGCCTAACGTGCCTTCCGAAGCACTCATCTTACTTTCGGACAATCAGGTGATCAGCCTGTAATGTCCTAACCAAACTAGGGATCACAAAGTGATTTTTGTGATATGTCCCCGCCGGGATTCGAACCCGGTACTTCCGGATCGTGAGTCCAACGCTCAACCACTGGACCATAGAGGTCGTTAAAGCGTAATACAACAGCATAGAATAATACGTTAGAACGGTAAATCTCCGTCCCGCACCAATTTGTATCGAGCGTGACCTCACCCTCCTTGATACCTATTACTTTAATATGTATTGGCCGTAAGCCTCTAAGAAATAAGTCGGAGAGCGTGTGGACTATGTCTCACTCGCACTTAAGCATCAAGTCTTAAATGACTGTAAGCCTCTAAGGAGTCAAAATTAAAACTACACCAATTGTCAATCTTATTTTTTGTTGAGACTGCAATTACTACTTCTGATTACTTGTGGCTCTATCCACCCCATTAGGGATTGCAGGCGTAAGTTTATGTGTGTATTTATGCAATATACTAATGTCATTTTAGCGTAAAGAACATCGTCATGTCTATAGGAAGAACAATACGTGACATCATAACCAAATACTACTTAATGATTGTTGTTTAACATGTTATATGTATATATACGTCTAACATAGCTAAAGTTTATAAACATTACATGATGGGCTGGTCTAGCATTGTTTCAGCGATTGTGTAGGCATAGTACTGTTGTTTTGATACAATCACTAACTTCTGTTATGATATACCTGATAGTAAGTGTATTCGTGACGCAAGAGTTTAGCAAAGTTTGTGTTCAAGCTATATGTAATCAAATCATCATCATCAGCCGTAAGACGCCCACTGCTGGGCATAGGCCTCCCCCAAGGATCTCCACGACGATCGGTCCTGCGCTGCCCGCATCCAGCGGCTTCCCGCGACCTTCACCAGATCGTCGGTCCACCTTGTAGCGGGCCTACCCACTGAGCGTCGTCCGACACGTGGTCGCCATTCCAGAACCTTTCCGCCCCATCGGCCATCGGTTCTCCTCGCTATGTGTCCTGCCCACTGCCACTTCAGCTTTGCAATTCTTCGAGCTATGTCGGTGACTTTAGTTCTCCTGCGGATCTCCTCATTTCTGATTCGATCGAGCAGGGAAATACCGAGCATAGCTCTCTCCATTGCCCGCTGAGCGACACCGAGCCTCCTCACGAGACCCATAGTAAGCGGCCACGTCTCACTGCCGTAGGTCATCACTGGCAACACGCACTGGTCAAAGACTTTCGTCTTGAGACACTGAGGTATTTTGGACGAGAAGATATTCCGCAGCTTCCCGAACGCTGCCCATCCGAGTTGGATCCGACGAGAGATCTCTTTCTCGAAGTTGGACTTACCTAACTGGATTATTTGTCCTAGGTAAATGTACTGGTCTACAACTTCGAGTGTAACGTTCCCAACCTGAACTGGAGTGGGTGCGACATGGTCGTTGTAATCAAATAATAAAGAATAATGCTGCGTGGAGAATGGTAAATCTCTGCCCCGCACTAATTCGTATCGGAAACCGAGCTAGATTTACCTCACCCCCTCTGGGTTGGGTCGTACATTACCAGCTGACAAAGAAGGCAAAAATATCTATTCAATGAGTATTATCATTATGGCTGCCCATTTGATAAGATAAGATAAGATAAGATATTTATTGCATTCCTGATGTTTTACAAAGGTCTTAAAAATAAAAGAAAGTACAAACAGGAACCCTGTAAGGGCACTACAACAGCTTAAAATTTAAAGAAAAAATAGTAAAGATTATGTTAAAAAATAAAATAAGAATAAAAGATAGCTACATTTACAATTATCAGTATTTCATAGATTCGTTAAAAAACTCATGCAGCAAGTAGTTAAAGCCATATCGTCGTTGCCAATTTCCTTTTTTGTCAGGATCGAATAGTATTTTGCTCCTAAAACATTCAGTACAAACTCTTATGTACGTAAATATCAATTATCTTATAATATTTTTTTAACACAAAGTCATGCAAAAGTTTTCAGGCGTAAGTTTTTTTTTAATTTCTGTAAAATTGACCCGATTCCACATAATGGATTTTAAATTGGCAACGATGATATGCGACAAGTGTAAATACACTCTATAGTTTACGTTAAGTATTTGTGTATTAATCAAGCTCATATTCCTCAGCTTCTCAGCTCAAACAACGCAGTAGCGAAGAAGTTCGGTCTATCATCAAGTGCTACATACCAAGTGCTAGGCAGCGAGCGAGTCACGGCGCAGGACTCGAAGCTGCACTCCGTCACCAACAGTGCGTTCAGTGCTCTTGCCTTCCAGCCGTCTGTGGTCGACGACATCTGGAGCATAGTTGCTGGGGTCATATTACTCGTAAGTTCTATTATGTTCCGTCACTATACTTAGGCTGGTCGGTCATCGAGTGTACCAAGTGCTAGGTAGCGAGAGAGGCACGGTGCAGGACTCGATGCAGCACTCTCGGGTTCCAGCCAAGAGTCGTCGACGATATCTGGAACATAGTTGATGGGGTTCTGGTCAGTTGCTTGGAAATGTGAAGAAAAAATATCTGGTTGTAATAGCTCTAGGCAAGAATATTGTGGATCGCTAACCATAAGATGATGGACCAGAACTGAGTGATAGATGAATCGTGTCAATCCACGAGACAAGAAGCTTGTTCTACATAGCCTTTCTAGGAAAGTAAAAGAGACAACCGAATGATAGGTAGATGACGTTACTTCACTCAAAATCCAAGTTGTGTATTGTTCCTCTGATACTTTATTAGAAACTCTACTTTCGAAGACTGAACTTTGTGGTTGCACTTTCATTATACATTGTCTCTATAAGAACGTTCACTTCACTACGTTCTCCATTTTCCAGTCAGAAACCTCCACCTCTACAACACACTAACCAACATATTTCCTCAACAGGGCGAGCTAACTTTCACAGAGACGCCAGAAGGGGAGCTCTCAGTGGGCGGACCTCTCAAACAATGTGTGTCAGCCCTTGGAGTCACCGAGCAGGCGCTGAAAACTTGTATGGCGGGCAGGTATGTTGTGTTCTGCTGCTTTCAAGTTAATAAAAATGTTGTATTGATGAGGAGTTTCATTCACTGCTGGAGGGTAGGTTTCCACCACCACAACGAAGAAAAGAGACGTTTGACGTGATGTGGAGCAATCACGGCCTGCGAGAGACCGAGAGAGACGCCGCTTTCTCCCGCGCAGTGATTGGTTGTTCGTTTCCTGCACATCTCCGCTCCGCTCTGCTTATGTATGTATCATTTAATTGACAGAGTGCTGGCGGCGGGCGGCGATCTGGTCAGCAAGCAACACTCGCTCACAGACGCCAACTACACGCGACTAGCGCTTGCTAAGGCTGCCTACGACCGGCTCTTCACCTGGATTGTGCAGCAGGTAAAGGAATGTTTGTCATCTTCGTGGAGAAAGGATTCGCTGATCTGCGCGATACGTTTTCGCAGATAATCTTGAATGAAAAGTAGATATAGGTACGCTGGATGGAGTACGTAATCCGATGAATTATACTAGAGGGTCTAGCAAGTACTGCTAAACCAGAAGTTCTTTGTCGAAACCAATGGCAAACCTCAATCTTCATAAACGTATACCGTAACCAAACCCAACATTCCAGATCAACAAAGCAATCGAAGTCCCCCACGGCACGTACAAGAGCACGCTGATCGGCGTGCTGGACATCTACGGCTTCGAGATCTTCGAGACCAACAGCTTCGAGCAGTTCTGCATCAACTACTGCAATGAGAAGCTGCAGCAGCTGTTTATTGGTGAGACATATGATAAAAGCTTTTCTGGAGTAATGAAACATAGAGGGCCTTCAGTTCCTCATCATCATGGACATTCCGTAAAAGCCGTTGTCCGCCTGGTAACTCGTCGCCGCGTGTTTGGTTGATAACATCCACGAATCCGCCTTGGGACTTCATTGCTAGGTGTTGCTTGCATGTTGACTTTTGACGAATCTTATTGTCCATACCGACTACCGTCAAGGATTACGAGCAGGAGGTATGTATATTTGTCTAAGCATGACATATAACATACCATTACGTCTGTATCTTCCTCCCGCTACCTTTTTGCCACCTATGTTTAAGTCTCAGGTAATAGGAGGCGAGCCTGTTGCCATTAACCGGGCACAAATCATGGAAACGTGATATCAATGTCTAACCATGGACCAAGTTGTATTTAAACACAAAGACCAGAAATTTCTATATAACTTTACTGTCACTTGCAACTGCATAAAAATTGTGCCTGATTCAAACGGTGCATCTTTTCAGAGCTGGTACTAAAACAAGAGCAAGAAGAGTACGCCCGGGAAGGCATTCAGTGGACGCCGATCCAGTACTTCAACAACCGAGTGATCTGTGAGCTCGTGGACGCGCCGCACCACGGCATCATCGCCATCATGGACGAGGCGTGTCTCAATCCCACCAAGGTATCGATACCCCACCACACTTCACCAATTCGGTTGGTGAATGTGTTTGGCCAATCTCTTTGCGAAAGTTTTCAAGATTTAGTTTAAAGACTATTGGCTATAGTCGGGTCGGTAGCCGGGATCGAAGATCCGTGCCCTCCAATGGGCAGAGGAGATCATAAAAACGGCTTTTATTAAAACCATTGATTGGCTTCCATATAAAATATAGCATATCTCTCCCCTTATTGAACAACATATTTCCATCCTTCTCGGTCTTTCGCAGCCTCAATAGTTTCGTCCCAAGACATGCAGAGACCATGGAGTTATGTATTCGGGGATACTGTAGCTTTCTCTCATACTGTCAGTGACCACGTGATAATATCAGTGAATGTATTGCAGATATCAGACAAGCAGCTGCTAGAAGCAATGGACAAGCGTCTCAGCGGACACAAGCACTACACCTCGCGGCAGCTCGCGCCCACAGACAAGAAGCTCAAGCACAGTGTCGACTTCAGAATCACGTGAGATATACAATTATATTTTACATTCTCTAGTAGCGAATCGAATGGCG
The DNA here is from genome assembly GCF_024362695.1 of Pectinophora gossypiella. Taxonomy (NCBI): domain Eukaryota; kingdom Metazoa; phylum Arthropoda; class Insecta; order Lepidoptera; family Gelechiidae; genus Pectinophora; species Pectinophora gossypiella. The sequence goes on along the minus strand of NC_065416.1, from coordinate 1,261,695 downwards.
TGAAAGATTTGACCTTTGTTACACAAGAATGGTGAATGCTACACCGAAAAGAGCGTGGATCTTTAATTTATGATGATGGAGTAGTGAATCCGTGATAGCCGTGGTCGGAGACATAGGTGGATCCCGGAGGGGACGACGTCGACTGGTAGTCATGAACAGGTTGGGTCATGGGTGGACACTGCAATTTTATCAAATTCTCTATGAAGATAGGTTGTCTGCGACCTGGTTACCCAATAAAAGCTGGATCCGCTCCTGTTTGGAAAACGCGTGATTTAAATACTCAGTTCAGGCTCGGGGTCTAAACCACTGAATTCGACTTTATGAGATTGAATTCATGTTTGGATCATATATCATTAATATCACGTGATCTCCAGGATTTGTGCCCGGTTAATAGCAATAGGCTCACCCCTTAGTACATGGGGCTTAAACATAGATGGCGAAGAGTGGGTGTATATACTATACACATCTGCCTACCCTATGTTATGTTGTAGTAGCGTTCCAGAACGGGGTACTCGTAGTCATGAATGTTCCCTTAAACACTGCAGGCACTACGCGGGCGACGTGACGTACGCGATCACAGGCTTCATGGACAAGAATAAGGACTCGCTGTGGCAGGACCTCAAGCGGCTGCTGCACTCGTCCACCAATCGGTCGCTGACTGAGATGTGGCCGGAGGGCGCAACCAATATACAGACTGTGAGTTCACATCTTCTAATCCTATTATCCCCTGCTGGAATATAGGGCTTTCCAGATTTCCACTCCTCTTCTCATCAGAGTCTTTTTGTAGTTATTTATCTTTATTTTGGTGCAACAAAGTGTATTTGTATTGTATTGTCCTCGCGATCTTTTGCAGCCTCCAAAGCTTGCTCCCATAGCATGCCGATAGTTTTTAATTCTCGGTCAACCGAGCAACGCCAGGTCCCTTTGGGCCGCCCCATTTTGCGTTTTCCACGCGCATACATGACCAATCCGTCCGTCAAACAGAACATAGTGAGTGTACATACTCTAACATAAACAGCCTATATACATGCCATTGCTTGGCATGGACCTCTTTCCAATCAAATGGAGGGCGTTGGCAACACCAACACGCGCGCATGTGCGCAAGAGGAAATGAAAAAAGACAACAGGATCGCCGCGTCCGCGCAGCCGCCACACGCGCACGTATTGTCCGTTGAACGTTGTATATACCGTATTTTTGAGTTAAACACAAATACAAGCTAATCGCTTTAAGCGATAAGGCCGCCATTTGCCATGTACTTAGTTAAGAGTCTTTTTGGAATTATTTATTTTTATATTGGTGCAATAAAGTGTATTTGTATTGTATTGTATACAAGGTGGGCTTGTCTCTGAAAGAGATCTCTTCCAGCCAACCCCTTAAAGTGTGAAAGGACAATGAAATGAAATGAAATGAAATTTATTAAAATTGAAATTTATTTATTTATTTATTTTTTTCAATAAATGTGGGAAGGCACAAAGTGTATTAATAAAAGAAACATACAGGGTGTAAGTGACATCGTAACAAATACTGAAAGGGGACGATTCAGCTCATTGTTCTAATTTAATATCAAGTGGAATTTTCCATCGCAAAAGTATAGAATTGAAAATAATTAAAAAAAAAAAAATGGTACATTAATTTTGCGAAGGAAAATTCCACTTGATTTATATTAACTCAGAATCATGGTTACGATGTCACTAACACCCTGCATACACACATACCAATATCATTACAATTCTTGCAGACCTTCAAAATAATAAAAAAAAACTTCAACACTCTTCTTCCTGCAAATTTTCATCTTAGGTAAGCGGACCCTGTGAAAATCGGGATAATGCTAGGGAGATGATGATTACAATTCTTGCAGACGTCCAAACGTCCCCCGTCGGCGGCGACCCTGTTCCGCAACTCGATGGCTTCTCTGGTGACGGGGCTGCAGAGCAAGGAGCCCTTCTACGTGCGCTGCGTCAAGCCCAACCCGCTTCAGGCCCCCAGCACGTGGGATGATCAGCTGGTGAGTTGGATCAGTAAGGAACCTGTGGAAGGGGGATAAACGTGTAACTCCAGTGAAATAACCTGATATTGGCCCCGATTCCTGCAGATACCTCCTAATTTTACTTTAAGTTATACCTGTCATTTTCTTATCCGCCGAAAAGGAAAGGGACGGATGATTGACAGCTCTTAATTTTAGGAAGAATGAGTAAATGATTGAATAACCCGGGCGAAACAAAAAGGTGTCTCGCTGGTATGCAGACCGTTTGACGTGTGCTGTCAACATAATTCTGGCAGGTTATTGGCCTTTGTAAAATTTTTAGACGGTTGTTTTAGATTTGTGCTTAAAATTGACGTATATTCCATAAATTTTATGCTTGTCGATTACCCGTCCTTTTCGGCGGATGCGGCGGTGTTTGAGATGGCTCAAACTGATGTAACCCGAATGGCCACTGCGACCTAGCTAGACCTATTGTGACCACTTTGGGGCGGTGTTAAAGCGTCCTTCTGTTTTTTAAACTTCTATTTTATTGTGCTCGAATCTGTGATGTGAAACTCATATTATGTAACTTACCAACTTGTACAACATCGTAGTATACAAATAAAGTATGGAATATTGAGGAGAGTCGTGTAAGTGGGTTCTTTATTTACATTAGCCAGTTGTGAGGTTATGTGTTTAAAAACAGCTGGCGAAGAGTGGGCGTGTATTCACACCCCTGCCTATCTCTTCGGGGATACAGTGATATTATGTAATATTTGTTCCCCCAGGTCCGCCACCAAGTCGCCTACCTAGGCCTAGTAGAGAATGTCCGCGTGCGTCGCGCCGGGTTCGCGTCCCGGCAGCGCTACGACCGGTTCCTCAAGCGGTATAAGATGCTCTCACAGTACACGTGGCCCAACTTCCGCGGCACCAACGACAAGGACGCCGTCATGGTGCTGCTGCAGGACTTGAGGGTCACCGATGTGCAGTTTGGACACACTAAGCTGTTCGTTAGGTAGGTTTTATCCACTGGCATCCCATAAAGAAATAGAATCATATTTGCTTAGGAGTTTTCTATAAAAGCGTCTGAACTGTGATGTAAATCCGTATCTCTCTCTCTATTTAAGAGCTGCGCTCTTGTCGGTGAAGTAATCGCCATTCCTCTCTTCTTCCCGCCAAAACCTTCCCGATACGACACGACCTGCACCTTCTCTTTTTTTTCTTTAATAATTCTTTATTGCGTTGAAACAATATAGTAGGAGTACAATAATAAAATACAGCATGTTTACAGTTATAGTAGGTACAATAGGCATAATACAACCGTTGGACGCGCGACCGCGGCCCACCTCCGCACTAGAATATAACCTGTATTGAAGTTATATAGATAGTATAAGTTTGTTCCCTCAAATTAACATGTTATGGTTGTCAAAATAAACTGCAATATCGGTTGTACAGTGTCGTTACACGCCGTCGCTTGTGCCAAGAAGCGCCAGGGATACTTTTTTACAGAGTTTGATTGTCTATTAAGCTCCCTGTCCCTTCCTCCCATGTCTATTGACAATTGAAGCGACATCTTTCTAGACAAAAGCGAACATATTACCCCACTTAACCACACTTTTCATCACGTTTCCAGAATTTCTATAAGAATAAAAATTAAATGAATGTATTGCCAGTTTTTGATTATTTTTGTTGGGATATTTATGAGCGGGAATTCTTCTGAAATAACTTTTGGCGGCGAGGGTGTGCTGTCGCCAAAGGATGTTTTCGGGGTACCGAACTGAGCATAGTACCCCGCTAGTCACGAGTTGGTAGTGTGACTAGGGATCGACGATCCATCAGTGTTGTGTTGGAAGTTGTATATATGCGTCTTGCTGTGTAAACTTCGATATCGCGTTTCACGACTGCTTGAAGACTGCAATATTGAATGGTGGCGCCATCTGTTGCATGTGGGCGGAACTACGTGGCCAACTAGTTGGGTTCGCCACAAACTATTACAATTAAATCCCCTGTGTTCTCCAGGAGCGCCAAGACCCTGCACAGCCTGGAAGCGGCTCGCGCCGAGCTGATCCCGTCCATCGTGGTGCTGCTTCAGAAGCAGTGGCGCGGGGCCCTCGCACGCCAGCGGTACCGCAAGATGAAGGCCGCTCTCACCATATACAACGCTTGGAAGTAAGTATACTATTTGTTGTTGTACTAGGTCGTACAAGAAAGAATACTACGTATGGAACGGTAACACTCCGCCCAGCACCAATTGTTATCGGGCGCTGACTTCACCCCCTCTGGGTCTGAGTCTTGAAGAATGAAAGTTTTGTATGTAGTGTCTGGGGTGACTAAACTAGGTCTATGGTGCTATTCTTCCATGCAAGAGTGCGATGAAAAACCAAATCTTTTCTTTTCAGTTCAGCTATATGATGAACTTTGTAGTGACAAAACCAGCTTGTCACCCATAATAATGAAAAGAAAAATGTTAATGTTAGAAAAGACACAATCCCTGTGAAGATAAGCAGCTGAACGTGTTCTACGTTTTTCATTCGCTCCCAGTCCAGCATGGCCTCCACGGCACGGCCTCCGTGGTCCAGTGCGTTGCATGAGCGTTGGGCTCACGATCGAGAGGTCCCGGGTTCAATTCCCGGTAGGAACATATCACTAAAATCACTTTGTGATCCCTAGTTTGGTTAGGATATTACAGGCTGATCACCTGATTGTCCAAAAGTAAGATGATCCGTGCTTCGGAAGGCACGTTAAGCTGTTGGTCCAGGTTATTTCTTACTGATGTAAGTAAGTAGTCGTTGAGCCGTGTCAGGGGCCTTTGGCGGCTCAATAATAACCTTGACACCAGGGTTGATGAGGTTTGTAATCCACCTCAAGACACACGATAGAAGAAGTCCAGCATAGAAGTTCCGACCACATGTTTAACCGTGCGAGTTGTCCGCAGACGCTACCGCTGCCGGCGCTACATCGCGGAGGTGCAGGCGGAGCTGCAGCGCCACGGCGGCGAGGTGGCGCGCTGGCCGGCGCCGCCGCGCCGCGTGCCGGCCGCGCTGCTGCGCGCCGCCTACCGCCGCTGGCGCGCGCACCTCACGCTGCGGCCCATCCCGCGCGACCAGTGGCCGCAGCTCAAGATGAAGATCTGCGCCGCCAGTGCGCTCAAGGGCCGCCGCAACGAGTGGGGCGCGGGCCGCCAGTGGCTGGGGGACTACTTGGCCGATGACAAGTATAATTCCAAATCGGGTCAGTACTTTTAAAAGCCGTAAGGGGCGACTGAAACGGCGTTCCGATTATATAGGATATTTATGTTATGCTCTAAATATGTCCCTGTTATTGTTCCAGCGCTCTACAAGGCGACGATCTCCTCCCTCCAGAAGTCCCAGCAGCTGGGCCGGCCGCTGTTCTCGTGCCGCGTGCACAAGTTCAACAGATACAACAAGATGGCTGAGCGCTGCCTGCTGGTGACCGACTCAGCGGTGTACAAACTGGACGCCAACACGTTCAAACCCCTGAAGAAACCTACGTCTATTACTGAGGTGAGTTCGAGTGAAGTTAGTTAATATACATGGACCTCGTATAGATAATCAATCTCTATATAAATGTGTCAACGGCGTATCTTGTCACAAGCGACGGCGTGTCACGACACTCAACAACCAATATTGCACTCTATTTGAACAGCCATAACATACACGTGTCTCAAATTTGACTCCTAGTCTCAAATTTTGTATATCCTTTTAGGACGTAGGTGCTCACTAAGGGATCTTGCGACTCCAAAGCGATATACAGGTAAATAGTGGTGGCAAAGTTTCTATGAAACTTCTACGGGTTTTATCCGATCATAGGTTTGACGCGAATAAAGTCGCGGGTAACAGCTGGTCTATTTGTATGTATATCTCCGCTCGAAGATCCACACGGACCATACGAACTAATATAAATCTAGCCTCAAGCGAGAACTAAACCTATCCAATGTATTCCGTAGGTGGGAGCAGTCCGCATAATGAGCACGAGTGTACAGCTGGTGGTGATCAGCATACCGTCGGCCAAGAACGACCTCGTGGTGGGGCTGGTGAGTCCCAGCGCTGGGGCCGACCTGGTGGGGGAGCTGCTAGGAGTACTGGCCAACCGGTACCATATGTGAGTAGTATCTACTTTTCTACGGATGGTAAAGGTCAATGACAGACCTAGTCCTGGTCAATCCCTGGTCATACCGACAGGGATTGCGAACACGAGCTCGATGGATGTCTGTTTGACTACTCCAATTGCGATATATTCGTGAGCTTTTGGCGCTGAGGTTCTGCTGCCGCCAAAGGTTGTTTCGGAGTACCCCGAGCATAGTACCCTGGTAGTCACGAATTGGAGTGCGACTAGGGATCGACGATCTAATACTGTTATGTTGAATGTTGTATATGTACGTCCCGCTGTGAAAACTTCGCTAGCGCGTTTCAGGACCGATAAGCGCCATCTATATTGTATGGGCGGAACTATTGGGTCCTCTACAAGCTTTTGTATGTAAGTTATGTTAATGACCGACCATTGTCCTCGCAGGTTAACCGGCTCGGAACTGACAGTGGAGGTGGAGAGTGGTGCCACCACTCGCTGCACTCTCGGCGGCAAGACTCGAGCCTTACAGCTGCCCTCCCCCACTCCAACCCCGACAGCTAATGGCGCGGTGCCGCCCTTCACGCATGCGCACAACGTAATTACGTATCATCCCGCGTCCGCGCGCGCGTAGCTCTGAAGTCTACTTTCTTTGATTCGCATTAGATGTATAGAAAAAGGATGGTAGAAACAAAAGAAGAAAGTGTAAAATAAAGTAAAATGTTTGTACATTTACCGAGTAAATGCTAGCCACTCTAGCTTCCTAGAGTAGTAAAGAATTGAAAAGTAATGGCAATCGCTTCTCTAAACATATGGTACCTGTCAATAACTGACTTCAGGCAATGACGTACTAAAAGTCTGTTAAGTACCATAATGCAACGCGTAACCCGGACAGAATGAAAACCTTAGTCATTTTCTTTGCTTTTCTTCCAACGGTATAGGTTCCGTCGTTTATCCGCTTGGAGCGCTACCGTCCGCGGCGTAGGAAAATATTGTTGTCTTGTTAAAAGCCTAGATGGCGTTGACAACTATGAGCGTTGTGAGACTGCAACGCCATCTAGCTTATTTTTGTAAAATTATTAAGAGAAACATCTTAAACTTTTTCGGATTACCTCTCTTTCACATTTGTCATCTTACCAGCCGTGCGCATAGTAACGTTTTAATACAACTAGAGATGTGTAGTATATTAAAAAATTACAAAATAACGGGTTACGCGCTGCTATGGCGATTGACAGTCCTCTAGTCTCTATAAAGTACCTATTATAGTTCGTCTATGCGTCTACGCATGGGTTAGGTAATCGGATCGTAATGGTGCTGACTCCCATATACACCATCTAACTTTATATTAACTTATGTCTGTCATTTTTTTATTCGCCGAAAAGGAAAGGGACGGGTAATCGATAGGCATAAAACTTCACATGTCTAAAAAACCCAATTTTTTAACCTACAGAATTAATTTGACAGCACACGTCAAACGGGTTTCATATCAGTGAGGGTTATTCATTCATTTTAAAATTAACAGTTGTCAATCATCCGTCACTTTCCTTTTCGGCGGTTAAGAAAATGACGGGTATAACTTAAAATTAGGAGGTGCCTGCAGGAATCGGGGCCACTATCAGGATAAATAGGCTGATTATGGTGGAATGGATTTATATCAAGAGGCCTTAGATCATGTACGTAATTACAGTGTCTTACAGAATTTAAAATAAGAATCGACTGAAAGTTGGCATTTCACGTTTTTCTAATCGATTTTATTCCAAACGCCTGGAAGAGGACTTAAAAAGTTTCATTGAATACTGAATAAAGTATTTAATATCTTAATTAGTAACGGGTAATGAAATGGCCCTAGTAATTTACGCTTTGGTAAATATGTATAATAATTATTGTATAATTATATATTTAATTATTTTTGAAATGGAATTTTATACTTCTGTAAAGGGCTTTATAGAAATTGAATTTACCTTTTTTGTATTTCTGTCCCGACATTGTTGTAATAATAAAGTTGTAACTAATAATAATGTTAAGTACCTTATTGTTAACTCACAGAAGTGATAACGCTAGTACGTAAACAAATTAGTTTATTTTATGTTATTTTATTTTTAAAATAAGAGGCTGAATGTCACTTGTCTGTGCCGACCCGGGCAACGCACAATAAATATATTAATGTCATTTTTGATACGGTGACATCGGGTGAGTTTTTTTGGCGGGAATGGGACGGTTGCTTTCTTCATTGAATAATCTAAATAATTGTTGAAGTGGTGTTTTGTGGGTAATGATCGCATTAAGTTAGTCCGAAATCGTTTGCGATAGTGCTATTATATCGGAATATTCATGAAATAAAGTGTACCTATCTGTTTTCGCTTCGTGCCATGAAGCCGCTTCAAAACACGAAAGCTTATGCAGACTTTTCTGTTAATTCATTTGAGGTCTGGAGTAGGAGTCTGCTGCGAGGGTGGGGGCTTAGGTTTCAACATTAATCGTGATCACCTTTCATCATTTCATTAATCATCAAGAAAAAAAAATACTTAAGACTTGGCTGTATGGGCGTAGTTCTCTTTGCCTTGCCCTTCGGGGAAAAGGAAAAACAAAATGATACCGGGTGAGAGTTCTCAGCGCTCCTCATTAGTCTGGCCAAGTAGTTAATGCGTTCTGCGGCAAATCACGCCTATTTCTCATCGGGGTAAGCAGAGGCTATGGAATTCCATTTGCTTCGATCCTGACACACTTTTCTTGCTTCCTCCACGCGTAGTAATGTTTGTATTAAATAACCAAATAAATACACATGTTTTTTTCCGCTCCGACAATAAAATATATTATCGGGTCAGCGCAAGCAAGTGGTTCAAGTCTGAGGAAGTTGAGTGAGCTAATTAGAATTATTTTATTAATAATTATTTTTTGATGTTTTTTTTTTATTGGAAGTGGCTTGGACTTAATGGAATTCAGTCAAACGTGGAATTTAGTCTTCACGTTCGTTGGTCAAAACATCACATAATATTTTTTTAACTTGTAAATAAATACAACAATGATATTTTAATTTATTATTTTTGTCCGAAAGGTCTTTCAGAATTTTATTTTTTTAATTCAATGTACTTTTTATTTAAATAAAAATGTGTACTGTGAAAGACTTTAAAATTAATGGTATTCAATGAAGGACTTTCCAAGCTACGTTCCTCAAAAACAAAAATGTCGCTGTAAATAATTTCATGAATAACTTTTTTATATTTTTTTGGGTTTAAATGACGACCCTTTTTGTTACACCCAGGCACAATTACATCTTCCACCCATTATTATTCTGATCAAAATACAGAAAAGCAATATAGGTAGCAATATAATTCTTTACGTAATATGATCCAAATATCAAGTAGCTATTATTTTTATATATGCTTGCCATTACATTGTATTTATGAATATAACCGAGTAAAAAAAATAGGTTAAAATCACGTCAAATCTCGACCACGCCATCTATAGTATTTTTGGGGAACGTGGCCTGGAAAAATACCTCATTACTGTCAATAAAATTATGTGATTATAATAATGTGTATAATATTAACGTACAAATGTGTTACAGTGATTTCCAATAGTAATTTATTGTTAGGTCAGTATTAGGTATTATTTTGTTGAAATGCTAAACAACGAAATAACATGGCTACGGAAAGCACGGTGCAGCCGGCGGGTGTGTTTGATTATAAAGTGTGTCAGTCCTAGTCAAATATACAACAACGATTTAATAAAAAAAATATGTGAAGATTGATAAAAGTGATGGTCAAAGCTTGAACAAAAATTAAAAAAAAAATGGCGTTTTGCGACTGGAGTATGCGGCTACAAAAGAAGTCCCACGGATATTAAGGGCTGGCCTACATCTCTATCCTTCTATCCTCTGATAGGAGGAATCGACGAGGCGATAGTGTGCGGTCACTCTTTCTCTCTCACTCATACGCATATGACGATTCTCAGTAACAGAAAAGGATAGAAGCAAAAGAGAGTGCGATGTGGTGCTGACAGATGTGGTTTTAATGGAAATAATTGATAACTCATAATAATTTCGTCGCGTACTAGGTTCAAGATAAATTATGAATTTCTGATTACTAAATAAAGACAGATGTAACCTAACGAAAAACATTTTCTATTTCTATTTAACTTATTTATGAATTTTAATCAAGAAAAACGTAATAATAATTCCGATATTTTATCATGTTTTTCTATGAAGTCACAGTGTGTTTTTTCGGACAAATTCCATAGTAATTTCGTGTTTTGACGTTTAGTAAAAAGTAACTGATTTGAATAGTTGGAAACTAGCATATTCTATACAGATACTGCGTCACTAGCGTTGTGGGCCGTGGACTTCTTTCGTTGCTAGCGTTATATATATATACGAAGTATATTTTGTTCTTCATTTTGTAATAATGCGCTTTATACAGAAAGAGTTTCATTTTTGGATAGACTTTAAATAAAATGAGAGGCCATACTTTTCGAAACACAATAAATTGTCTAATCTTGTAAAGAAACACTATGTAGTGTTTCAGTGTATCAAATATTATTATTACCTACGTACGATCACGAGTACTAATATGTATACACTTTGAAACCATGTCACATTAACTTTTTCGACAAATGAATCCTTAAGTCTCATTAAATGTCAAATATGATAGTGCGACAGGGTTCTAAAGTGGGTACATGATATTGTGCATGACTGTCGCGTCGCTTCAGTAAGAAACCGGACCTGTCAAACTTTCAAGTCGTAAGGTGAGGTAAGGGGTCCTTGTGAAAAGGGGATAATGTTAGAGAGATGATAATAACGTACACTTTCGTATTTAAAAGTTCAATTAGAACTTTGTTATTACTCTCTAAAATTCAGAGAACATTGTGAGAACTGTGTATATTTAAACGCACCCGGCGCTCGAATGCGAATGTTATTTTATTGTGTGAACACACGTGCCTTTGAATGGTGCCATGAGATTGTACTGTAATGTATTTAATACAATATTCTACTTTTATATACTGTTTTATTTTTCTCCTCATAGTTTTTTTCAGCCAAGCCTTACTACCAATATCCTCCTAAGGCCCACGGCCCTACTAGTAGTACTAATCCCATTGTTTAACTATATGTATAGTGTCTGGAAATCCGGGCCTTAGGAGGATATAACACATGGTTCAATACCCTTCTTTCCCAAAGTCCACCTTTTCAGTACACCACGGGAAAACATATTCCTCCGTGGTCCACCACGCAAAATTACCGCCAAGACTTTAAACTGCAACGTAAAACTGACCAAACCAGGGACCGTCTCACAGGGCGATTTTTTGTTAGACGTGTCCGCACCGCTGGATCGTAAGTCGCAAGAATGACGTAATATATTATAATAAAGTCCTTTCCAGCTATCTACTTACAAACCCATACATAATAACGGTTTGCTTAATAAACTGCCTATATACGTCCCACTGCTGGGCACAGGCCTCCCCTCAATCAATCGGAGGGGGTATGGAGCATACTCCACCACGCTGCTCCACTGCGGGTTGGTGGAGGTGTTTTTACGGCTAATAGCCGGGACCAACGGCTTAACGTGCCCTCCGAAGCACGGAATCATCTTACTTTTTCGGACAATCAGGTGATTCAAGCCTGAAAAGTCCTTACCAAACAAAGGACAGTCTCACAAAGTGATTTCGACAAAGTCCCCATCGGGAATCGAACCCGGACCTCCAGATCGTGAGCCTAACGCTCTAACCACTAGACTTACTTTTTTTTTGTGACTATAAGTGAGTTTGCTTATTTGTGACTATAAGTGAGTAGGTTTGTTTATCTTATTCCTTTTCCTTATTTCTCAGAAATAATGTCAATAAGGCCTGTTGGGAAGTTAATAATGTCCATGTAATAGGCAATAAAGCTAATCTCTACAACAAATAGAGCGATAACTTATTAATAATCATCATAGGGTAATTATTGGTACGTTTCTCAACTCACTGGACCCGATTCCTGCAGACACCTAATTTTATTTTAAGTTATACCCGTCATTTTCTTATCTGACAGAAAGGAAAGGGAAGGATGATTGAGAACTGTTAATTATTATTTTAAAACGAATGAGTGAATGAATGAATAACCCGAGCAAATCAGATTCTCGTTGCATGCAACCCGTTTGACTTGTGCTGTCAACTTAATTCTGTCGAATTATTGACCGATGTCAAGTTTTAAGAGGGTTGTTTTAGACTTCTGCCTAAAATTGACGTGTGTTCCATAAATTTTATGCTTGTCGATTACCCGTCCCTTTCTTTTTCAGCGGATGAGGAAATGATAGGTATAACTTAAAATAAAATTAGATGGTGTGTACAGGAATTAGCACCACTGTAGCCGTAACTTAGCCGGATACCAGCAGCGAATCTTAAAGTGGGTACCGTTGGAAGGTAACCAGCATAGAATAATGAAGAATTATACATATAGAACAGCAACTCTACGCTCCCCATCAGCGTCTGGGGTAGGTTTACCTCACACCAACCCTGGTAACGGACTTGCACCAATGAGTCATTAATTTATCATGTGCAGTTTTCACTAACACAATCGGTTCGATTTTAGACGGCGATACGTCTCACCACACCACCTATCACGTAGATCTATAGATCTAAAGCTCAGAGAGCTGTGTGTACGTAAGTAGTTTATATTTCTCATAGGGAGATATTTAGTGGGTGTCCCCGTGTTCCGTTATCATAAAAGTTTGGGAACCCATACTATGGGGAAAATTGACTCCGGACCGAAAGGATGTTCTTTAAATATATTCCGAAATAGATAAGTAACTATCCTTACTTAGTTTTCTCGTGGACTTCGTGTAATTAATATCATGTACTTAACAGTAATAGACAATATAATGTTATTGAAAACCCACATTACCCGAGAAATATGTTTTCGTAACTAAGTAAGTAAGTACATACGTAGGCTGGTTTTCCTTCGGGTTGGGAATTCGACTAATAGCTACTCATTCGCCACTCGTTTTTTTTTGACGTAACTTATTGTAATTTTGCCGCCTATTAACTTCTTGGCCGGACATATGGGAGACTGAGAGGATTACATTTGAAAGAAACCGACTCTAGTGAGCCGATAAGCTGAGGTCCGTGTTGCTCTATGACCGAAAGCTATGAGCGCTGAATACCCCTCCCAGGTGTGGTATCGGGGTCCCTTAAGTCAGAGGGATGAATAAACGACAGGCATAACATTTATGGAACACCCGTGAATTTTATGCAGAAAATTACGTATTGCATATGAACGAGATGTCTATTTAATGCGCCCCGGTTATTAATTCATTCACTCACTGATTTTAAAATTAACAGCTGTCAATCATTCGTCCCTTTCCTTTCCTGTGGATATGAAAGTGACGGGGATAACTTAAAATACAACTAGGAGGTGCCTGCAGGAATCGGGGCCATAGTAGAGGTTTATGTAGATTGGCTCTGACATTGAAATATGAACATACATAAACTTGGCGGTTCATTGCTGATGTTCTTTGGGATTCTGGTAATGTTTTGTAATATTATTCCCATTGCTTGCGGTCATTTATTATACTGTTTGTGTTGTTATTGCCTCAGAAAAAAACGCCCTCTGAGGTCCAGTGGTTGAGCGTTGTGCTCACGATCCGCAGGTCCTGGGTTCGAATCGAGGTGACATATCACAAAAATCACTTTCTTTTCAACTGCTGTTTTTTATTTTGAACATTGCGGAATATTCGTAGTCTATACGTAGTTGAATATGAACACAATAGTCACCCCTTGTCAACGTCGCCGTGGCACAATGTTGACGTCGTCGTCACCCCATGTCAACGTCACCGTGGCCCCATGTTGACGTAGTCGTCACGCCATGTCAACGTCGCCGTGGTCCCATGTTGACGTAGTCGTCACCCCATGTCAACGTCGCCGTGGCCCCATGTTGACGTAGTCGTCACCCCATGTCAACGTCGCCGTGGCCCCATGTTGACGTCGTCGTCACCCAATGTCAACGTCACCGTGGCCCCATGTTGACGTAGTCGTCACGCCATGTCGACGTCGTCGTCGCTCTATGTCTCGTATCTAAATGAATACCTACTAGTTAATGAAATATGTAAATGTAACGCTAACTATCACCAGAATAACTACGATACGAATGGCTCTAATTGTGATTTGAATTGTAAATTAAATATCCAAGTTAGCAACGTACCACACCTATACGTTTCAGTTCCCTAAACTTCAAAGAACATGACTATTGCCTCGTATCCTTATTTCTTATTATACCTAAAACACATGCATGTTGTGTTTGCCTATAATTGGACGAACACTAGTCCAGTATTTGTAAATAGGTTAAGTTATAAGTAAAAGTGTTTTTGTCTGTTGGCAAACCTAATAAAAAAATAATAAATAAATAAATAACACATAAATAGCCTTCCTATAGTTATGTTCTGATCAAAATAATAATGGGTGGAATCAATTATTAAGCGGACCCTGTGAAAATTGGGATAATGCTAGGGAGATGAGTGTCCGGGGCGTTCACCGTCATCAATTTACTTTTTTATGTATTTTTTTAATTTCTGTTTTAAAATTTTAATACAAATGATATCTGTATAAGTAATTTAATTATCTACTAAACGATTACGTTGTCTTACATTGCAAATGTTGTGTGCACTTATAATTGGCTTATATAACAGTCTAATTCGTGATGTAACATTTATTTTATTTAATGTTTTATTATATAAGCTGTCGGTGTACCTTTTTTATAAATAAATAAATCATTCTATTCTCTAGCCTTATAAATATTTCTGTCAGGAATCAAGTGATTGCCACCAGTGGATACATCATACTTGAGACAATTTTGTACAAAACTCCGCATTTTCTTTATACTCCATTTCAGCAAAGCATATTACAGACATTTTCGTTTGCATGAGTCCTAGGGTGGTATTAATAAACTAATCTCAGCTTTGAGACTGCTCTCAAGATCATGTCAATGTGACAGTTCTCATATAAAAACAGGGACTTGAGTATAATCTTGAGGGCAGTCTCAGCTGAGATTAGTTTATTAATACTACCCCTAGTACGGCTTTTAAATAGTCTACTCTGGCGCGATCCCACTCGCGTCAGGCAGAGTACGGGGCGGACGGCAAGAGGGAAACCGCCGTATTTTTCCTTAAAAAAGTAGCATGGGGAATGCTACACCGACAAGAGCGTGGCTCTTAAATTAAATGATGGTGAATCGAAGGCAATTTTTTACAGCGCCCTCTATGTTTAGGGTACGTAGGAAAGTCCCTGATTGAGCACAATATGTGCGGGTACCTCCGAATTAATTACTCAATGTAAGTATATCAACTTTCGCTTTATATATCGCTTTTGCAATTCTATTGGCCCCGATTCCTGCAGTCACCGCCTAATTTTATTTTAAGTTATATCCGTCATTTTCATATCCGTCGAAAAGGAAAGGGACGAATGATTCACAGCTCTTAATTTTAGGAAGAATGAGTAAATGAATGAATAACCCGGGCGAATCAAAAAGGTATGTCGCTGGTATGCAATCCGTTTGACGTGCTGTCTACTTACCTGTGTCGGGTTATTGACGGATGTAAATTTTTTAGATGGTTGGTTTAGATTTGTGCTTAAAATTGACGTGTATTCTATAAATTTTATGCTTGTCGATTACCCGTCCCTTTCCTTTTCGGCGGATAAGAAAATGACTGATATAACTTAAAATAAAATTAGATGGTATTTACAGGAATTAGCACCATTATCCTTCATCCGCTCAACGTGTCCAAACCAACCTAACATTCTCTTCTCAATCCTAGTCACTATATCGTCTTTTACACCACATCTCTGTCTTATCACACTGCGTGCGTGTTATCACCGGCGTGCGTGTATGAAGCGATTGATGAATGTGGAGGAAGTAAGAGAAGTGTGTCAGGATCGAAGCAAATGGAATTCTATAGTCTCTGCTTACCCCGGTGGGAAATAGGCGTGAGTTTATGTATGTATGTATGTATGTAAGTATATATCAAATGTTTCGCCTATCGGTTACGTAGTCTCGATGAATCGACTGGTTGTGAACAAACGTGTAATTAGAAGAACAAGTGGGGTTAATTGCCAGCAATCTAATAAGCATTATTAGCTACCTCGGATTTAAGTTCACCAATCCTTCCAGACGCGGAATTGGGATTAATTTGTAGGAATCAGTATCTACAGTATCAATATCTAATGTAATTTCCAAATTTCCTTAGAGCGTTGGGCTCACGATCTGAAGGTCAGGTTTCGATTCCCGATGGGGACATTATCGAAATCATTTTGTGAGACTGTCCTTTGTTTGGTAAGGATATTGTAGATAAGAATCACCTGATTGTCCGAAAAAGTAAGATGATTTTGTGCTTCGGAGAGCACGTTAAGCCGTTGGTCCCGGCTAAGAATCGTAAAACACCTCTACTACCCTGCATTGCGTAGTGGAGTATGCTCCATATCCCCTCCGTATATGTATAAGTAGGCTGTTTATGTTTATATCATGTATTTTACCATACTCCACCACGCTGCTCTAGTGCGGATTGGTGGAGGGGTTTTACGGCTATTAGCCGGGACCAATGGCTTTTTAACGTCCTCTCCGAAGCACAGGATCATCTTTCGGATAGTCAGGTGATTCAAGCCTACAACGTCTTTACCAAACAAAACTAAGGGTTACGTGGAAATTACATAATGGCCCCGATTCCTGCAGACACCGCCTAATTTTATTTTAAGTTATATCCGTCATTTTCATATCCGTCGAAAAGGAAAGGGACGGATGATTCACAGCTCTTAATTTTAGGAAGAATGAGTAAATGAATGAATAACCCGGCCGAATCAAAAGGTACGTCGCTGGTATGCAATCCGTTGGACGTGCTGTCTACTTAACTGTGTCGGGTTATTGACGGATGTAATTTTTTTAGATGGTTGGTTTAGATTTGTGCTTAAAATTGACGTGTGTTCCATAAATTTTATGCTTGTCGATTACCCGTCCCTTTCCTTTAGATGGTATTTACAGGAATTAGCACCAATATTTAGGTGTCAAAAAAAAAAAGGTTGATTACGGAAATAAACCTATTGTACTTATTCTATTTCTCTTTTGTTTTGTATTTTGTTTTTTCCTGTTTGTGCAATAAAGTATTTGTTATGTTATAAATGTCGTTTCTAAGTTCGTCTCTTCACACAAAAGACTATAAATATTTTAATTTACCTTTACTGAAATAAGTACAAGATCTATGGCGAATATTAGTTGGCCTCTCTAATACATAATCGAAGCCATACTTTTCAAGAAATTCTACCCCTACCACTGTTTCTCGATATATTCTCGATCATTACCACCCGTATTGTAATTTCTAACATGTTAACTCTACGACCCGATTACTCTAGCTATAGCGGCCAATCAGCTCGCGACAACAAACACTTTGGGATCCCCCTGTTGACGATTTCCTCATTCAGCGTCTAAGAATACCGATTTTGAGCTGCGGTTGAGGAAGACCTCAAAAGAAATGGATTTGGACGCTTGCCGGAGGGACTGGCTAGAGTGTGCACAAGACCACGAAATAGAGAATAGAGTATATAATATACACTTATGTTCATAACCATTGATAAAGTCAAGATCACCAGAGGAAAACTTACACTTAAATATCCATTTTGATATGAAGTACAAGATGGATTACGTACCAATTTGTGTCTATTTATAAAAAAACCGCGCGTGAAATTAAATGAAAATGGGAATGAGAATGAGAATAAAATAAATACATACATAAACTGCCTATATACGTCCCACTGCTGGGCACAGGCCTCCCCTCAATCAACCGGAGGGGGTATGGAGCATACTCCAACACGCTGCTCCACTGCGGGTTGGTGGAGGTGTTTTTACGGCTAATAGCCGGGACCAACGGCTTAACGTGCCTTCCGAAGCATGAAAATAAATAAATAATATTTATTGTAGTTAATGTGGTCATACATAGTGATGGAAGTAAATATTATGGCTCAGCACATTCAGATACATTCTGACATACAATAGGTAATTAAATAAATAAATAAAATAAAATAAATAAAAAGAAGTTTATTCAACCACAAATATTTTTACAAAATTGCTTAAACCTAATTACATGTAACACATTATCAGTTGTGGCCGAAAAGGAGGAGCCTCAGCATTGCTGCTGCTTTTCAGTCACCCCCTGTATAACCAACTGAGTCGCTACACTGGACGCCGCGAGAACATTTTGCCAAAACAAAAACACTATTGAATTAGTATACATACATATCTATTTATTATTAATCTAATCTTACTCTATTTAAATCAAAACATAATAATTATTAGGATGCAATAACTCACTCACAGAATAAAAAAACCTCTCTTAGCCACAGCTTTAGCTGAACACGGGAATGTTTTAAAGGAATTTCTCACGATTAATGAACGTAGAGGAAGCAAGAGAAGTGTGTCAGGATCAAAGCAAATGGAATTCCGTAGTATCTGCTTACCCCGGAGGGAAATAGGCGTGAGTTTATGTATGTATAAAAACCTACTTACGAGGATCGTAGTAGGGCCCAAACTCCGTTAAATCGTCAATTAATTTCCCTTAGTTTTAATTAAATATTCCATTCAACTCGAGATTGATTTCAGACTATTTCAGTTGCAATGACAAACATTCTGTTTCACCTTAGCAGTTCTAGAAGTATCTGGAAGGTTCTAGATTAAACGTGTGATTGTTCTAGAATTTTCCAACATAAACAAGTGACAGTTTCAATATTTCGTGGATTACCAACTTCATCCGCCTCAAAAAGGCTAAAGGCTCCTGACACGGGTCATGTAACGACTACGCACTTATATTAGTAAGTAGTAACCGGGACCAACGGCTTAAAGTGCCTTCTGAAGCATGGATCGTCTTACTTTCGGACAATCAGGTGATCAGCCTGTAAAGTCCTAACCAAACCAGGGCTCACAAAGTGATTTTTGTGTTATGTCCCCTGGGATTTGAACTCGGGTCCTCCAGACCGTGAACCCAACGCTCAAACAATGGACCACGGGCGTTATTTCTTTGCTAAATGATGTGACAGGTTTAAACTTAAAATAAAGTTAGATGGTATGTTCTGGAGTCAGCACCATTATAAGTACGGTCACGAACATTAATATGTAAACACTTTGGTACCATGTCACATTAACTTTTTTGACAAATTGAACTGTAAGTCTCACTAAATGTCAAATATGTTAGTGTGACAGAGTCCTAAAGTGGGTACATTATATTGCTCATGACTGTACGTACTAACCTATATAAGTATTTGCTTTGTGTATTACCGCTTAGCGATAAATCTTGAACTTGAGAGGCCTTTTTAGCAAAGAGCGGGGGCTTTTAAACCCATCATCATAAACTCACTTAATATCATAGGCGTTTAGGCCTTGACGTTACTACGCTTGGGAGTTTAATAATAAAAATGCGAAAGTAACTCTTTCCGTCTCAAGCACTTGACCGATTTGGATGAAAAGTAAATGGTTTTCGCGATAACCGAAATCCATCAAAGTATCTTGCATTTTACTTGATAGTTTTCTACCCCCTTTGTATTACGCTGACGGCGACGTACTTAGGCTGTTTATGTTATGTTATACTTTTCTAAATAGGACCTACCACAACATTTAGTCAAAATGTTTAATCTGGCAATAAGTAATAGGAAATTTGACTGAGTCAAAGTTATATTTTTATTTAAATGTTAATCTAGAAATAGAAGCCAGTCTGAGGTGATCAAAAATCCATCTTTTCGGATTTTATTTATGAATTATGTAACAATGAGTACGATGTTTGACCGCTTTTACCTCTCACTTTAAGGTCGCAGGTTCAAATCCAGCACAGGCCTAAACCAACGACTGTCGAATATGTTTCCAAATTCAGGTTTGGATCATAAATGTTTATCACGTGCTCAGCGGTGAGGGAAACATCGTGAGGAAATCCTGACCTGTGGCCTGTATTGGGCTGGTTTTCCCTTAGCGGGTTGGAAGGTCAGATAGGCAGTCGGTTCTGTAAAAAACTGGACGTGTCAAATCGTCAGGTTAGGTAAGCGGACCCTGTAAAAAACGGGACGATGATGAGG